>NW_024065860.1:600000-945629 GCF_014898295.1 Botrytis byssoidea | reverse complement strand
TTGCTACTTCATTGAATGATCAAAAACCGATTAGCAAAGTGACAACTGCAAGAGGTTGAATACGGATAAGCGTAAAAGGAGGTAAGGGTTCTGACACTACATCCATACCCAGCTCGCCTAGGTTGTTTACTATACTCGAGTATTGATCAGATGGTTAGCACAACAAATAGGGAGAGCTTGGCTTGCACCTTGCATCACTCCCCAAATTTTAAGCTCTAAGGTAGGCAAGCTGGAGGAGAGCCCCTTCCCGTTTGGGACTTGGTGTTATAAAGCAAGTGGCTTTAGATCACATTGTCTCTGTGGTACATATGTCGATCTTCAATGGTTCTTCGTTGGCAACGGCTGAATGAGTATGTTGGAGCGGCTTCAGTAGTTCCCGAAGTATTAGTGCATGGTATTTTACGTGTTCCTGTTCCTGTTCCTGTTCCTGTTGCTGTTGCTGTTGCTGTTCCTGGTCCTAATCCTAATCTTAATCATAGGAGGTGATTGAACTAGGTAGTGGCGATACCCTAAGTAGTTGAAATAACGAATGAGAACTCTCCAGTAATTAAGCTCAAGTGACGATCATTCCAAATGTTGGCATGTTGGCACCTGCAAGTTCAATGGGTGCTGCCGGCATATACCCATATACCGACCGGTACACGATAGATGATGCTATCATCGAAATTAACTTGCGCCTTCTTTCACAACAATAGTTAATCAGTAATTAGTAATCATCAACCATTACTCTCGTATCTTCTCCCACATACCAGAAAGCAGATACAATGAATCAATTTGAAGGTACCGACCTATTGATTGTTCGATGTTGATTTAGATATAGATGGAGTATAGATAGAACATTGCAAAGTATATGTCAAGACTCAAAGCGATTTCCTTTGATTGTCATTTGTAACCTTCCACCTTCCTATCTTGGTCATACTAGTTTCCGCCGGAAAGAACTCTATCCGATCTCTGGGGCAAAACTAACTAACTAGTCACGTGATATAAACCCACATCTGTACCTCTTCCTGCCCCTTTCACAAGAAATGTCATCACTTGCCGACAATTTACACGCTTACACGCTTACTAGGAAGGTTAATTATACTAACGTGACTAGGTAGGTATTAGTTTAGCTAATCAATATCATCTAGGTTCTCTATCCTCGCATGTTACTAGACACTTATGTACTTTCTTTTAACTTATTTATAGTGACCGCTTGCGATCGGCTCTCAACGTTGTTTTTCACGCCTGTTAGACTTTCTGTGAGCGTAGATGGACATCTACCCTCTGATATCGCTACATATAGATAGACCCCAAGTTGATTAGGTCCTGTATTTGAAAAATCCTTATCTTCTCCAATGTTAGTATCATAATTATTTGTTGCATGGTCTACAGCATATGCAGCTAATTCCTTCGTGGCTGTGGCACATAAGATATGGAGATTGTGCCACTTGAGGGCGGCAATCAACAATGGAATCCAGAGAAATTAGACCTCTCTCTTTTTCGCGATTTGGCCCTCCAACCTTGGCAACTTAAAAATGTGGTGATGGGGATATGACGATGGTGCCTGTTTACTTGATCTTGTTTCGTTGTTATCTTTTGTATAATGACGATTTATCACCCAAAGTTCTCATGTACAACCAATAATCATAAATGAATTTTCCATTAGATACTGCTCAAATCATATACCGCACCTTCCTTTGCCTGATAGTTAACCTTATTCAACAGTCCTAATCTAAAGATTGGCCATTAGAGAGGAGAATGTGCTACGACGAAAGACCCCATATAGTGTCAGAACCTTGTTGTTGCTCTCGGATAGAGGATATAGTTATGTGGAGTTTCTTTGCACTACCTCTCAGCTGCGAAATCTATTGATGAAGGACTGTACTTGGAATAAATTTTGCCCAATTTTCACCCTTTTGTACCGCTCAGGCCTTTCAGTACTTTCACTAGGATGAAATAGGCCCCTTTACTCTTAACTCATTTCATTTTCTCTGGGTTCTAAAATGGAACCACTGGCTTCGAGCCATTCAATTGTGAGATATTGCTCACAAGTTCCTTTTCCTACTTTCTCGATTCATCTTGAAGTGCGTCACTCACGATACTTACGGACTTCTTGAGATCCTTGCTCTCTTCCATACTCAACAGTTTATCCACGCTCAAGATTTTCTCCTTTTGACTCGAAACTCGTCTACTGGCTTCCTTGCAAATGAATCCGCCCCCATGCCGTCTCGACCACCATCCATTCCTCTCAGAGTGATTACCTGCCTTGACCTTTGACTTTTCACTATGCCGGGTGTGATTTGGTTCCAGCTATCAACATTGCTTCTCTATCTAACTCTTATCCTTGGGCTTTTAGATTCAATCGATCTTCGGAATTTGACAAGCAGCAATTTGACTACAAGACAGGGTGGTACTGAGAGGTACCGAAGAGTACCTGTGCGTTCATATGCATTTTTGGCGCGATGCTCAAAGTCGTTGTTTTGGGGCTTCACGCTTCCGAAACATGCTTTTCTTCTCTTCGGTGTATGGAACATGTGTAACTCGTTTTATTTAGCCGTACTTGATGTCCTCGGTGGAGAAGTTGGAGTGGCTTCGGGGTTGTCTTTTTCAGACAACCTCGACGATTTGCCTATGGTAGTGGCAAAAACTGGTGTCTGATGTTCCGATACATGTGCTTTTTGATGTGGATTTATAAGTTAAAGTTTCAGTTTAATTCTGGCTGGTCTTTTGAAAACCGCTTTATCAATCTCAGGATCAAAGCTAGGAGGATTGCTTAAATCGCGTCCCCCAGATATGATCCCATGCAACTACATGAAAGGGTCTACCGATTCTCCATCTCTTACCCTACTGTCACTCCCCCCCCCCGGCCTCGTGAGCGATTTTGTGAGGTTCCCTACCAGTCGAACGAAATGGATGTTCTCCGAGGCTAACTTCAGGAATATTACTCGAGACTTCCGCAGTGTATCTTGCAGTCTATTCCTGCAATCTCGAACCTTCCCTTCTCATCAATTCACAAATCACCTCTTTTGTCGGTTTCCGATTCACCGGTTGTCAAACTAATGATATTATTTCTCACAGCATGTTCACCTGCCAGAGTTCCTTCACTTGAACATTGCGAGGTGAAAATGGACCTTTTTCGTTATCACTGACTCTTGATTTGCAGTGATTCATAGGGCGACGCAGGCATTCACTTGTCAAGAGAGTACTGAAACTCGGGAAGAATTTCGAACACTGATTAAATCTAATGAAATGTCAGAATGGTGAATGAGAAGCGAAGCAATCCCCAGAGTTACTTTGATGAACAATTCAAGATAGAAGGTGATTCAAAAGTTAGTAACGAGCATGTCTCGTCAGTAGCGAATATCGAAGTGATTTGAAATGAACCACAATGAATAGCGGGGCGTAGAGAAAGCGTCGGGTGCCTCAAATATGCTCTTGCAATATTTGAAATCAACATGTACGCTCGCCAAAGACTAACATTTTGATGTTATGGCTGGTTGCGGAGAAATAAGTTACAGTTACAAGCATTGTAGACCCCACTGTTGCAAAGTACGATATCGAAGTGTTACCGCAGAAACCATCCCAGAATAAATATCCAATTTTTTGTGTAGCCTCACAGAGAATTTACTTGCCTCCTTGTAAGCTCACTTGAGCTTCGCAACTCATACATGGATGGATGCTATATTCACCATATATTCAATTCGAAAATGACAAAGCAATTTCAAAATTAGAGAAGTTCTCACTACCAACCAGGGCCGATCTGCTTTAATAGAATCTTTTGCACGTTGCTTGTGGAAGTCATTTCACCCGAGGCCTTTTAGTACAGAACCAAACAGATACGTTAGGAAAAAGAAAGTGCGATACACTAAATACTTGAACATACTCTAGGCATTGAACCACTGTTGTCTACTCCACATCTCGCTACTTATATGCAGTGTTCAAATAGCATATCAACAAGGAACGTTTTTAAGAACGGGGATTTGCCCATATTCTATGTCAACCAGTCGAATCGCAGTCTTCACACCTCAACGGAAATCCGAGGAGAATACTGCTAAACATACCCTGAAGCTAATGTGCGTGATACTTATAAGATCCACAGTAATATCTACCTACCTGTGTTGATCGAGAACCTTCATCCACTGAGTCTTCTCTAGGTAAACGCAGTAGAAGTAAACGCCTTTAATTTTGGTTTCGGTATAATGGCAACAGATAGATAAAGTGCCGTGCTACATGTCTTCCTTAAATATTTTAACTCCGTTGACCTGCTACACCATTTGCTGCGCCTAGTTTCCTCACCCGGCAGTAGTATTCCCTAGATAGTAGCATTAAGAAAAATATCACACCCACGCCATGCTACTAAGTCTGCAACGTGCCCATCACTTTCTCCCTTTCTCGCTCGAGGCAGGCGCAGGAGGTATCAGGGTTGGCATTTTCAAAACTTTGTAGGTTGTCGAAGATGCATACCATCCGCGAGAGCCCTGAAATCTCGCCACTATTGCGACATATACCTCTGACTTTTACCTCTAGGCTGTTATGTACGAAGCCTGGCAAATGGAAAAGTTATTGTCCGTTCGTCGATGCATATATCAATATTAATACCCTGTACAGTTGAGTCTCACGACAAATATGTGGTGGTGACTGATAATCGGTGGTTTGTAAATTGAATTTCATGCTTCCCGGTCACAGCAATGTAATTGTCGGGAATCCTTTCTAACATGCGTAATGCAGGGCGATTATAGGAAGCCTGATTCAGCCAACACCCTGTCATTCGTGTAAGTATAGGCCTCACATCGGTTTCATGCTCTGATAAATGATTGCTATCGAGAGTGTACAACGTACCTGACTATCTTTTCGTCCTCACGCTCTCTTGGTTCGACTGCTAAGCTCTTTTCATACATTTCGTGTACATCTCCCGCCGCTTGCATATTGGTTAATATATATTCCTGAAGTTCCGGGACTGGCTGCAAGCCGTACGGGACATTCTGATATTGCTGAATGTCGCGAATGACTTCAGCGGTCTTTGCTCGTTTGGCAAAGTTGATCAATGTAGTTTTCTTGATGATCGAAGGTATCCCATCCTCGATAAATGTAAGATCGGTAAGGTACACACCTAGATATGTTAGCTCGCCATAGTACATCAGATGAGCAATTAGAACCTACCGAAAAAGGGTATACATGGGGGATTGGCAAGATGCAAACTTTCTCTGTATTCTCCGAAATTCTTTGTGCTGCCCATCAGGCGACGCATGGATTCCAGTACTGCCAAAGTTTTGGCTGGCACTTGATCCCAGGTTCTTTTTAGGCGATGGATGGGTGCCGTGCCGAGCGCAGAGATGATAGAGGTGAGAGTTGAGTAATTGTTTAAAGCACGGCATTTCTAGAGTAAGTTAGGAAAAGTGAAGGTAGTCAGAAGAAAAATTACTTACATCGGCAACAAGAACGAAATGTTTGATGACGACAACGCGCTTTTTGACATCGAGTTGCGTGAGAATCATTTCAGCGACCCAATTCGTCAATTGATTAGAATGAAGGATCAGCGCCTTAACATTTGGTGCAGGCTCAGGGTCGTTTTCGCCAACTTTCTTCTGCCAAGTTTTGTTTAAGCATTCTGTGGGTTTGATCTTCCCATAAAGCTTTGACTCGACAATAGTCAGTTGACGTGCAAATTCTGTCACATCAATATCCAAGAATTTAAGCTTCTTCATGTTTTTGGGCATGATCGGTTGGGGCGTGGAGTGGTTTAAGGTCAAGACTAAACGTTTAGCTGTAGCTTCCTGTCCCCGTAACCGTTGTTCTAAGAGAGTCATCAATGAACCGGAACCTGGCGTCTCAGTAGCTTTTACAGTGTCTCGAGCAAAAGTGTAGACGTTGGCTATGAGAGCTTTGGTATCGTCACTTTGATCCTCCATCCAAAAGAGTTCAAACCATGATTTCAGAATGTTGACAACCCGAAATCTGATTGGCTTTTGTTTTCGGGATACCCATGTTTCATAGTCTCCTGGGAGCATACCTTCAGGGGGCTGCACCTGAAAGCGCTTCACCAAATGCTCGAATAATTCTCTCGCATTCGTAAAAGACCGATACGTGAGTAAAAAGGTGTTGTTGAAATCCGAGCTCAATTTGTCGTGGCGTGTAAGCTGCTCAACCAATGCTACAAGTGTACCGCCCTTCAAGATAGGAGGCTGTACTTTTGTATCGTAGGAAATATCATCTTCGTGGTCAAGCTTCAAGCAGTCTGGTGTCTCGTCTGGGGCATCTCTTCGAGTTGGCTCTTCGCCAAAGAACTTCCTGACTTTAGAGTTCTCCTTTCGGAATGGTGGAAGAACTGTATCACCTTCAGAGTAAGTTTGTGACTTACCAATATCTGCAAGGTTAGGACGGAGTGATGGGTTCCGGGAGTCCGATCGTTGATGGGGTCGCTCGTAGGGCGCGCTATCACCTCTCCTGAGACTTTTCGTCCTTTCTTCGAGAGGCAAAGCCTGCTGCATAGCTGTTTGAACAAGCTCACCAAGAAGCTGCAGTGAGAAGCCAATATGAGATGAGTTTGTTTCCAAAGATCTTGAACACGTGCGGACATAAATTAGTCGCCCTTCCAATGACTCCCCACGGACTTCCGCCCACTCATCACCTAAAGGCCCGGCTACAGCCTGACATCCTAGCAATAAATCTGATATGTTATCATATAAACTTTGCTTCTGTTTGGCGAAGTCAATAAGTTGAGGATTTTGGAATGCATCGCCAAGAGAAGACAAGTTGATAGATTCAACCGTAGACACCCAAGGCTTGAACATCTCGAGAACTTTTTGCGCGGCTGCACAGACATTATTACCAATCAGTTCGTGTCTGTAAGGGGTGATAATTTTGTCGGTGAGTACGAGATGCTCCTCCAATTTTCGAATGCTAGATGTTAGCATTCTCTTCAGATCATCGAGTCTCTCCATCAACTTTGCATCCAAAATCGCAGAAGGTTCAACGACATTCTCATCTTCGTCGAGAAAGTTGGGTGTGAGAGGGTCTCTAGATCCAAGCCCGTTATTTTGCCAACTACCACCAATAGTGCTACCAACGACAAAACCAGGGAGTAATCGTGGTATATCCTCGCCGCGCTGCTGGCGGGCGACCTCAACGTAGCTGAAAACGCCTAGAAGTACGCCATCCGCCTCCTGCAGACATTTTTGATACGACTCCGAATTGGGCCAGTCAGAAGCAGCAATGTGTGACGAAATAACTAATTTCGAGAATTTGGACATCATGTCCCGAAAGTGGGGATACAGGGCTTTGTTAGTAGAAATGATAGAAGGCTGACCAGAATGATTATCAGTAGTACCAGATCCAGCAGCCAGTAATAGTCGTAGGTGATCGGAAATATCTTCAGCTCGGCGAACGTACTCGGAACGATCATGGTTGTTGATTGCTTCGCGATAGCGATCCACAGCTTTCTTCATATTTGCGACGAGTCTATTCCATGTCAGTGGCGCAGCGGATCCATCATCAAAGAATGATCGAGGCAAAGTAGCAGCGTGTGGTGGGCCAAGAGCAGGAGTCGTGAAAGAAGTTGTAGACGGCCCCATTATCGGCATTGCTGTTAGGGATACATTCGGTGTGTTGAACGTGTCGGCTCGTGAGCGAGTGCCAGGAGATGTGCCGTTGATTGAGTCCATAGAGGTAGCTGGTGACACACCTTCAGACAATTGAGATCTGCGTTTCTTACGTGGCTAAGAGATGTTAGCAGGTACAATATGGCCATACTTAGTAGGCAACATACAAACGAGGATTTAGATGCGAGCATGATAGACTCTCCGTCGAGCTCAGACGCAGAATTTCCTTCCGATTCATCGTCTGTTTCATTTATATATCCTCGCGCCATCATTTCTGGTGGGGGCCTTGTTTTCTCCGGTATATTGACATTCATCCGATCTCTCGGTCCCATTTCCGTTGACGAAGATGGCGATTCCAACGGTAGCTCCATACTACTCTCGCCAGTCTCCGTGTTGAAATAGAACAATCTACCATCAGGAGTCGCTTGAGGTATCCAGAAATCTGCCCCTGATCTCCCATTGCTATTCACACCGGTTGCAGGCAAATGTGAAAAGTCGTCACGTTCTGATTCTTCGCCCTCATCATCGTACTGCTCTTCGTATTGTTCTTCGTCGTCTTCATCGTCGTCGACATCATCATCCATACCCATTCCAGCCCCATTCGGCTTGCCGTCCAGGACATCTTCAGGGCCCGATACAACCTGACAGTAATTACTGGGGAACCATCCCCTCACACCATTTATGACTCCATCCCACCAACCACTTTCTAATTGTGTGATCACTTGTATTATGTCCCCCTCGTGAAAACTAAGACTTGTTCGGTCGTCGGCCTCGTAGTCGTATAGCGCTCGCACATACATATTTGTCTGCGGAGCGTTTCCCAATAATCCATTCATAAGTGGCGATGGTTTGCGCGTTGTAGCGATTTAAGGTTTCTATATTCTCTCCAGGTAATATTGAACGTGGGAGTGGATTCTGCCGTTATAACGAAGTCGATCTCCCTATACAGTAGAATTGGTCGTATTACTCGAGTGGGAAGTTGCGAAGGTATTTCTTTCTGAATATGTTACCGAGACCACGGTCTGTGTCATTCATTAACATTTTCAACTCATGATTAGTCGTTCCAAGTAGGTGTACGCGCTTTTGAAAGTATAAGATATATATTGGATATGGATGTTGCAGAGGAGGGGTATGGTTAGGTAGTTTGTCGGGTGTTGTCGATCAATTTCGATAATGATTGGAGAGACTTCGGGCGGTTATGGTTATAGTCAGTGGAACATCGATTAGCTGAAAGATAGATAGGATGTAGTTCGATTACCACACCATTCATGTGCCTGTGTGCATCTGTATGTGTGTGTGTGTGTGTATGTGCGTGTGCGTGTATGTGTGTATATATATAGAGAGAGAGAATGTGTGTGATATTTGATATATGGTATATGTATGGTAAATGGGATTCAGATATATCCAAGTGAAGTCGAAAGGAATATTATAAAGGTGGGCGCTATTGAAGCAGGGCAGATTTGCCTCGTTATCGCCAAAATTCGCAAATCGCAGTAGTGGTTTTGGCGTTGAAGGGATTGTTTCAACGAGGTACACGCTTAGTACACTGGAGTTAAACTCGGAAAGGTGTAGTGGTATAGGGTAGGGAGTAAATAATAGTATGTGTATATACAAGGGTCCACCAGTCTTTTGATAGAAAAAAAATAAAAATATTTTGATGTTCACAATCAACGATTTGGTTGGTACCTTAGGTATCTGGCTAGGTGCTAGTAGTAGTAGTAGTAGTAGTAGTAGTAGTAGTAGTAGTAGTAGTAGTAGTAGTAGTAGTAGTAGTAGTAGTAGTAGTAGTAGTAATAGGAGTAGTAGTAGGAGTAGTAATAGTAGTATATGTCTTGCTTTTCGTAAATATAACTGTAGCATATATTTTTCTTTACTTTTATTGTAAGTGATAGTGTCGATGTATGAAATGAATGAAGATGAGGTAGGTACTAGGTGCTACTCGAGTAGGGATACAAAGATATGATTTGTCAAGAGAACATATGGGTAAAGAATGGAAGAAATGATAAAATGAAGAGTGAAGAGTGAAGAGTGAAGAGTGAGGAATGAAGAATCAAGAATCAATAATGATAGAATGTTTTCTGAGAAAACTACACCAACTAGACCCAGGCAGATAGTAGGGCAGGTATAGGTATAGGTATAGTCAAGTAGATTGAATGCATTATTGATAATTGGGGAGAAGGGGGGAAGGGAGCATGTGGATATCGGCTCGGATATCCATTGGCGGAATTGAAACACAGAGGAAGGTAACCGACCTTGGTGGTGGGCAAGTCTTTACTTCATAGATAGATGCTCCGTAGGTATCGGACAGGTAAATAGAACATAATAATAAGCCATAACCAAATTGATGAGTGACTACCTAGGTCATAATCTATCTAGTACTTAGGGGTCTACAGAGCAGTCTCTTGGGTTTGTATCGAGGTCGAATAATATTATACATAGAAACAGATTCATCATATAGTGTTCTTCATTCAACCTTAGAGGTTTGGGGAGGTAAAGGAAAAGAGTGCTTTTATTGATGCCAATGATAACTTTTGAGAGGAGCTCAGAGGGAGCTCCAAGCAAGTAAGAGTGATTGCATATATCCTCCTTTGGTCCTCATCGGGAAACGTTTGATATCCAATATCGAGAGACTGTTCAGGATCTCATGGTGTTGCTATGTACGGTGTTCTTCCTATCTACCTGCCTATCCAAAACGTCAATAATTAATGAGTAACTACCATACAGGTTCGACAATGTATTTCACTACATCCTGCTGCGGTGTCATCAGTCCTGGTGCCATGTGGGAAGGAGGGCATTGCCACGAGGCAAGCCATCACGACTTATATCAGTCACTGCGAATCTATGTAATCAGGAATTTCTTCAACCACCACCAAGCACTACCTAGAAGACAATCTCTATTCAAGGCAACCGTCATCAACTACACTTTACCAAATTCGTTCTTGGCTCTTCCGGGAATTATCAAGTACGACTGTGCAACGGTACTTGCTGCGACACTAGGTACCCTCTTTTGGCACATTCCTTTACCCTAAAAATGAAGACTGCCCCTCGCATCCCTTGATCTGCGAGGAAAATTTTGTCTTTTCTCCTCTCAAGCCCGTAGAGATAAAATGAGGGTTCTATTTGGAAGTCAGGAGGAACCTCGCCCATTACCAGGAATGTTTCTCGATTCGATCTTAGTGCATGGGATCCATGACAGTGCAGTAACCACCCGCAAGTAAGAACAAATTAGATATTATGTGCCCAACCCACCCTAGACTCGCTTTCCACCCGATCTTGCGGGTCGGTATCGCATCTCATCACGTGAGATACAATCCCAAGCGTTCTCTACTCTGATGCAAAGCTGGTGGAACACTTGACAGATCAGATGAACCGATGAGAGGTTTGACAAAGCCACGGCTAAGTGCGCAGGATTTCATGGCACTTGGCCGTTTCTCCATGCTCTCAACTTTGACAAGATATTGCGCCTCTCATGTACATAAGGAGATTCGGGCTGACCGAGGATTCCCGCTGTTGACTGTAAGATTCGGTGGCTGTTGATTCACCGTATTTGATATGTCTATTGGTCTTCTATTAACAAGATGATCATCGTTTGTTTTTGTCCTTCACAAAGTCATCAGGCGTATACTGAGGGCGACCTTGCTCGTGTGCTTACATTTCTTTAAAACCCCCCTGCTCCTCCTTTGAATCTATTTCTAATCATCGACTTCCTCGCTAGTAAGCATTGCAACCCTTTGTGCTTCCCGCCCGCACAATCGAATTAATGAGTTACGCATCTATCGTGTGAGATGTAGTCACACCTAAAGAAGGCAACAATGCAATTCGCGTTCACTAGTGTCAAAGTGATACTGTTGCAAATATCAAGGTTTTAGCTTTCGAGTTCAGGTGGGGGGCATCCATCACCGTTTTTGCTTCTAGAATGATTCTAGAAGGAGGGTGGAATAAACGATGGAAGATAGGAATAAGGAGATCAAGACCTTCTGTTTTAGGAGTGGGGTGGAAGTGCGAAAGTGCTTGTAGTTTCATCTGGCTAGGGGCCTGGAGGGGTTTGCGATAAGGTGAGATTGTAAAGGCATGATGTGAGGGGAGTACGAAAGACCATTTACTGGTACCTACGTGATATATGGTACTGGCCTGCTAAAATTTCGAGATCGCAGTTCATGCGAGGATGATTTGTTCCCGTGCTTGTTCAATTTCTGAAGTTCTGAAATCAGGTCGTAACGCCCGAGGTACAAGAGTAAGTATTTCATCAAAGTCTGCTTAGCTAAGATCGTGTTGCACAAGTAAATATGCGACCGGGTCTTCTCAAGATGAGACTTTTCGATATTTTTGGAACTTGACAATACTGTAGTACATATTATAGCCAGCGATTTGTACTTTCGTATTTAGCTCGTAGTGTTCATCCGAGTCCAATTTCGGACATCGGAAACTTGGGTTGACCGAACACCCTTGAAACACACGCTTCGCAATGAGAAGAACAAAATGTTTGAATAACCAAGCACGACCACGTTGAAATGCAGATAGGAAAGTAACGAGGTGTAGTACTTGAAGAGGGGTTCCATACCAAGTAACAGTTGTCTAGGTAACAATCTCAGCGGTGAAGTTTCCTTCAAGTATCTGCGATATCAGTAGAGTTTGTCGTTGCATAAGTTAGATTGATGAATGTCTTGTTTGTGAACTGTACAATTTGGCCATCTTGCTAATCCCATTTTTGTGATAACGCACCTAGCGGTGTCGTGGGTGCATAGATTCCCATGTCGAAGTCGAGGTTCTGGATTTCTTCCCAACTAATCGGTGAAGGGGGTGCCACGTGAGCCGCCTGCTAGAACTCAACGTGATAGAATACCGTAACGAATAGCAGGTCTAGGTTCACACAAACATTGCTGTAAAAGTCTGAGTGGCTCCTTGCTATGGATGATCTTATTCATTCTAGATGTTACCGGATAGCCTCCCCCGAATTGGCGGAATGAAAACACGAGGACCCAGAAATCCGTCTCCTGGATTTTTAGTACCCGTTTCTGCCGTGAAGTTGTCTCATTTCATCAAGTTTAATTGGATGTCAGTGCCTCGAAATAATCAAGGCGGATGATGAGGGACATGGCAGATTTATACCATCCCTGAATATTCCACTCACGAAATGTGAAAAGAGACACCAGAATTGATTATTCATTGCGTTTCTTTGCATAGGGAATCCACTGTCTCGGAGGGCATTGACCGGTGAAGGATGATTTCGGCATTGGGTCCAGATTAAGTTAAGTAGGCCCGTGGATTTGATTGGGTAGAATGCTGGTATAGTCTGGTAGAAGTCATGGAAGGTTATCAAGACGGCTTCTATGCTTTCGATATGAGGGGCAGAAGGAGCCACACCTAGGTTGGGATCTGTATGTTTCTGCAGGAAGAACTTTTCTAAGTTTTGCTTCAATGAGCTTCTTCACCGTTGGTTTGTAACAACATGGTCCAATGCCGCGACTTTGTTGAATCAGTTTTTATGAGCATGATTAATTTTGATAGGTCATTACGAGCCGTCCCGACTCGGGTGCTTTGTTGCTGTATGGTGCAATGGTGCCCTCACCACTGATTCACTGACCGGGTTGTGAAATTGTGCATCCAAATCACACAGGAGACTCGGTGGGTCCGGGGAAGCGTTCCTAGAACTAGGACCAAATTAGAAAGGATTTCAATGCGAGTGGATGCTGATGATGGTTTATTCGCGTACCTGGCATATCGTTTGTCCTCTAATCGCATAACGGGATCATCCATCAGACTAATGTCTATATGTTGATCACAAATTGTGATTTAACTTGGATGGACCGTCGAGCATGAAATCATGATTGAATTAATTGGAAATGAAGGTCGACGAACACAGCCCACGAAAGAATAGAAAATAAAGAGGCAGTAGCTACAGTAACGGATGTGTATATTCTGAACCAATGGGAATCAGCCAAATATTGGAAACGCAATATTGATTATCATGTACGTTGCAATCAAAAGCAGCGAGGGTTCGTGAAATGGGTATCATGGCGGTGAGATCAAAAGCATAAATAAAATACAAGAAAGGCAATAACATCGAGTTTACGGCGAAGAAGATGATAGTGGGCTGACAACGATTGAAGTTCTGCGTTGTTCCTTACCAACATTCCCCGCTCCTGGTAGAGGGGTAAGAGGAGGGGGGGGGGGGGGATATTTACCAGTGGGTTAAGAAAAGAGTACATAATTGCATAGAAAAGAAAAGAAAAGAAAGAAAAGAAAGAAAGAAAGAAAGACAGAAAAGAATTTTCGATTTTGGGACAAGACTTGGTGATGAGCATAAAAAATGATAAAAAATGATTGGATGCGGGAGTGACTTGCTTTTTTTCGAAGGTACCCGAGGAGTCTCCAATAATGATAATCTACATCTTTCTTGCAGACACTTTTTTGACTTTTTCCAAGGTCCACAGGTTCCAATGCCCCCCCATCCCCCCAATACCCAATGCCAATGTTCCAATGTTCGATCGTGATATTCTTAGATTGAAAGCGGGCAAGCCGTGTTAGGTAGTTTGACAATTTCCTTTGCAATTGAATGGGCTGAAGAGATGGGCTGTGATGGCAGGCCTGTGGGAAGCGGCCAACTGGTGGGATGTACTGCGTACGTGGGGTTACAACTTACAAGACGACGCGAATAGAACTTTATTCGCGGTGAATTATCAACAGCTGTTGCGCTGTTGCGCTGGCAATTACAGCCTTCGACTTAAGTTGGGTGCTAGGTAGTCATGCTAGTCAGCAATGTCAGCATTGTATGTAGACTTTCATATCTCATACCGACTTTCGAAGTTTCGAAATAGAATAGATAAGATGCTTGGGACCTGGTATTCCTATTTCGAGGGACTGTACCTAGGTAGGACGGTGTACGGTGAGAAAGGGCGGGGAGGATTTATGTGGGAAGGGGGGGTTGGATATAGGTTAAGTATTATCATGCTTGACTCGTAAGGTTCAATCAATATCGAGCGAGCACTAGACAGGTTGGGTGGGTAGAGTGGGTATTCGAACCAAAGAGACTTGATCTCACCTGGTAAGAAGTGCTGAGCATCAGGATGATAATACTCTCGTATATAAAAATCGATATAACGTACTTTTACCAAACCAATGTAAATGTAAATGTAAATGTAAATCCTTAAATACTGTGTAAATACTATCTATCTACTCAAATCGAGTCCGGCAGATCTCATAATACGTACTAGGTAGGTAGATGGCAAGTATCTACTACCTAGGGAAATAAATCAAGGCTTTTTTTGCCATCTAGAGATCCCATGATCACTGCTGTAGGATCGTAATCAGTCTCAAGATCAATTTAGAATCGAGATACCTCCCACCTACCCACACACTATCCCTACCCCTGGGCCCTAGCTAAAGAAGGATGCAAAGCCAAATACACGCGACACACCATACGAAATATCAATTGCAATTTGCAAATCATACCTACCATAGCATAGCATAGCATAGGTATAGCATAGCAAACCTAACCAACCTTACCTTACCTTACCAGATCATATGAAATCTAAATCTAAATCCAAGTTTGAATTCAAATTCAAATTCAAATCCCATCCAATCCCATTTCTCTCCTACCTTCCCTAGTACTACCACCCAGCAGTACCTGAGCTCATTTCGCCCCAAAACCCTCCAAGCTATAAATAATAGATCGGATGGCAAGATCAGTCATTGAACAGCAAGCAACAACAACAAAACTTGACTCCCTCCTCCAGATTTGCGAGCCCCATCCAGTTTTCGAACCCAACCACCGAGCCACCTTAAACATTGCGAATTATGCAACAAGTAACAGCTGAAGTTAAATTGGGAAGTGCAGCAGTGCAGTGCAGTGTGCACAGTTCAATTAGTTGTACGTACCTACTACCTAGGCTAAATATTCTGATTCAATTGAACCCAATAGCTCTCGCAAACCAGTGCCGCTCTTATCGTGTTGATTTCTTCCCTTCGGAGAAGAAGGAGAAGAAGAAGAAGAAGAAATTAATTGATGTTCGGGACTAAGCAAAATAAGAATAAGAATCACAGTCAAAAGTAAAACCCTGGCATTAATCATTCAAAGGGGGGTGGCGGCGCGATCTTACTGCGCGTACCTACTCTATCGAGCATTTAGCATCTACTTTATCTTTATACCTCCACTATCACTTCTTCCTTCCGACGCGACATACCTTGATGCTCTTCCTCCTTTTATGAATATTTCCATCACATATTGATTTAGGTATATACCCAATAGGTAGGTCCCGAAGCATGCACACCAGAGGATATTTGATTGCCGGATTCGAATAGGATTGATTACGTTGGGGTTTGGATGGGGTTTAAGTTTGAATGAGAATATGAGGAGGGGCCATATAAGATGAAGAAGATGAAGATGGTATTTGGATCTAGATATATATACAAGGGCATAGAAAAACAAAAGAACTGTGTACCGGATGATGACCTCGTACCTGGTACATTTCAACTTGAGCATATACATAACTACGTGACCTGATACCTAGGTATTCTAGCTCTCGTAGAATCTGTCTACTATCTCGATTTCATACAGGTTATGAAAGGACAAGGACAAGGACAAGGACAAGGACAAGGACAAGGACAAGGACAAGAACATGAACATACAAGAACATGAATATACCTACCCCATGAACATAATCATGAACAAGACCAAGAATAATAATATGACCTACCTGGGTAAAAATAATCATTTTTATTTTATTTTTTTGCATAAGAAATTCCACGCTAACTCGCTAACTCAGCGGGTTCTCTGTGGATGATCCACACCCACCTTGACCTTTCACTAAAATTCCCATCATTCCCCCCTCCCCTCTCCCATCCCCTCTCTTTTAACAGCTTTCACCCCTCATTCATTCCATCATCTTTTCATCAAACACACTCTTGTTTTTTCTTCAAATTTTTATCAAAACATTCCTCCTTAGTATTTCGTGATTGTCATTCACACACTTAATTCTCATTTCATCAACCCCTCGAGAGACACGGAACCCTTGGATATCTCGATCTTTCGTCGACGCGACTCCCGTGGTTTTTACACTCTTTACACAATTCCACACGGCCTCTTCCATCGAATCAATACTCCAAATATCCCCATCCATCTATGACAATAAGTCCACATCAAATGAACAATTTATACATCAAGCAATACACACTTTAAACCTTACGCTCCCTCCTCCGCGAGTCAGTCGATATTCAACCATCGATCTGTAAATCATTTCGAAGCTTAATATCGAGTGCGAAGCGTGTAGTCAAGTCAGAAGAGTTCCTCGAACACGATGCCTGTCGCAGCCTTAAATATCTTGCCTGCGGGTGCATCATCAACGTCAACAATAAGGAAGTCGTCCCTTGTTCCGGAGAAGAAGTACAAATGTCAATTTTGTAATAGAGCTTTCAGCAGGAGTGAGCATCGTAGTAGACATGAGAGATCACGTAAGTTTTTGGTGTTCCTTACACTCCTTTTAGCCCCCCCCCCTTGAATCGAATCGCGTGGTTGATTTATCAACACTGGATTGCGACTACGATTACACCATTACAATTCCATCGCGACAATTGAATAACATATTGACATCGTCGTCGCAGATACTAAGGAGCGTCCATTCAAGTGCATGAAGTGTAGAAGTACCTTTGTGCGACGCGATTTGTTGCTCCGACATGACCGAACCGTACACGCCAAAGATGGAGGTATTCCTTTACATAGTGATGTAAAGCGACGTGCCGGCCCCAAGGCATCCGTTGTATCCGGCTCAGCCAAATCAGCCATCGCTATTGACACATCGGCCCTTGAACAGATCGAGGCCAGTAGTGATGGGTTAGTTGACCTAGAGACTGCTGCCATGTTGATGACCGACCTTCACCACAAAGCTACTGCAGCAATGCGCAACGCAGGCGTAGGCCCATATGAGAATAGACCTGGAATGGCTTTCTCTCATAATGGAACTCCGCTCATGGAACCATCCGTCACATATCCTTCGGGGGCAATTTCGCTTCCCCAGGTCCCGTGGGATTCTTTCATGCCGCAGTCTGTAACGGAGCCAAAGTCTCATTCAATTACCTCGGGTGCTTCCGGTTCTCAAGATTCCCAGGCGTCTTATACAAGCGGTAGCACGATGCAGCCTCATCCTAATCAGCTTCCACCTATCGTAAAGCACAAGGCGTCGTCAAGCTATAATGGACTCGTCCCCGCGTTACAGTCCATGATCGATTCATTGCCACCCTCAATGGCGTCCACCCCCCAATTGTCACCAATACAGCCCCGTTCTGAAGCAGCAGCGATGAGAGCACCTCAAGTCACTGGCGATGAAGAACGCAACATTATCTTGGATAACATCCGTGGCCACGATAGTGAAAGAGCAATTCCAGAAGGCTTCCGTCTACCCCCGTTAGCATCGTTGAACCGATTTCTTTCGACGTACTTCAGCTTGTTCCACCATCACTTACCCTTCTTGCACCCTTCGACCTTTAAACCAACGCAAGTCTCACCACCACTTCTTCTTGCTGTGCTATCCATTGGTGCTCTTTATGCCTTCGATCAAGATCATGCATACATGATGCACATTGGCTCCAAGGTTCTCGTAAATCAGTTCTTACAAAACAAGGAGAATTTCAGCTCACGCAAGTGTCCTTTGTGGACCATGCAAAGTTCACTTCTCAACATGATTTTCGCAAGCTGGAGTGGAGATCCAAAGGGGTTGGAATGGGCTTGCTCGATCAAGAGTTTACTTGCTAACATGGTTGCTGGTAATCGTTACGAGCTGAAGCTTCGCACTGACGCTCGAGAAGGAGCTGCGCCTACCAGATCCGAATGGGTGGAAGATGAGGGCTGCCGACGAACGTACTATGCAGTATATATCTTCTTTGGCTTACTGACATTGACATACAACCATACGCCTGCTATCAGCTTTAACGAGTTTGAAGATCTACAGCTTCCCTCGACTGAAGCGATGTGGAATCTTAATGTTTCCGACGAAGCTACCTGGAAAGAACACCTCAAAGCTGCCGATATACCATCATTCATGGAGGCTCACGATAACCTCTTTAAGGGCGAATCCTTACGCTACAGTGCTTTCGCAACTCGTGTTATGATCAATGCGCTTTTCCTTGAGATCTGGTACCATAAGCGCAGCCCGGAAGCACTTCAAGATATGGTCTTGGAATTCAAACTCCGTCTTGCATTGGAGACCTGGGAGAAATCGCTTGACCTATGTGAGCCAGAGATTGTTTCAGTTCCACTCAATGCCCCGCACAAAGGACATCCATTGATCTTTAATGCTATGGCCCTGTTCCGCAATGCTAAGGCTCGCCTTGAGGTTGACCTTAAATCGATTCAAGAAGTTCTGAGGTATCATGACTCTTATGAAGTTGCTGCTGCCATGTCAAATGCTAGGGACAAGGTCAAGAGGTCCAGCGAGATGATCAAAGTCGTTCAAGAATGCTACAATTGCATTGAAACTGCAGCCGTTCAAGGAATTCGCTGGGTTGCTAGGACGTCGGCTACCAACTGGAGTATCGAACATCCTCTTTGTGGCTTGGATCTCATGGTGATCCTCAGCTTGTGGCTCTATCGCCTGGAAAATGACGAGGAGCCTCCGACTGAGGAGGAATTGGTCATGCAAAACAAGATCCGAGCCCTCTTTGACGATGATTCTGTAGGCTATAGCTCCAAGCTTAGCTCTACCGTCGCTCGTGTCTGGGGTAGCATGCTTGATGAAGTTGTCGTTTGGGGGTAAGTCACAACGTTCATCGTCACATATACATCATACTGACATATTATAGAATCACAAAACTCATGGGTGACTCCTTCCGACTTCATTCTCAAGCCCTTGTCGGCTACGAGGATGACATGGAAGTATCGGACGTTTCAACGCCCTCCATGATTTCTCAAGGAATGGATGACGCTGACGATAGCGTGTACTAAGATTGAGTTCCTTTTTTAATGATTGCTATGATTTCCTTTTATTTTCCTTGTTAGACTCGGTTTTGATATCCCTCATCTCTTTTCATCTCACACTGTTGGCTTTGACGAGGGTCGACGGTATATCTCTGGCATTTCCTTTTTCTTTTCTTTGCATATAGCGATTTTACTTTCGGATATTACTTTTTTTTCATGAGCAAATCTTTCTCGGGGTCACGGGCAACAATACGGGGCTGGTCGGGCATACTGGGCTTTTCTTCACTTTCGTCTCATATATCATCGCGCTCTCGCGCACCTAATGTCTCTACACTCATACTCATGGCTGGCCCACTGGTGTTGCTTCTGCCCTTGTCCTATTAGCACTACCAATTTTTAATTGTTTTTGTTTCTCCTCTCCGTCATCCATTTCAGCTCAGATACCTTATACCTTGTTCGATATACATCTGGTTTTTGAGTTTGTTTTTACTTTCTATCTTCTTTTGCGCTTTCTTGGTCATAGTTATTTGCGAAATGTTTTGATGGATTTTATTTGCATGAAGGAGAGGCGGAAATTGGAATTGGTTGGTTGGTTAGCACTTGAGAAAAGGCAACTTGGGCACGAAAGGTTTAATGTCACCTGATGGTGAATGGTGATTGGGCTGATCGGTGTATGTATAGATAGTCAGTATCTCAGCATTCTTGGTCTTGATCGTAGCTTCTCTGGCAAAACGAGGCGGTATACCAGCGTCTTATCAATCAATATTATATGTCTACTCCCACACCTCGTCTTCTGACCCTTTAAAATTCAATACGCAGTGAAACGTGACGTGAACAACAGCTTACGTGGCGGGTGGTGAATGCATGTAGCCGAGTGAGGAAGTCTATACCATCTCCAAAGCCTAGCTTTATCCGTCTTTCTGTTATGCCTAGTGATGACAAACGATCAACCTGTGAGCCCACAATCAATTTCCAAATCGACGTAGGAATCATTCCAAGTTACAATTTTAGTTACAAATGTGTGCAATCGGAAGAGATTAACATGTAGTCTCTTTATTCTTTGGGTTCTGATTGGGTAAATATGTTGTGTTCATTCGACGCATCAAGCAGTCTCATAAAACGATCTTTAGCACCTGCGCCTCGGGATGGAAGTTATCAAATCTAATTGCTGTACATGTGATTTTAGCAAGACACCCAATGAAGTAAGAGTAGACAGACAAGCAAGTAGATTCTGGGAAAGTCTTGGATTTCTTAGCTCATTTTTGAACATTCGGTCTTTTGTTCGATGTATCTTCATCATGACCCAGTAATAAGTGAACGGCGATGAAAGATGACGGGACTGGCTACCAGTGTCTAAAGTTAATTCTTTTGACAGTTTCATGTATGATATGCGGGGGCAGGGGGCGATGTGATTTGATGTTGGAGATAAATTTTCCCTCTGATTTTTCGCCTGGTTTTATTGGTTGGCTGGGGATCAAATGGATGCAAGTTAGTACAATATGTAGCTAGAAGCCAATTATTAGTATCCTCTAGAGCAGAGTGTCAATAAACGTGATTCATCACTTCCACTCAATGGATGATTTCTCTTTTGATCTTATGAACTTCTTTTAAATCTCTGCCATGATAGAATTCGGGTAACTAGAGCATCTTCGCTCTTATTCAGCGCAGACAATGGAGTGTTTAAAGACCTCTTTGTCTTCCACTGATGAAGTAATGATTCAATCTGTGCAACATTGAGCCGTGTTGCCAAAATCGACATCGTTGGGTGCAACACAGATTTGTATCACATCTATCTCCCGATCACTATGCAATACCATCTAGGTACGTGGAAGGAATGAAGTGAGTGGTAGCAAACACTCATGTACAAACGATGGATAATCGAGCATCAACGAATCTTAATTCTATACTGTTATGGGCTCACAAGGAAGTGTTAGTGGGCAGATGGATATGGAGAACAGTGAGGGTCAGAGTAAGAGAAGGGAATGGAAAGGACAAAAGAATGGAACCCCGTGTGAGGAGTGAACATGGAGGGGTTTCGTTCCTGCATTTGATTGGTGTTATGTTATGTTGTGTTGCTTTGCGTTGTGTTGCATACCTACCTTACTAACAACATGATTATGATTATGATTATGATTAATATAATATATAGGTGCGTATTTACCAAATTCTTCATTGGATTCACGCGCAGAAAAATCAAAGTAGGTAGATAGGTAGGTAGGCAAATCATCCAACATTTATAGATGAGAGTAGTAAATGTTTATATTCATAATCATAATCATATTCATATTCAAACTTACATGCCTTCCGCTTCCGCCTCCACTTCCAGTCTTGATTTCGAATTGCTCTTGCTTTCAACTTCACTTGCACTTTCACTTACAACTCACAATACTTTTGATACACCATACGCTCTTTCTTCTTCCATCACTCTCTTTTTGCTCACTTGATACACTTTCGTTCATTCTCTTAATACAGACTTCCATCAGTCATTTACCCTTCTCTTTCTCAAAAACTACTTCTTTCTTTAATAATAAACCTTCGTCCTTCCAATGCTCACTGCCCGGTATTCGTCAACTCCTCATATTCACGACCACAACAACTACTTGTTCACCTATAATGCCGCCGTGGTGATCTTTTCATATTGAACCATCTGGAAAACGCTATCTTCCAACAAGTACAAATCAAACACTCTTTTTCCCATTTGACTTTGTACTTTCTGTCCCGTTCAGTCAACGGGTGAATTTTCACTTTCATCTCAAACGCAGTGCGATTTTGCGATAACACTACAACCTGTACATCAAGAGAAGATACTTGTTTGTTTTCGTTGTACCACCAAATACCTTGACCGCATACAATAATAATAATATCATCGCAGAAGATTCTGTCTCATTTAAAATGCGCGGTTTGAATATGCGGTTCATTATCCCAATAGTCCTGTCCTTCGCAGGCCATGCGGCGGCAGACTGTGAATGCGGCTACTCATCCTCCATCGGCGGCTCTGTGGAACCCTACATCTTTACTGATCTTATCGAGTCTGACTTCTTGCACACTCCCAATATCACTCTTGATACGGACTGGAAACGACAACAGTTTAATATGTCGGCTGCTGCTGCACGTGGTCCTTACGGTATGAACTACAGCATTGAACAGGTCACGTCAAATCCTATACTTAATGAGAATTCATGGTCTGGAGATGGAGAATTTGGTGTTGATCCCGGTGTACAGCTCACTGTTAGTGGAGGTGATCCTGCCAATGGATTTGTTCAGACTGCGGAGATAGATTCGGCCCGTGAAGATTTACTCTGGGGAACATATAGAGCTGCTATGAAATTGACCTTAACTCCTGGCACATGTGCTGCTTTTTTCTGGGTGAGCTCTTCTTGACCAAGCAGGTACATCTATGATTCAGATACTAATTATGGGTCAGTACTTTAACGACAGCCAAGAAATTGATATGGAGTTTCTTTCTTCCCAATTCAACGTCGAAAACAACACATTTCCTGTCAATCTTGTTCTACAATCGGTGCAGTCAGTCCAAGCTGGCTACAACGCTGCTGGTACTGGCAACTATGTTGTGGCAAACCTTCCCTTCAATCCGATCACTGGCTACCATGAATATCGTATCGACTTCATCCCAGGAAACGTCATATTCTATGCCGATGGTCAAATCCTGGCAAAGATGAACAGCACCGCAGTTCCGACATCTCCTGGTCATATGATTATCACACAATGGAGCAATGGTAACCCTTTGTGGTCCTCAGGTCCACCATCACACGATGCGGTCATCTCAGTTAGCTATGTGAAAGCCTACTTTAATTCCTCGGATCCAATGCGCGAGATAAGTCTGACAAAACGATGCAAAGATCCTAGGGCTGAAAATGCCATTTGTGCCATTCCAGACCAAACTTCAGCCCCCAATCCGGATGGAAACAACGGTAATGTTTCAGCAAGTACATATTTCTTCAGTAACCAAAAGAACGAGACGAACAATCAGACAGTGTACAAAAAGAGCGAAGCTACCACAGCAGCAACCGCAGGACCTCATGGCTCGATATCGCTTTTCCTTCTCCTTTCTATGATCGCCATCGTCTTGCTATGAAAGTCCATTTTAGGTTGAGACGAGGCGTCCACCTTTGTGCTCATGGGAGCTTCTTTCCTTGACTAACAGCTTTACCAAGCATTCGATTCATGACTTCAGGAGTGATAACAGGAGAACAGGAGTTGAGGTTCACTTTGAAATTGCTTTTTTCTAGGTACCGGATGGGATACCCAAATCTTAGGAGGAATGGCGCTATTGCTTGATCATTGTATTATACAGGCCATACTAGAGGCGATGGTTATGCGTATATCTGTTTCTATCAAGCCCAAGGGAACATGTAGATCAAAGGTCAGGAACTCCTGGTTATTACATAATAGACCAAGCAGTAATTTTAGAGGGTTCTGGATCAGCGATGAGAATGCAAGCAGACTACCGAAGCAACGAATTGCATATTGAGGTTGAATGAACCTCTTTTATAAAACTCATAATACTTTCATTCAATCTTCCATTGCAAATTCGACTATCAATGATTTCTTAGGCTCTGTGATTTCATGGCAACATAAAAATGGTGTAGTTCACAATTGGAAACATAGGCAATCTCCGAGGTTTATATTTTGTTGCGCATTCCCCTGTCCATAGTGTGTTGAAGCATGAGATATCGATTATCAAGTGTATTATGTCCAGACACTTGTGTGAGTTTTCTTTTTAATGTGTTTTACAAACGCATCCTCATTCTCACACCCAACATTAAACGCCACTAATTAATAGATCACTTTCTCTTTTTAGCCGCCCTCTTGAGACCCCTGACATCCTTCTTCAGTCTAGCATCCACAATCTTGTATTTACCCTTGACACCCCTTGGTCTACCCGCAATTCCTCTATTACCACCAGTAGCGACCACAACCTTAACGTTTTGCTTTGGCTTCTTCTTTGCCGCTTTGCTCATCAGCTTTCCGATGCTATTCGCTTTCTCCTTCTCCGTCATGCCCTCTTCATCAGCTAACAATGCAGACTTCTTCCTCAATTTTTCGAGTCGCTGCGCTGCCTTGAACTTCTTACGGTCTTTAGCTTCGCGGACCTTCTTGATTGGTCGAGCGTTCAGTGCGCGGAGCTTCTCCTTGATAGCTGCAGCACCGGCAGCCGAAATTGGGCGATGCGGTTTATCGTGCTTGCCTTCGTCGTCAAGGAACCAGTCGGGAAGACCGTCACGGTCCTTGAACGCATATTTATTGAAGCTCTCATCGGCGAGGTCGTACATTGATTTTTGTCCAGAAGCGATTTGCTGAGCGAGGGTCATAGCCTCGGCAGTGATGATGTCGATGTCTAAGGAAGGTCATGTTAGTAAATTTATAAAAGCCCCGGGATAAGAAACCACATACCTAGTCGCCCATCCTTTTTAGGTTCTTCATCTTCCCACTGTTCTTCACCCTCTCTGCGTTTGACAACTTCGAACCCATTTTCATCATCGCTGCTATCACTTTCTTCGGGTGCTTCTTCCATAATCTCGTCTTCTTCTTCCTCTTCGATCACCCTGTCCTTCATAAGCTCATCGAGATCGGCTTGAACTTCTTCATCTTCCTCTTCGACCTCTTCCTCTGATTCCTCTTCGGGGATGCCTCCAATATCCTTGAAGATATCCTGGTCGAAAAATTGAGTTGCTCTTTTCGAAAGCCCACCTGTTTTCTTCTCATTTCGTTCCAAATCAGTCAATAAAGACTGTTTGGAAGGCCCTTCGTCATCAGAATCATCGCTACTGTCCTCTTCCAAATTTTCATCGTCACTCTGTTCTTCCGCTGCTGAAAATCCTTCCCAGTCACCATCTTCATGCTCCTTCCTTGCCTTCTTGGCGCGAAACTTTGCATCGGCACTTGATTTTTGTTCCTGATACATCTCATACATTGAGTCAAGCTCCCTGTCAAGTCGATCTTGCTCATCGTCGCTCTCGCTATCTTCAAAGGCATATCCACCTTCCTCCTTTCTAGGGTCGGATTCTTTCAAAATTGCCATTTTCCCTTTCGCAATTTTGTTTGCAGCACCGGCCTTGTCTATTGCTTTCAGTCCAAACATAGAACCTTCCCCGTTTGGTCCTGCTTGTTCTAAGCCGATATCTGTTGGTGCTGTCATATGCAACTGCATCCGAACAATCTCCCTTTGTTTCTTTTCGTTTTCTCTTCTCTTTTCACGCTTCTTGCGAGCGCTCTCCTTCTCGCTCATAGCCTGTAGTTCCTCCTGGATCTTCAACTCTTCATCCATATCTTCTACCTCGGCCACTTCTTCTGGCTCCGCCTTTGCGCCCTTCTTAGTAGCAAATCCAAACTTTTCTCGTACTTTCAAACGCCATTTCAAAAGGTTTCTGAATTCTTTTCTTCCAAGGACCCTTAGATCTGCACAATCGTTGCGAATTTCATCTGTCGTTTCTGGCAGCTTATCCAGTGCGGCCAGAGCTACATCACCATTTGGTGGTTGTACAAAACTGAGGCGATTCATGCTACCAAGAATGGCAATGGGATCGGTTGTTTGAATAAACTCGCTGGCCGGGATTTCTTTGAATTGTGTCATATTGTCGTCCTCATAACCGTCTCTCTTCCTTTTCTTGATCTCTGGATTGAAAACTTTGGCTTCATTATTGGGTGTAGGATCCGAGAGTTCTGCAAAAACATGTCGAGGGTCGACAAATTTGGGATCAAGATGCTTTGGCGCCTTGAATCCTTGACATACAACGAAAATTTCCGCGGAAACATTTCTGGAAGAGGGAGGTTTCGTTGCTTCGACTTTTGTGAACAATTGGTTGAACACCCACAGCAAACTATTGTAATCTTTGGATCTGAAGACTTTCGTAACAAATGTACCGCCTGGCGCAAGAAATTCTGTTGCAAGCTTCAAAGATTGGAGGGCCAATTCGGCCTGATTGAAAGAATCCTGAACCCAAGCAGTACCAACGTTAGGAGCTCCGTCGTGCAACACTGTATCTGCCTTCCAGGACTTGAAATGTGTACGGATGGTAGCGCGACATTTCTCGGTCGTAATATCGCTCTGAAAAGTAATAACTCGAGGAATTGGTTTAATGGGAGAAAGATCAACACCGACGATCAAACTGCTCACTGGCATTGTCTCTGCTGCGACTTGACACCATGACTATCGCATCACCAAGTCAGTGAAATCCAGACATGTCTTAAAGAATATACTCACTCCGGGAGCAGCGCAAAGATCCAACAAAACTTTACTCTTCTCCAAAAAGCCATATTTTTTATTCAATTGAATCAATTTGAAAGCAGCTCTAGCTCTGTATCCCTTCTCCTTGGCAAGCTTGTACCATTTATCGAGACGACCTTTACCATGCTTCTTCTGGATACCCATGATGTCGGGTTGTGACGAAGATACCTACTTGAGAGACGTGAGGTAAGTAAATTCAGCTCTCTTAATCTCCTGGCGATGAAGAAATCAAAAAAAAATCAAAGGGACGCTTATCTCCACGTGATCGTGAGATATGAGAAAAAGAAAAAACGTACCTAGCGGGCTAGCTCCTATGTAGCGTGATTCATAAAACGCGAACCAGGGATTAAGTTTAAAGTGGCACACGTCCAATAGATGCTTCTCGCGTCTCTTCCGTGGCTATCTCGCTTTTACTATTTTGTACTTCTATTTCATAAGATACCTGGTAACTCGATATGTGCATGCGCATACCTTTGCCTTTGCGGTTGCGTATTTCTTGAAAATCACTTACAACCCTTTAATTGTCACTTCTTTCGAATTTGTAATTATGTCTCTCTCACCTTCATCCCATTCCATGGATCTGCCATCCTCTCCCCCGGACATGACCATGGGTTCTCCTCAGCTTCCAAAGCTCCCCCCTTCGATCAGAGTGGGAACACCAAAAAAAGAACGTCGACAAACATCAATTACACCGAGAAGATTTAGGAAATTCTTCGACAATAAGGCTGCCACAATGTCAATCTCTTCACCTTCCGGCCGAGCCCTGAAGGCTTTAGTCAACAACCGTCAGGGAACACAATCCAGCCCCCTAAAACCTTTCAACAACATGAAGGATCTTCCAGGTCAGGAAAATGAGGAACTGGTTTCAATGCCTAGAGAATTTAAAAGAAGGAAGACGACTCATGGTGATGTCGGCGCGGATATAGGGTCAGACATTGATTGCTCGTTCAAAGATCAAACTCAGTATGGACAATCGCATTATGGTTCTTTGAAGATAACCTCTACATATCCAAAATCGCAGTCGATTCTTGAAGATGTGGAGGAAGAGGGAGTGGAGGGGAAAGACATCACTGAACCTGTTTCAAGAGAACCGTTGGAGCGCATTGTTCCCTTCGAGAATCGTGGTTTGAGTGCAAGGTTATTGCAATTGAGCTTGGGCACTTCCAGATCGAGACGAACCAATCTATCATACGCTGTCAATGATTGGCGAGATGAGACTGCATCGTTTTACAGTAGACCGGAAGATGTGAGCCATACTTCGAGTCTCTTGGGTGGCAGGGACAGCATACCATTTTGTAACGCCGGCCTGAATACGAATTCTCTAGTAGCCATTGGTGACGATGAAGGACGTATCAGATTAGTGGAATCCGAGAAGAATGGAAAGCCTTCCTTCAGCAGTGTATACCTCGGCTGGCAGGTTCATAAGAACGCGATCATCGATCTTTCACTCTCCGACGATGATTCTTTAGTAGCAACGGCATCCGGAGATCTTTCTGCCAAGGTTTCAGACATGACAACACAGAAGCCAATCTCTATCCTCGCGAACCATAGTGCGACACTGAAACAAGTCAGATTTCAACCGGGAGCGAACAACAAGAACGTGCTTGCCACTTCGGGCAGAGATGGTAGTGTTCAGATTTGGGACCTAAGGTGCAAGGGTGATGACGGCCCGATCATGGAGATGCAGAAGCTGCCAGGTGAAAGCATTCCACGTTGTGGCAATGTCAACGGCATTTTGAATGCTCATCACGGTTCACACTCACATGAACCGAAACCCACCGCAAATTCGCGCTCTCTTTCTGCTTCTAAAAACAAACGTATCGGTGACATATCCGTTACGAGTATTCAATTCCTACCACCAGGTCAAGAGCACTTACTGCTCACGGGATCAGAATCAAATTCTATTGTCAAGCTCTGGGATATCCGTAACTGTTCCAACAAGCGGAAAAGTAGCCAACCAGTTGCATATACTAAACAAATCCCTAGCCATGTCGGCAATCGTCCTTTTGGAATTACATCTCTCAGCATGAGTCACGATGGAAGCAGGTTTTACAGTGTTTGCAAGGACAATGTTGTCTACGCATATTCAACCTCGCATCTTATTCTCGGACATGCACCTGAGTTTGAAAGTGGTAATGGAAAACGAACAGCTCAACGGGCAGCACAAGAAGGCTTGGGCCCGCTCTATGGATTGCGACATCCTTCTTTCCACGTTGCTAACTTTTATATCAAGTCTGCAATTCGCAAACCTGTCAATGGCAACTCCGAGCTTCTAGCTGTGGGTAGCAATGATGGGACACCAATTCTATTTCCCACCGATGAACGCTACCTCGGCACAAAGGCTAATACTTCTATTCCACTTGAAGGCGTCGCTCGACAGTCCCGAACTCTAAGCTCCACGTCCTTGTCACGATCTGGAAGACTTCATTCAGCTCTTTGGGAAAGTAGGAAAGACACTTCAGCAGAAGACCCAGTACCTATCTATACCCACGGAACAGCGCTGATAAGAGGGCATGCAAGAGAAGTGAGCTCGCTGAGTTGGACAAGCAATGGCGAACTTATTTGTGCAGACGATGACTGGAATGTTAGATGTTGGAGAGAGGGGAGAGATGCTAGAGACTTGAGAATGGGTGGGGAGACTGGAGGAAGACGGTGGGGTTGTGGATGGGCAGATGTAGAAGATAATTATGACGATGAAGATGAGTAGAATATTGGCCATGAATCGGTGTTCTCCGGAGCGAAGAGAGTATTTCTTTCGGCATGGTCTCAATTTTGTGAAAGATTCGTGCCTACGAGTCAATTACGAGGAGCACGAGTTCCATTGTTTGTTCGGCGTAACAGGTATACCCCAGGGGTCATTATAACTCACTCACGACGCATTAGGCGATTAGTATATTTTATGTAGCACATGAGTTTTTAATGGTAAAGAGTATTATTTATAGGAGTTTATAGGTAAATCAACTTTCACCAATTATGAATGCCTTTATGATCTGGATCTGCTCTCGATGCCACGGAGTCCTTCGCTGCTCATCTCCTGGCCTGTAAATTTTTCTAATGTCTTCAAACAAATCGACCTGGAAGTATCATGTCAGAGTAAAAAACTTTGGAGTTAGTGGCGATGATATGAGATTTATTGATATGATGCTTTACTGGCATTGCATCCAGCACAAATTTTCTCCACATCAAAATCTTTCACTCGTTAAACCCACGAGACCAAATTTGGCAACATCAACCCTTTACTCTTCTGACAACTAACAATATCATCTTGAGATTCAGAGATGGACGCTCTTTCATCAGATCCAATAACGGACTTGTTGACTACATACAACGAGCTCAACTCATCCACAATAACTATTTTGGATGAGGCACCTTCAGCCCTTGAATTTATGCGCTTCGTTGCCCTGAATCGGCCGTTTATAGTACGAGGCTTCGCTTCGGATGTAAGCACCCCCTCTACTCCCTTTTTTGCCCCATGCTACACTTGCTCCGTATATCCTAAGGTATGCGCGTTTTATGTGTTAATGCTTATGGCTCCAGTGGAAAGCAACATCTACTTGGTCACTATCTTATCTCAGATCCACACTCTCGTCACATGAAGTGAACGTAGCAGTAACCCCCCATGGAAATGCCGACTCTCCTACCCTCAACGAAGACGGGGATTTGGTTTTTGTGAAGCCTTGGGAAGAACCTCAATCTTTTCCGGAATTCGTCGACTTTGTCTCGCAACAAGAATTGCATGAGAGAAACGAGGAAGAAGTGAGATATGCTCAAACACGTAAGAAACCATATCCAGCATAAAGCTACTATTCATTGGTACTATTCATTGGTCTAACACGAAACAGAGAATGACAACCTTCGCAATGAATATTCTTCATTGTTCTCTGATGTTGAACAGGACATATCCTTCGCCAGGATAGCACTCCAACAAGATCCCGATGCCATTAACCTCGTCGGTACCGCCCACCCTCTTTTCCCAAGAACCATATCTTACACATGATTTAGTGGATAGGAAATTCGCACTCCATCACCTCTCTCCACAAAGACCCTTACCAAAACATTTACGTCCAGATTCTCGGAAAAAAACATTTTACTCTACTTCCGCCTCTCTTTCACCCCTGCATCAATGAAGTGCCTCTTCCCTCCACTTCCTACGTCCGTTCTACGTCCGACCCCGCCACCCTCACCATCAAATCAGACTCACCTTCAGCGGAAGTGCCCATCGCGACCTGGGATCCAGATGTACCATCCAGAAACCCTACCAAATACTCGCATCTAGCTCAGCCAATGCATGTGACTTTGGAGAAGGGAGATATGCTGCATTTACCAGCATTGTGGTATCACAAAGTAGGACAAAGTTGTGGTGAGGATGGAATTTGTGTTGCTGCTAACTACTGGTATGTATTATTTTATTTTGACATGGTCTACTCTTTCATTCTGGTATTTTGCTAGGTGGAACAGCAATTGCCAAGTTTGCCCACGGGATGTTGGCATATCACGCTGGAAAATTTGATCGAGGTCACGCCTATTAGATACAGACCGCCATAAATATTTAAACCAGCCAACGTAAAGAGAGACTTGGCTAACAATTACATCATAGGTACGACATGGATTTCGGGGGAAGCTTTTGGCCAATGTGTAATTTCGTTCGAAGTGTCAGTTTACAAGACGAAGCGAAAAAGTAAAGTACAGTAAGGCTTGATTGGAGATAGATTCAAGCTCTTCGTTAACGTTAGAGTAAGCATGCAAAGAAAGTGGTGCGTGAACAGAGCGAGTGTTGAAAACAATCAATAGGGGTATCAAATTGTAACTATCCTAAAAGAGTGTACTAAGTACCTATGTACAGAAAAAAAGAGCCATCTAGTCATGACCATAGTCGTTGTGCCCTCATTCAACCTAGAGCTCTGAGCCAAACGCATCCGCGAAAGCTTGCACCACTTTCGTAACGTCGTAAAAACATCCCATACAATGCAATTTCTATCCAAAAAAAAAAGGATTTATTACATAACATAATACCAAGCTGCAAATGCTGCTGTCAATGCCACTAATGGTCCTCCAAATGTTAAGAGTCCGACAAATAGGCCTGTCCCCGAAGTTATAACATTCTCTTCTTCTGAGATTCCACTCTGTGTGGAGGGAGACATCATGGAATGCTTTCTTGCCGGAGGTCTCCCTGTACCAGGAAAGTCATCTTTAAATCTCACCAATTTAGCCATGGGAGCTTCAACGAATGATGCATAAAGACTTGGTTTTCTTTCCAATCGTTCTTCTTCCGGAGAACTCTTCTCTTCTCTCATTTTTGAAAGGCGTTCCTGTGTGAGATCAATACTGCCCCGCGCCATGTTCAGAGGTTTATGTTCCCGATGTAATCTTGTGGAGCCTGAGGCTTTCACTGCCTCCAAATGTTCTTCTGTAGTTCCACATATTGAATCTAGCTCAGAAACCATCATAACCATGAATGAGAATATTGCTTGCGCTTCCTTGATAATGTCGGCCTTCTCGCCATCTGTTAGGAGGACTTCGGCTTCTGCTATTCGCCCTTTGAACTCGCGCTTGATATCTTCGCCATCCTCGTCCCCGACAAAATCAAAGAAGTGGAGACCTTGTTTCTTCATCATCTGACTGCACTCGGAACGCGAAAGTCGACGAGCAGAGGGACGCAATTCCTTTTCGGAATGCACTTTGCTAGGAGACTTGGCGGGCCCTGAAGGTCTGGTAGCCCCATAGGGGCGCACGGGAGAGGGGTCTCTTTCCCAAAAGTCCTCCAAGCCACCCGCCGATTTGAGGGAAGCTCGAAGATATCGACCGCCCGAGAACAAGGCCATATATAGTACCCATGCATATGCTAACAATACATGTGGGTTTGTTTGGACGGATTTCTTTGTGTGTGCAATAAACTCTGCTAGCCGCCCATCATTCGAAACCACCTTGAGTTGCTCTTCAATCTTATGATCAGGGGTTCCAGTCAAAGTGCGGATATCGGCTTGAAGGCGTCCGGATCGCAAGAGACCAGGAAGAAGGAGGTGTGACAGTAGAGACTGAGTTCTTGAGCAGACTTTCGATTCCTGAGAGTCCAAAGAGTCCGATCTACTACCGGGGCCGTCATATTTTGTTTGTTCATTGTTGAGAGATAGTGGAAGGCAGGGAGCATCTATAATGGTTTGCCATAGTGATTCGAATGTAATGTAGATTGGCGCAATGTGAAGGATGCCCGAGACATAGATGGACGGATTCGTAGTGTATGGAGGGAGAGCGAGAGGTAAACGAAGGAGAATTAATTTGTTGAGCTGAGAATGAACAGCTCTTGTTGCAATATTGACTAAAGGCTGTTAGCTGCGATCTACTAAAGTGGGCGATGGAGTCTTTTTTTTCTTCTCTCACTTTGTTCGGATAAGGAATGCTGATCTGGTGGGGGAGCTTGAGGTGGAGGGTTAGAGTTGACAATATTAGACTCAGCCATAGGTGCGATTTCTCATAGCGCGAATAGCAAAACAAGAAGAATGACAGAAATATGACACGCAGGAAGGATGCGATAAAGGGGAGTAAGAGTTAATAGGTATAGTAGGTTGATATCAATAGAGAACAGAACGTATGAGAGCATGGAGGCGGATGTGGATAAGAAGATCGGTGGTCTGACCTCGTCACTTGAGCCCTTTAATCATTCATTCACATTACCTATTTGGAGGCTACCTACTTGCCTACCTACGCTATTCTTAGTCAATACGGCAGGAAGTCACAATGACTCAAGTAGGTTTCATTGCCTTGCGCGACAAAAAGGAAAGAGAAAGAGAGGAGGAAAGGGAATGGGGGAATGGGGGAATGAGGTAGGGAGAGTGGCGCTTTGGTGGTAGGAGTAGGATACGAAGAGAAGGTACCTACTGAATGGTTTTCATCAAAATCATTGCAACTGCAACTGCGACTGCAATATGTACAGTGATTGAATCTCGTTGGCCGGAACCAAAAAACAAACATTTTTTGGGTAAAAAGTAAGCATCGTGGTATAGGTAGCGTTGTATATTTTGTTCATAGCGCCGGTGTGTGCTTACCTAGATGAGTTGAAAAAAAGGAAATAAGAGCTTAGGTATGTATCAAAATATAAAAATGATTGTCGTTTATTGCTCATTTCTCACGCAGCTGGAGATGTTTGATGTTTATATTAATGTTTGTTATCATCGTCTTATCAATAGCTTTTTCCGGGGAAGATATACCTGGCTCCTGGATAGGTAGGCTCGCTCGCTCGCTCGGTAGGGTAGGGAATGATTTGTGCTATGGTAAATCGGAGAATTTCCCATATCGCCTTATGGGAATTTGCTTTTTCGCTTTTGATAACCTATGGATCCTTGGTAACATCTACAAGTATATGAAATCTATGTCTTGATGGCTTGAATCCCGTGAGCCCCCCGTCGCACAATGATGTGCAAGATCCATCCCTCCAGCTGAGAATATTGAGAGATGTAACCTTAACACAGCTGGCCATATACCACACTCGTCCCCATCTATATATTATATCCATGTATGAAGATAGGGTGGCTCGGTGTGTAGTACAGGTTGTACAGTAACATTCTCGGAAGGAAATATAGAATTGCCCGATGCTCTGGGAAAGTCTTGTCGACCTCAATCTGGGCTCATCAACACGCAAGATGAATTCAAATGTTTCCGGTGGTCATCTATCTCAAAATATCTATCTTCTGGAGACCCAGTACTGTATCTGTGTCCTTCGAGAATCTAATCATCAATCCCTTCTTGCTAGTCTTCGTCTGGCTACCGTGACTACCTCGGCACGGGTATCTTCTCGCTCGCTTGTCTGAATATGGATACAGTAGAGTTTATCTAACTTTATGCTCGAACTCGTAACGTGGTTTATCATCGAGTGGGCCACTTCAAAATACACCAAAATTAATACTTTTTTAATATTTTTATTTTTATAATCAATTATTATTATTTTTAGAAAAAAATCAATACAAAATAATAATAAAAATTTAGTTCTTTATAAATCTAGTTTTGATACAAAAATTTCTTTTGTATTTTTAAAAAAAATAGAATTTATTACGATTTTTGTTATAAAAGAAATATTTCTATAATAACTATTATAATAATTTGAGTTTTTAATAAATAATTAGATTTTCATATTATTTATATAATTAAAATTTATAGTTTTAATTTTTAGAAAATTCTATTAATAAATAGAGAAAGTGTATGATTATATATAAACGAATTTTGTATGTAAAAATGATGGCTCACTTGATGATATGGCTTACTCGATGATAAACCACGTTATACCTACAGTGTAGCAGTACAACAAGGACACTTTCTTCAACCCATCAATCCCAATATACGATTTCACTAACCCTTCGATAAGTAGTTACATACTTGACCTTGTTTCATAAGGTTTTCTTAATCGCAAGTATCTCATCCATAACGCGGTTCTATATAATTCTCTGTTGGTCATTCTTGATTTGTGATTGACTTTCTACCGGAGGCCTTGAACCCGTATCCGAAGTTAAATCCATATCGAGCGCAAACTACTGTAGAGTTGATCAGTGTCATCTATACCGATTACAATTCCTGTTGTTCAGCGGTGGCCGTCGATATATGAGCTTAATGTATATTCAATTGCCAAGTTTGTGAGAAAGGCTGAGAATATAGTCACAGAACACTCTCTGGCCAAAGTAATCCTGACTTGTCTTTGCCATTATTCACTCTATTGGAGGCAACCGACTGGAAAAACAATCAATTTTTCAAGCTATATCCATCAGTCTTGAATTAAAGAAATGAGGTTGAAGATTTATCAGATAGACCATTCCCTCAGTAGCACTTGGTTTTCATTTTGTACCCTCCTGCACCATTCCAATATTTTCTGCCTCCATAAATCGATTCGAGCCCTATTTAGTGCCAATATCGATCAGATGTTTGGGATTAACAGGGTCTATCAAAGCAATTGAACATGCAAATGCTCACACGCAAGATTTGACGGTCTTGTCAAAATTTTGTAAATTGTCCACATTTTAAGCTGCTGTCGTAGACGTTACAAGTCTACTATTATGCTAAGCAAGACTGGGTTCGCTGGCCAAGAAAGCTCTACATGCATGGGTAGTTTTTGACCTGACCAGTATTGTTATCGACTGAGCAAGTTCAATGACCTGTGTAGGCAATATAATAGGCGCGGGAGATTCAGGGACTTTAATGGGAATATCAATGATACAAGAGCTAAAATATCAGCTTCAGTGACTCGAACCAACAACACACAGCATGACCATATGCAATAAGGATAAGGATACGGATATGGACGAGAAATGAGAGATTGTAGCCCATGAAAACATTTGTCAAGGCAGGCGAATGATGGGGGACAATTTGCAGATGCAAAGAATGAAAACATGACGAGAATATGCTGGCGATCTCGGATGGGTGCTAGGGAAGAAAGGAATGCTGAGACACATGCGGAATATCTAAGGAGTGCATCAGCTGCTGCGGGAAGCCCTCAAGGTAACATCATGATACTGCCTTTGAGAAGGGGTATGAGGAGAAGGAGGGATAGGGAGAAAACTATAAATGATGTATGATGGCTTCTTTTTATATCTCCGTTTACCAAATATATATCTACAATCTCCGATGAGAAATATTTCCATTTCTTGCCTTGTGATTTGTAACTCAGTGGATACTGGCGATGGTAGAATCAGACTTGGGGTAAGCAAATTATTAGACATACGACTGGTTTGCTTTATTTACTGTTTAATAACTACGTGCTTTTCATCTCATCGATCGAAGGTTCTTCAAATTGTTATGTTTGTTGAGACTAGAGAGAGAATGGTAAGTGAAATAATCTCACAAAACATGACTCTGTAGACTTAGGTATTGATAGCTTTTGAAGTATGAGACGTAAATTTAGCCAATCAGAGAGAAGTCAACTAATGATACATGCAGGAGCCCGTAACATACAGTGCCCATTTCAATGCATTTCAAAGCATTATCAGAATTTATATTTTGACTTTATGCGAGGTGTTTTGAGAAGAAAGTTCAAATTCACTCATATTGTTGACATCTTTTAGCTCTAATTTATCTTTTATTTAACAAGAACTATTATAATCCCAAGACAAGGTGTCAGAAAAAACAATTCACTCTTTTCTAATACCTTTTATGCTTGGATCTCTACTTGCACATTGCCCATATATCAATATCTTAAAGTGAGTAGGATTCATAACTACTTTGAGATAAATCATACTACACTAGCTCATTCCCTTTCTTGTCTGTAACAAAACACTTTCGCTATCTATATTGCATAATGTATCTCAACGATGAAGTTGTATATGGGGTTTAGAATATCAATGAACTTATAGTGACTTGTCTTATGACTTTCTATACCCTTGGTTGACTTCGAATAAGAGTTCTCGGTTCCCCCTTAATCTCGAGCCAAAAATCACAGATGTAAACCAATATAAGCAACTCAAGCCGTTGTAAAACAGACCAAAAGAAAGGGATTGAATCCAAGATTTCAAATTGACCTTTCAACTGACCTTCCCAATTGAAGCCTTTTCAGATAGATGACCAAGCAAAATAGATGATATTGGTCCAAATATTTATCCTCTGAATGGATTATTCTTGAACCACAAAGAGGAATATTGAATGATACCTAGTACAGCACCCGAAGGTACTCAGCCGATACCATAACTCCGGCTCATGAGTACTGTGACTTTCCGAGTGAATCATCTTCTATCTAAGTGTCTGAAGCAACAGATATTTACATTTTTTGATTCTCAATCTCGGCTCCGACCACACTTATTAACATTTGTAATTTCCCACTTTATTGTGCTTTAAATATTCTCGTTTCAGAGAGGAATTCAGACTTACTCTATTTCACAACTCACCATCTACTACTTACCACCTTTCTTCCTTCTTGCTTCCTTCTTTTGCTCATTGTATTATATCTACTTATACAATACGATAGATTCTCTCTATCCTTGCCCCTCTCAATAACATCAACCTTTACCAACCTTTGTCAACCTTTATCATACCACTGCCTACCTAGCACAACATGTCGACACAAGATCCATTTCCTCCTGATGGAGACGTTCTCATTATGTCACCCACAGGAAAAAACTGGAAACTTCATTCGTGGCAATTGGTCAACTACGCGCCAAAAATCGGCGCCCTTCTCAAAAACGTTGCACCAAGAAACATCACCAAGACTATGCGCTCTGAAGCACACACCATTAGATGGTGGATTGAGATGATACCATTTGGCGCCTTTGATGACCATCGATTCAGAGATTTTGTTTGCGTTGTAAGTTTCAAGCTTCCTATACCAGCCTTAACAATGCGTGGTATTGTAGTCACGCATGTCACAAAACACTTTCAGACAACTATACGTCCTCAAAGTCCAGAACAAATCTATACTTTTACAAATCTTTAATATTCACAGCAAAATCAAACAATTGCTAACTTGAATTCGAATACAGCCAGAAAAAAAGAAAGGAAAGCTTACTTTGCACAGCGCCGGTGCTTATAATGGCATTGGCGAGGTGTCTTTCGAAAGAACCTATGACAACCTTTTCAGAATGTTGTACAGCATGCCTCCCAATCTCACAGACGATATTGATGACGGTGGTGCAAATCTATACATCACCGATTGCGTTTCGATCTTACAAGCCGCCGCCTTTATAGGAAGCTTGCCCAGTGTTCGCACATATATTGAGAGTTATCTTCTGCGAATCAACCAGAAGCTCTGGGTACACGTCGCAAAGGCTCCTGAGGCATGGTCTGATGTTGCTGTTCGTCTACAGTCGGCGATTATCTTTCGTGAATCCATCATTCACATTGCGGGTGGTCTCGAGCTTCCGGGTCTCATCAACAGAAGCAGTTTTAACAGCATTGAGTACGGAAAAATCTGTCTTCAAGTTGCCGAACGTAAGTGCCGTGAGCTTAGAGATAAGAAAATCGACGTAGAGAGGAGGCTTCTGCAATACTATCCGCAACGTCTAATTCGGAGAGAGACTACCGACAAGATCCCAGGTCGCGCCGATTATGGTTCCGACATCTACTACTGGCAGGCTCTAACAATGTGTCGTCAATTCTTTCAGTCTTCTATTATGGCGAACAGACATCATCGTCACGAAGATGGTGGCGTGGAGTTTTATCGTACTGTCTTTCGCTGCGATTATATCGATAAACACGCCGCAGATGAGTTCCATAAACTTTTTGCCATGTCGACCAAAGGAAAGCAGTGTCTCGCGGATGCTGTTGAGGTTATCAAGGATGATCATCGTGTTATCATCGCCGATCTTTTGGAAGATCACCTTCAGCTTCGTACGACTGTGAGAAGCAAGCCGTTGAGGTACCTAACTTGTACCAGAGTCTTGGAGGAAGAGTTGCCTTGGATTGCCAACCCCGGTTTGGGTACAAGTTCTATCCCAGGACAAGTCGAAGACGGTGTTGCTAGTGACGGCTCTGCTAGCCCAAAGCGAGCTGCAGGGGGAATTATGAGCCAAGGTGGCGGTCCTAGCTCAGAGAAAGTGCCAGGCAAGAAGACTAGAACTGGCAAGGCTGCTAAAATTAGAGATGAAGGAGAAGATAGCGAAGAGGAAGGGGAGCAACAACACAACGATGACGACAGTTTAAGAGAAGAAGATGACGACGTTGACGAGGGCGGGTATATGGACGACGCATAAAACGCTCTTTCGAAATCTTCTTCATGTTGTTGCGATCATTCTGGATTAGCGTGGCGGGAGTTCAACAATTTGTTTGCTAATATGTTTTGAGCTCTTGATAATAATGATTTCTCAGAACGAACGTGTTATAAAGAGTTTGTCAAGAGATTGATATCCCTTCTGATTTTGCACAATCAATATTTTTTTGATTGATTTAGATAGCTACACCAGCTATAAGTAGGATAGTCTTTCAATCTCAAGTTTAATTTATGAATTCGAACCCTGTGACCCAAAAATGCACCGGCATCATTTTCGTACAACAAAGTCCAAGAGTATAATTTACACGAGTTCCACTCGGAAACTGCGTTGACCCCGATTTGAATGTACAACCTCTAGACAGACAATCAGAGTACCCACAAGGTTTGATTGAGAGTGGCACACTCTCATTATACTAGATACCCAACCCCCATACAGATATTCAAAGTATTTTTGAGAGCTGACTGGAGATGGAACATTGTCAACATGTAGATGCTCAACCTTGTTTTGACCTCTTGAACTATCCATAAAAGCTAAATGGAATGGGTACACTTTGACAAGCCCGACCTGGGTACAGCTGCTGAAACTTAGGCACAAGAACCGACTTGGAAATATATACTTTCGATCTCCAAACCTTATACCAACATTCAAACCACTGCAATCAGGGAGGGCTGACATCTTAAGCGAACTTCGACCGATACTACTATTTCCCGGAGTTTACTATAGGATTAGATTATGCTGTCTATCAATCAAAGTCAAGAAGTGTGGTTCAATACAACCCTCGAGGACCTTATCATGCTCATCATCCTCATTATGCTGATCAACTTCTGAACCCTTGTCCGCAGATGAAATCACAACTCTATCCGTTGAAAGAATCAGATTATACATATTAATGGTCTTCTTCATTTCCAAGAAATTGTACTCGGGCAATTCGTCTGCCATGTTACATGAAATCAAGTACCATCGTGGAATGTAATCAATGTGCTAATGTTGTCCTACACATACCGGTGTACGCAACGTGTATCGTGACACTAGAAACGTTTTGATGTGAAGTTCCAAATTAGCAATGGCGGGTTATTACGCCAACCTGCATCATGTGCCCCATCTTCGCTGTGTGTTGCGGTATCAAATTCGGTACCGAGCCGGAGAAAAAAGATATCACCGCTTGAACTACCAGGTACAGTACATACCTACCTAGTAATCACTTATGTTTATGAAGGAATAATGAGACATCAAGGTGTTCATGAATAGGGATGCCGTTTTGCCGTATTGGCGAAGCAAGCCAAGTATATCCTCATCTCGTCAGCTTCTTCATCTTCTTCGTCTTTCACCGATATAATATAATATGATCTGATATGAATGCACTTTGATTGACACTGAGAATTATCAAAACGAAAGAGGTGATTGTGAGTTTTTGGAAGGGGAACCGTCTCAAACTCCATCTTAATCAACAGGCCGTTTGCTGATCCATGCCCATTTGTTTGAAAGAAGATTAAAAGTAACAAACCAGAACTTCTATTCTTCTGTTGCTTATTCAAGCTGTGTTGTGGACGTCATATGTAACCACACCGGCAACCACAGCCATATCCTTACGAATGCCGTCACCACCTATGCACGCCACTGGCCCTCCATTGGAGATGCGACCCCAGAAGAAAAATGCGCGCTCGAAAAGAAATATAATTATTTATCTCCTACTCGCCTTCACATTCACTTGGATCCCATATACACTTTACTTCCGCCAAAGCTCCATATCTAATGCCAATTTAATAATGGACGAGGAGAGTGGAGAGGTTATACATCACGAATATGGAACGAATGCGCAACCCGCTTTTACAAATATGATACATCTCATGAATCTACCTTCGGATTACCTACCGCAGACCGGCAAACACAGGAAACCAAATCGCCTGATTATAGTGGGCGATGTGCATGGAATGAAAGATGCGTTGGTGAGTTTACTCGACAAAGTAAACTTCGATGAGAAACACGACCATTTGATATTAGCTGGCGATATGATATCCAAAGGACCCGATTCTCCAGGCGTGGTAGATCTTGCCATGAAAATCGGAGCATCTGCCGTGAGGGGAAACCATGAGGATAGGATTATTCTCGCTCATGCCGATATGATAGCACAGCATAAGGAGATGGAGATGGATGCACCTGGCCCGAGTGAAGATCCGGAGAAAGTAGTTGATGGGCTGGAGGAGGTTAGTTTCAATCATGGAGATTACAAGGATCGAGCGTTGGTGAGGGCGCTGGGGGAGAAGAGAATCAAATGGTTGAAGAAATGCCCTGTAATTCTGAGAGTAGGACATTTGGATGGAATGGAGCAGGTGGTGGTTGTTCATGCTGGGCTAGCTCCCGGGGTCGAATTGGAAAAACAGGATCCATCTATGGTGATGAATATGCGGACCCTGATTGACGGAGTACCTAGCGACGAAAGAGATGGGAAACATTGGAACAAGGTAAGAGCTACTCACATTCCACCATGCAATTCTCTCCGATTTTGTCTAACCGCAAAACCAATAGGTCTGGAATAAGCATCAGAAAAAACTACCAAAGAAAGAACGCACTACAGTCATTTACGGTCACGACTCCAAGCGAGGTCTCCAATTAGAGAAATACAGCATGGGTTTGGACACGGGGTGTTTGAAAGGCGGCAAGCTTACAGCTGTAGTTATTGAAGGAGGAAATTCATCTCCGAAACACAAAGTCGTGCACGTTAATTGTAAGGATGGGAGAAACAATTAGGAACAAAAGATGGGTTCGGGTAACCTTATGAGAGAATTTTGCGTTAGATACCATTCAAGGCGTTTAGGATATTAGTTGCTCCAGATGGGTTAATGATTAGTATACATCACACTACCATGATTGGAGTTGATGATGAGTTTTATTTGGGTTTTACGGCATTGGATATGATGATATCCCACAAATATTATTCTGGTGGACGAGATGGTACCTGAGTGTGAGTGCCAATTGGCGCTCACTGCAAATGTCAAGCCCAGGTGGATGACAGGGCAACGAGACAAAGCTCACTCTTTTCAGTACGATTCTTCAACATGACAATGATATAGAAATTGTTTATAGATTTAGATGCAGTCTTAAAAAATGAATCCAATAACCAGGCACTGAAGTGGACCCCAGTATGTCCCTCCAAGAACATTAGAATGTATCCCAATTCGAAACCAAACTCCAAGTCTATCTTCCTTGACTCTAGAGATCTAAACCACTTCATCTCTTCTCTCATCGTGATCCACAACAATCACGATAGGTATGATTCTTTCATCTCCTGGCTCCCCCTTCTCCTCATCCTTGCTCTCATGATTAACAAAAACAAAACTTCCCACGACAACCAATGCACCCACCCAATACACTGCAGTGCTTGTCTGATCATTCAACCACATCTGGCCCACCAAACTCAACGGGATCGTCATACTCAAGCCTACAGTCACTACCAATGGCGTTGTCAACAACATCGCATACGCCCAGCAATAGTCGCTTATAAAACTGCTTAAAGAATTCAGTAATACTATGAGCCAGATCTTGCCAGTGGGTGGTAGCTCGAATGTTTCCACGCCGCTGAAATGCAAAATGAAGAAACCGGGCCAGAGAAAAACAACATTGAAAAATCCAACGAGCCCAAAGAATAGCGGCATATCGACCCGATCTTCGTTGCCACAGCGCTTTTTCATCACTACTGCATACAGCCCATACATCACCGCGCTTCCAAAAGCCATGATGTCGCCAACCGCAATTTGCGCTTGAGATTTGTGGGGAAAGCTCCCACGGTTTGAGTCATTATCCGTACTCCCTAGATCGACGGAGGAAATGAGGATGATGCCTGCGAAGGAAGCCAGAACACCGAGAAGTTTGCGGACGGTGAAAGATTCGACACGAACAAGCGCCCCAAAGAGGAGGGTGAAGATTGAGGAAGTGGAGGTCAAGATTGTGGAGGAGGCCACGGATGTGTATTCGAGACAGCCGGCTACGAGATAATTGGCTATGAACCAAAGAAGAGAGAACTCGAGAGAAAGTTTTGCCGTCTCAGATACACTTAATCTATCTTCCTTCTCTTGTTCTTGTGGCTGTGGTAGATCTGTGTCAAGGTCGTCGGCAGAGTCTAGGAGACGGGAATGAGAAGCGCTCATAGAATCGTACTCTTGGTCTTCTCGACTGGATCCTCGGCGATGCCATCCTTTGCGGAGATTCTGGAGTCCGGTGCGGTATTCTGATAATTGGTCATGATAGTAGTCCACAGCTGAATCCTTCACATGTGACCAGCCATGCTCTCTCGATATTCGTAGAAATATAGGGATCAATGATACAGCAAAGAATGATGTGTTGATATATGTAACAAAATATGGTTTCGAATAGGTGTTATCGGCGAATATGTACTATTGTTCTCAGTGTTAGTATTGGGCATTCGAATTCCCCGATAGTTTTCCAGCTTAATATACTAAGCTTGCCAAATGAGAAGCATACTCACACTAGCAAGAAAATTACTACTCGTCCACAACATCACAGTAACTCCCAATAACACCATCCCCAGAGTCCTGCGCGCTACATTCTCCAGGCCCACTCCGGCTCTAAATCCCAAATTCTTGCTACCAGTGCTGGCAGTTGCACTTGTGCCTGTGATCGTCCTTTCCAGCGACACTCTCTGAGTATGTGTCTGCATTGTAGCAGAATCCGTTGACGGACTCATCGCGCCGAGTTGAACTGATTGCGCCGTCGTTCTTGGATTAACTTCCGAGATCTCGTTCTTTAACGCCTTTTATCTTATCTATATCCCACCTATGCAACTGAAATCCGAACGATGTGGATGTTGATTATGTGATCGATTATGTGAGTTTCGTTTGGAATGCCAAAAGATCATGGAGGTCGTAGACACATGCACATATATCGATGCATTTAACAATATGATAGGTCTTATGATGCCATGTAGATATAATCAAAGTGCGAATGTGATGTTCGTCTTCGATGCGCGGGAGATCCCTATATAGATGAGGTCGTAGTGAATTCGGAACACGAAGGATTGAGGACGCGATCGCAATCATTAACAATCCTTCTGTTAGTTGGACTTTGAGAAAGGAGAGGGAAACAAATTATCAAGTGAAAGCCACGCCAAGTGAAGACTTACATTACTGTACCTAAGACCAAGACATTCTCATTTGAGGAAAAGAATTTCGAAATAGCCCTTTATCGCTAGCTTATATGTACGCAGATATGTAGTTCTATGCGCTAATCGTTATCAAACCAAACTTTATCCAAGAGAATGGGGTTTGAAGGGGGCCCAATGGTAACTTTGTTTCAATGTCAATTTATGTTGCACTACTCTGTCCAAGGCTCACATCTATCACGGATAACTACTTGCTCTAATGCAACATTATGGTTCATTCAAAGATGCTTCCATTGCAGAACTATAAACCCGTCTTTCTCATTATGCGTTCTGTATCATCAAGGAAATAAGAAAATCGCAGACCCAATAGCGCCAGAATGATCCCTATGTACAGTTGACGACCTTCTCATCAAGACTTCCAGTATAATTCCCTCAGTGGTCGAAAGGGCAGGGTAGAAAGAGAGAAAATGAGACCAATGATTCTCGACCCCCACCAAGTGCCATTTAGCAGGCACAACCATCTCTATCGTTCTCGATATGGATGTTGATTGGATCTGAGTAATCTCCGTTATATTCTTCCGATTCCTCCTGTGCTAGAGCATTTCTTGCAATAACTAGATTGGAATTAGCTGGTATCTATTTGACGAACTTAAAAGTGATTTACCTTCAAAGGCTTGCTCGACATTGATGGCCTCCTTGGCACTTGTTTCGAAATATGGAATATTGCCCTTGGAAGTACAGAAAGTCATAGCCCGTTTTGAGGAAATCTGAACCACGATTAGCAAAGACACTATACAATCGTTCCAGTGCTAAACTTACCACTCTCTTGTTTTCTTCGACATCGATCTTGTTGCCTAGAACGACCTACGCAACTGTCAGTGTCATATCGGATTCCGTAAAACTGTCCAGCTTACAAACGGAAAGCTTTCTGGATCTCTGGGCGAGGCCTGGATCAGGAATTCATCCCTCCAACTATCCAATGTGTCGAAACTCTTTGAATTGTTCACGTCGTAGACAAGGACACAGCAATCCGCTCCTCTGTAGAATGCGACCCCTAACGATTGGAAACGTTCCTGACCTGCTGTATCCCAAAGCTATATCCAATCATTAGTTACCAAGTCCCAGCTGCCATAAAAAGCGTGAAATCCTCACCTGCATAGTAACTAATCGATCATCGACTAGGACCTCCTTTGTCAAGAAATCCGCCCCGATAGTCGCCTTGTAGCTTGCACTGAATTTCTTGTTGACCTGATCCAGTATCAGTCTCTAGTGTCGGCGTATACGTCGCGATTGAAAGACACTCGGTAGGTATTCAACGTACATATTGGTTCATCAAACTCGTCTTTCCTACACCGCTATCGCCGAGAATAATAACCTGCGGATCTCAGATCAGCACCAAACTACTCATCAGATCCTCAACATCAGTCCTTACCTTCAATAAAACCTTCTTGCGTGAAGCCATCTTTGCCTAGCTTGTGCTTGATCGTAATCTTCCTCACGAAGCGCCAACTTTCTCCCTTTCCTCGATCTCTTTCTTGAACAAAAAAGGAGCGTAAGCACGTAGAATGGAGAGTAGTTTCGGTCGTGATGAAAAGAATTCTTTTTTCCTATGAAGAATTCGGGTTATGTATGTATTGATGTAATACTTAATATAAGTTTGGTTAATTGAAGAGGAGGAACATTACATCGGTAACTTTAAGCTTTAGTGCTTGCCTCGTGCCTCGTGCCTCTTCATTAAATTGCCCCATCCAGCCATTCAGCTATCCAGCCATCCATCGGAAACCCGCTAGCGCCGGCCGCTTGGTCCTATCAGTATTTGCTTATCGAGATCTATCCCACTACAAGAGGCTACAGCTCATCCACAATACCAGCACACATTCACACATGCATACTGCATAAGAGAACTTCCTTATATATCCATTCACTTGCAGATTCTCGTACATGAAACTATCAGGCTAAAATTTTCTTCAATAACTCTTAATACTCATAAATTCAACTATTCGTGGAACTCTACTATAGGTAGAAAGAGATCGCATTCTATGATTGATTATTGAAGAATAACTACCTGGATTTCCAAAGCAATGAAACCTCAACTTGCACGTCAGCAACCAAGAGAACGAAACAATGGCTTCCTGGCGCGATGATTATATAAAAGCTTTACGAGATCGCGATGAGCGCGAACAAACCAGCTACCAGCGCTTTGATCCTTCTTTCATAGACGCTTGTACGGCACCCCTTCTGAAATGAACTTTTGTCTAAATTCTAATAACCTGCAAAAGATACTCAGCTGCTCGACAAAGTCTCTGCTCAAACTGCAGCTGCAGCTGTTAACGACACCTCATCTACCTCCGCCAAACCCTCATCCCTCTCTTCTTCCGCCACATCTCAAAAAGCAATCTCCAAAAATGCAATCCAAACTCAATCTTTAACCTCTTCCGAGGTCCTTCAGCTCCGCGCTTCCTTATCCGAAGCACTCCGTTCCTCTTCGCACTTCCAATCACGTTTGAAGATCACCGAAACTTCACTTCAGGCTTTGCGCACCAAAAGTGCTTCAGTGTCCAAACAGTTAGAAACTTTAACTCGAGAACGAAGCATTCTGGAGAGGAAGATTAGGGATCGAGATGAGGAGTTGCGAGCTAAGACTAAGGGGTTTCATGATGTGCAAGATGAGATGATATCTCTGAATTTGCAGCTCAATATAGCAGAGCAGAATGAGAAAAGAGCAAAAGCGGAGAATAAAGAGTTGATTGACAGGTGGATGGCTCAAAAAGGAAAGGAGGCAGATGAAATGAACAAAAAGTTTGGGACCTGATGCAAGAAACTGATGATTGGATCAAGCTCATCACACTACGTTTTAAAATCACCGAGAAGGATAAAACATAAAGTTATGATGGTTGTTGTTACAAATACATTCATTTATCCATACATCTACTCTATGCCGACTCGCTGTGATATCGCTTTGTACTCAAATACCCAATAATAACCTGCCCAATGGTATCAACTATGCAAGGAAACCGTATATTCAAATTCACAAATCATCTAACCCGACCCCCCCGTGTCTTTCTATCCTTTGGGGTCTTGTGATAGTTAGCCACGATAGTGCTGTCCTTCGTAGCAACGTAGTAGTCACCCCCATTGGAATGCCAACTAACATCCCCTTCCGCGTAAGTCTTCTTTTCGACTCGCAATAAATTGATGGGATTGTGTTCATTGTAAGAATTTATGACATGACCATCCGGCACGAAAGTTTTCAAACTCACAATCTTGCAGCCCTCTTTTAGATCCAAAAATAAGTTCACAAGACTTTGGTTCAAAGCAGGTGCGAAGACTTGATTGTTAACCAAGATAACGTCAGCTCTCTTCATCACTTTGAGAATGTTTTCGTTATTCAAAAAGTTTCCTTCCTCGAGGTTGACCGAACCGGCGCTGAGGCCCCAAGCCCTGCAACGTGCAGAAAATTCTGTCTGTTGTAAGGAAGCCAGCTTACAGCAGTTAGGCATTATTTCGCAACCCCAACTTTCGCAACCAACTTGTAGCGCGGCATGCACGACGACATTTCCTACTCCCGAACCAAGATCTATGAAAACTTGATCTGATTTCATCCGAGTGTCTTCCCTGAGTATTCGAGATATGAACGGGAATGTGAGCTCGCCATAAACATAATCAGTGCCATTTTGGTATTTATTAGTCAAGTCAACTTGAGGAGACACTGCTCGGTCGTAAACTTGCTGGAGAACCATTTTGAGAAGCTTAGTTGACAGTGAATGCTTGTTTTCTAAGTTTTTTGCCAGCGATCCATTTTTGGTGAGAGTGCTGAGCGCGTCATTGTAAGCCCCCACAGCATTCCTGAACTCAAGCAGCAGCCCCTTCATTTTCTCTTTGTCGTGGGGCTTTTTTGTGGTGGACAGAGTCCAAGTAATATTGTTCGTCGCTTTGTTGATTTTCCGAATTATGCCTGTTTCTGGATGGGTGAACTCCGCTGCTTGCTCCTCAGTCAAATATTCATCCTTGACAATTTCCACGATTTTCGGTATTTCGTCGTAAGGGTTGATCAAATCTTCTCCTGCGGGATCGATAACCTCGCCTTCGGAGATGAGTTGGTATCTTTAGTGACGGCATTGATTAGCTGGGTTTAACTTCAGACTTTAGGAGTTGGATTGAGTAGACATTACCTTTCTCTCCGACTGACACTGGGATATCTTAGAAGGACCGCATCGCCCTCTTCCTTCTTTCTATCGCAAACCTTCTCGCCGCTCTTAGCCGTGCGTTTCGTCATCATGACATCGGCCGCGTGTATCATTCTGCAGGTAGAGCCTTGCGTATTATCGGATTCGGTCGAAAAGGCTTTTTTGTCCTTCAGATTCCTCTTCAAATCGGGCTCAATGTTTTCCGGCTTGGCCCGTTTGGAAGACACGACCACTTCTTCATCTTCCTCGCTATCACTCGTCAACGGCTGTTGACTCGGGCTTTTTCGAAGAGTTAAAGTTGTGCTTTTCTTGGTGTTACGGCTTCCGCTGATTTCTCTCTCTTTCCTTTTCTTTCCTGCCTCGGGAGGAGGGCTTGGGACGGCTAGTCTGCCACGAGCATCAGTGACTTTTGATACAGGTGTCCCAATTCGAAGGCCATTACTGGATGTCCTACTAGATAGAGTCGGCCTCTGTTTTGGAACTTTTTCGGATTTAAATTTTGGCGCCACAGGTTTAATGTTCGTCAGTCCAAAGTTCAAGCTCATTCCTGCAGATTTTGAGAATATGATCGAGAGTAAACAAATGCACAAATATTTGCTAAATACAAAATAATAGATTAAAATACGTTTTTGCAGGTAATTCTAAGATGGGTATAAATGCTGGGTGGTGTAAAAGTTGAAGCAGGTATCGCATGCAGTGTATATCTCTTGAAAGAGTAAATTTATTGAAGACTAATAATAAAGACTTGCAGGCAGGCACGACTCAAAAGGCTGTTGTATGCAGAGATCTACACTAGTGTTAATCACGTGTCTAAATTCCAACAAATAGAGTTTAGAGTTCACAATGATAATTCGTGATGTTTGTAAGTATGAATTACAAACAAACAGACAAACAAACATGCAATAGAAGAAGATGAATTTTGTTCGTGCCAATATGTGCTTTCCTACACATTTATGATGATGAAAGGATCAGTCAATGTATTATGGAAAATTGAAATTTGTAGGAATTGAGAATACAAGACATACTTTTCATAGACTGACTGAGGACTGACCCGACTGTGGACTGATCATGGACCTGACCTACTGTGTACTAGACATCTTTAGCTCCCGTTAAGGGACTTTTTAAGGGATTGTTAAGAGATTGTTCTGGAATGAGTGGAAATAAATTCGGGATAACTCTATCCCGGATAACACTGGATAACACTTGACAAAAAAGTACTGTACAATGTCTTTCTCATTGCTCTCCAAAGTTATCTATTAATCAAGGAAATATCAAGAAGAAGAAAACTTTCAAGAGAGCAGAGATTTATATGTGAGTTCTCGCAAAGGAAATGTGCATATCATTACCATTATTTGACATCTAGACTGTCTGATTCGAGTATATAAATATATAAAGAGTAGTAGAATCGAACAGTATACCCAGCAAGAGAAAGATGCTAATGTCATAGAATGGAGACAACACTTTCATTTGTTGATTAATTTGTGATATACATAGGTAGTTAGCAGATAGTTCATTTGCTAGATCTCGTTTAAATTCTGTTGGTTCTTCACATTGAACATTCGAAAATGACATTGGTAAATCTCTTTTGTTATTTCATTCCCAAGTAATATACAAGAATAATTTCACAGGTGCAAACACAGACACAAGACTCAGCAGAAAACAGAAAGAAAAACCCCAATCGTTTTGGAATCATGACCATCTCATATCACGTTATCATTCAAATAATTCTTGTTACTGATGGAGGCCTCGAGAGAGATGAATCCATGATTGCAGTCAGAGTATAATAGGATGATAGCATGCAATTGGCTCTATAAAAAAACATTGGGAATGTGAGAGTGAGGATTGTTCATTATTCCTCAAAGATAGATAACTTTTGTATGCCCAGGCTTACTTTTTGGAAAACAGGAGAGCAGACCATTGAAACAACACACAACAGACCCAAGCAGACCCAAGTGTATGATATGACAAATAGTCTAACATGTCAGTCAATAACACCATGCGCCGCCCCAAAGAGGTAGATAACATTGGTGTAAAGACCGCCCATATTCAATCTAGATTTTACTAGTATAGCAAAGTAGAGTAAATTCCAGAAAAACTTCGTGTATGTTGTACGTCTGTGATATTGTTCTGGGCCGGTGAGGCTAAACATGGGCATAATGAAAATCTAGGCACAAAGATTTATGTGAATCCAACGCCGAAGGAAATCGTTTTGAGAATTGAGGGTCAGAAAATTAATCTTTTTGCCATGTATGAGCAGTGAAGTCAAAACTATGCTCAGTGTACCGAGAATGCTTGCCCGGTTTGCCAATGTTTCATTGGAAACATGACGCCTCTCAAAATCTGTTATCTAAGAAGCAATAGCACGTTGGCCTGCGTTACCACCACGGTTGTTTTTCTTGGGTTTAGACACTGTGCTCCAGCCATCCTCTTCCATGACTGCAGTTTCAGTTGTAGCAACAGGGCTTTGGGCTGGTGCAGTCGCATTTTGTCCACCACCATTTGGATTTTGTCTGTGGTTCCTTCCTCCATCATTGTGTCTTGGGCCTCTTGGTGCGTAATCACCCCTACCCCTAGGCCCTCTTGGAATATCATCCCTGGGTGGTTTAGGTCCAGATGGACGTCTCCAAGCCCCGGTGTCAGATGGCTTTGGTTTGGCATCTCTGACAATCTCTTTTGGCTTGACAGCCTTATCGTCAACGATCTCGCCGTTGGCATTCTCAGTTTCAATTGTCTCTCCTTCCTTTGTTGCTTCTTCGCCTTCACGTTGTGTAACTTCAGCCTTCTTCTCGTTGTCTTCAGTTTCCTTAGCCTTTGCAGCCTCCCTCTCCTGCTTGGCCTTTTCATCGGCCTCCTTTTTCTCTTTGATGGCTTGTTGTCGCTTCTCCTCGATTTCCTTCTCCTTCGCGGCAGTATCAATTGGACGAGCAGCTCCAAATGGGCTTGCCTTCGCATCACCTGCGGCAGATGACGAGGATGAGTCAGCAGGGGCCTCGGAAACAGTGCGCTTTGCAAGGTTCAATCTTGGTCTACCGCCAGCAGGGGCAGATGGAAGGGCTGGAGAAGCTGGGGCCTCGCTCCCTTCACGGGATAGAACAGGTGACTTTGCAGCTGGTGCAGCTGGTGGGTCGGGTCGCATTTTGCTACGCCATTGGTTGTCTTGATCGGCGGCGGTGGGCGCACGCTCGGCGACGGGTCGCTCTTGGAACTCACGTCTGGGTGGTCTTGATCCTTCTTGCGAGCCAGAGCCTTGACCTTGGGATCTACCTTCACCCCAAGCAGCTGGCGAAGCTTTGCGGTCTCTGAAGCCTTCGGCTCTTGGTCCATCGTTTGTTCGGGGTCGGCCACCTTCTCTTGGAGCACGTTCCTGTTGGGCGAGGGGTGAGAGTGGACCCTTTCGTTCCCAGTTTCCAAAGTCTCGAACCTTGCCATCACTTTCGGGCTCACGGGGGGCTCTACGCTCGCCACCTTCCTCGCCAAAACGGCTAGATTGGTATCCTCGATCCGAAGGGCGACGCTCTCCTCCACGGCCCGGTAAATCAGGTAGGGGTCCCTTTCTACTCCAGTCTCCGAGCTCTCGTACATCTGGACGGTCACCACGATCCTTCGCTGTAACATATATTAGTGGATAGCGCAAGTACGAAGTGTATCAAACTTACGAGGATCAGCAACACTGATTCTAATGTTACGTCCTTGGAACTGAGTCTGGTTCAAAGTCAGGGCGGACTTGAGACCTTCCAAAGAGCCGAATTCTGCATATCCGAATCCCTTCGGTTTCATCTCCATCTTATCCTCAATGATGCGAACGTTGATACATTCGCATCCGACGAAAAATTCGTTAACATCGCCGACGGTAGCATCAAATGAAAGGTTTCCAAGATGAACAGTGTAAGGTGGCTTGTCGGGAAGAGGGAGTTCCTCGCGAACGGAATAACCTATTGAAAGTCAGAACTAGAATTCCATTGAAAAGAGTGATTTGAAGGAAGGAGATGGGAGGTTTACCTCCGGCATTGTTGCCATAAGTACCAGTGGTAGAGCTATAGGTACGTCTCTCATTACTGCTTCCACCATATCCAGAAGGGCGTGAGTCTACAAGAATCAGTATTCATATTTTTGCGAAATTGGCCACGATCAATGTGCGTTTGTGTTCACATACCGGCTGTGATAGATGAAAATTAGCAAGGCTCCATATCGATATAGGAATAGAACAACTTACAAACTGGCATATCCTCCATCTCATCGGCCCATGATCCCAACTCTACATCGATGTTAGTATGAAAAAGATTATTGTGCGAGAACAGTAGGTGTTTTCATACTCTCGTCAGCCAAGAAGGTCCCGAGGGACATCTTCTGCTGTTCCTTCTTCTTAGGAGCTATGGCACAACTACAATTAGCTATCATATACTCAATGTTTAAAAGACCCACACCGACAGTATCATGGTCGCGATAGTCGATGAAAGGTTAGTGAGGGGGAGCGCTTACCCATGATTGCGGTTTTTTTCTTAGGACGCTGCGCAAAAGTGTTTGCGCGTTGTCCGAGACAGAGTATTGAAGGTACTACGAAGTCCCTTCAATCGATCGTATGTATTTAAGGTTTAGGTATTCCTTGGGATATTCGAGGCTCGTCGAATATCTTTTTGTGTATCGGTAGGAAGAGGTCGAGGTTCTTCGTGGTGGGTTTAGATTCCAAAATGGAAGAATTATTAAAAGTGCGAAGTTTGACAAGGGTTGTGCGAAACTAGTGGGGCAAATTCTTTCACTAGTGCTGTATTAGTGAATTTGCGTTTGTTCAATGATATGGAATTTTTTATCAAAATTGTATAAATGATTACATTTATATTCATATTTAACAGTTAATTCATATTTTTGAAAGTTTGAATTTACCAAGGAGGAACTCATCTCTCATTGGATAGTTTAAAATAGTCAAGTACCTGCTAGATATAAATCCCGTCTCGTATATACATACTAGGTACCCAGGCAGGTACTAGTAGGTACGCATACGCAGTTTTGATATCTCAGCCAGATAAATACACGACCTTGCAAAGTAAATATGTAGGTGAAGTTTATATTCATCCTCTTCAATTCAAACATGCATTCGAGACTGGAGGTCATCTATACCAATTCTATGTTGGTCGATTGACAAGTCGAGCATCAGACTTGGAATAGTATCATGATATATATCTCAGAAGCTCACATACCAGTATCATGCAGCCAAACTCTTGTTCCCTTCGGAGAATAAGAGACGACATGACAACTCCTAGAGCAAAGGAACATTCTTCTCCCTCAATGGCTCCCACCAATCAACCCCAAGGCCCCAAATCGGGTGATTTGCCTCCTGAGTTGATGGATATTATAAAGCCTGCTCTTCAATTTGGTGGCCTTTCTGGTATGTCCTAGTCTCGGTCAATCAATCCCTATCTCCTGTTGGTAGAAACAGAAATCTTTGCACGCCCAGCAACACTTTCGACTCATTATCACGTGTAAATCTTCACACAACTCGCCTATCCCCTCACACATTATACACATCAATTATGTCACCTTACCAATCTTCTGATACTATCAAAGCTAACAAGCACCCTCAGCACTTTCTGGCACTATAATTGGTGGATTTTCTGGTATCCTCGTGTCTCAAACTCCAGTTCTCTTCGCCGTCGCCAGTTCTATTCAATGGGGCATTCTTGGTACCACCTTCTGGGGAACCCGCACTGCCCTTCTTTCCCGTTATAGGACCGCGTCTATACACCCGACGCCGCAAGAGAAAGCGCTTTCAACTTCTCTGGCCGCTTCTCTTGCTGGCGCTACTGGAGGTATACTACGCGGCCCGAAGAATATTCTGCCTGGGTTTGTCGTTTTTGGAGCCGCTGGATATGTGGGACAAAAGATCTACGATGCTGTGGACGAGAGAAAGATGGAGGAGTTGAGGTTAGAGGAAGGTAGGAATAGAAATAGTGGAGACGATTGGATGAACTCGAAATGGGTGCCGTGGAAAAAATTATCTGATGACGAGTATGAAGGAATGTTGAAGGAAAGACTGTTAAAGGTTGATGCGGAGATTGCAATTCTAGACGAAAGTCTGCAGGCTTTGCGAGAACAGCAGAGCAACGAGACTGGAAAGCTTCAAGGAACAGCTGAAAAGAATCATTAGCTTCCTGTCTAGCTTCTTTACACCATTGAAAAAGAATCATCGGCTACGTGAAATTTTAGCATTGAGTTATTTGTAGCCTGCATTGTCTGTTTGTGAAAACTATCGAATACAGCATGTGATTTATTTTAACAAACGAAATTTAATTGATTTAGTGCTACATTTACATTACGCCGTTCATTTCCTTCCCAATCAGAATTTATTGCCCATACAAAGCTTTTTTGGTATCTTCTGGTTTACCGTGATGACCATCACTCCTCATCATCCTTCTTCCCAGACCTATTTCTTACCCACTCCTCAGCGATCGCTCTTACTTTCTCTTGTGACTTTTTGTCACCATTAGCTTCCTCCCACTCGGTCCATCTTTTGAACCATCCCATCGCGCCCTTAGGTTTCAGTCCCTTGATTCGAGCTACTCGTTCAAACACACCCCTGACAATGCTCTTATCACCTGCCTTGATTTCCAGATCCAGAAGCTGGCCCCAAATATCCAATCGCTTACTCCATTTTGCCAAAACACCCTCGAAGATTGTGCGTCCACGTTCCGGAGAGCCGTGCTCGGAGCGGAACTCTAGAGCTGCAAATTTGAGCGTCAAGGGAAGATGGGTATGTGGAGGTAGAGATTGAGTTGCACGTGGAAGGAGAGCACGACCACGATCAGGGGCCCCGAGAGTATTGAAAAGAAAGTGTGCATAATTGACCCAAACGGTGGGAGATTGTGAGAATTTCTTGGTGAGAGCTTGGAAAAGTTCATCGGCTTTCTGTATGGCTGTTAGCTTGTATTTGAGATTATATGGAAGTATCCCTTACCTTGGTTTTGCCAGATTGAATATAGATACTAGCCAGTCTCTCGTGAACCTCTTGGGCATCGTTGTACTGACAAGCTCGCTTAAACACAGCTTCAACAGTTTCATCACTTCCATATGCGATCTCCAAATTGAGGAGAGCGAGCCAGATATTAAGCTTCTCAGTTTCCTCGCGCATGTTGATAGTTTTGATGGCACGCTCAGCAATCTCTCTGGCCTTGCCTAGCTCACTGAGTTGCATCTGGAAAGCCATGTACTGGGTCCAGAGACTGGAAGAGTCTGGTTGACCCAAAAGGATACGCTCGAAGTCACTGACAGATTGAGGTCCGTTGGCATCAAGGTCACCTGTTCTATCAACCTTAATTTCCGCCTTCCTCTTCTTCTTTTTAGGTTTCTCTTCAGTGGCTTCGTCATCGGAATCTGCATTGGATTGGCCATCAGCTTGGTCCAGCAGATCAGCAGACCAATCAAATCCGCCGGCGCTAAGAGCTGGGACATCGCCTTCAGCATCAGGCATTTCCTCGTCAGAGTCCGAGGCTTCATCTCCGTCCTCTGCGGCGCTCTCAAGATCTTGCACATCATCAAGGTCAATGCCGCCTTCATTGTCGTCATCATCATCATCATCATCATCATCGATGTCCATACTGTCAAGCTTGACGCCATCCACACCGTCACCATCACTCTCATCGTCAGACTCATTTCCGTCCTCAAAGTGTGAAGCTTTCATAGAGAAACTAATGCGTTTCTTCTCGTTGTCCATCTTCAATACAATCGCTTTGACTGCATCACCTTCAGAGTACAACTTTCTGACGTCGTGGACACGCTTTTCGGCCATTTCACTCTGGTGACAAAGGCCGCTCACATTTGCAGAGCCATCGACAACGATAAAGACACCAAAATCCTCGACTTTACGAATTTTTCCGGTAATAACTTGGTTCACTTGAATATCATTGAAGGTCAAAGGCGCAACGTAATCTTTGTCGATAACAGAAGGCTTGAGACTCAATTGAACATGGTTCAAGACTTCGTCGACAACTGTGACTTTGCCTCTGACTAGTTGGTCAACCTGGAATTCCGATTTCCAGTCTTTGATATAAGAGTCCGAAAGGTCTGAAATTCGAACATACGCTGTCACATTACCCCCCAAGTTGACAAACAGCCCCTTGTCAGCAACGTGTTTGACAAATCCACGCACAATGTCGTTTACTTTCAGTTGTGAAATGGATGAGATTTCTGGATCTTGAACTGCTGCTGATGAGTTCATCACTCTGGATGCTCTAGTCGATAATCGAACGCGTTTGTTTGGAACATCGATATCAGTAACGCAAACACGAACAATATCATTCTTAGAGTATTTGGAAGGATCAGCTTCTGAATAGTCGTCGCAGAGGTCTGTAAGGTTTAATGGTGCAGAGATGCTATCAGTAAGCTGTACCATGACCTGTCTTTCATTGACTCTGGTTACTTTTCCTGGTACGATCATGCCTTGGCTTAACTTATCAAAGGCAAGGGCTTCAGAATCTTGACTAGAGCGGGCAGACAGGTCTAGACGGTTTGTTTCAACATCAACGCTCTTGACGTGAACCCGAATGGCAGATCCAACGGGAAAGTTTGCTGCTAGGTCTTTGAGTAATGATACATCATCTGATACATCTAGAGCGCTGATTCGGCCACGCACATTGGGAGATAGATTTACCCATAGGCAATCAGCTCCAACATTATTGACGAATGCTAACCAAGAAGAGCCAACCTCAATTTTGTCCAAAGATACAGGGTCTTGTGCAGACTCAGTTTGATCACTAGGCTTAGCGGATAGTTCAAAGACTAAAGTCTTGCCAGATCTGTGACTGATAGGCAGGAAGCGATGGTTACGCGCATCGTGTATTCCTAAAACACGAACGTCGACAATTTGCTTCGGCGAGAATGACTTGAGAGGCTGCTTCTTGGATTTTATCTCCGACCAAGAGTCAAAGGCTTGTGACACATCAATTCGGCCTTGGATGTTATCAGCAAGTTGAACATTTACTTGGGTATCCTTAACAGACGACACCCTTGCCTTCGTAAGGCGACCAAGTGTAATGTCGTCAATACTCTTGATAGTTTCATCGATAGGGTTTACAGCTTCTAGATTGGTACCAGGGGCTAAAGGCTCATTCGACTTTTTGTCGGAAGTAGCATCAGCCATAGATAAAAGAAATCTTCGTTGGCCATGGTCGACAGTGAGAACCTTGACCTCTACTGTTTGGTATTTCTTAAATCCAAAGTCTGGTAAACGAAGGTTCTTCTCGGGTATCTTGTTCTTAGGCAAAAGCCCTGTAAGACCGCCTCCAAATTGCACAAAGACTGCTGTTAATGTTATATTTTTAACAAATCCATGCACTGTCTTCTTCTCCTTGACGTCATCGAACATCCTCAGTAAAGTCTTATTCTGGGCGGCCTTGACAAGTGCAGGTTTATTCGTTAGGACGATCAAACGCTTTTGCTCAAGCTTGTCTAGTACAGCAAGGTCTGACAATACTTGGCCAACACGAATGTTCTTGAACGAAGAACGGCTCTTGTTCTCAGATCCATCAGTAAGCTGACCGACAGGTAGTAGTGCTTTCAACCCAAGTGCTTGAATCTCGACAGAAATGTCGTCGTTCGACTTTTCTATAACAAGAGCGGACACAATCTCGCCAATTTTGAGATTCTTCAACGCATTCTGCTGTGCCAGTCCAAAGACGGAAGGATCTTTGCAAGAAACAGTCAATTTCTTGGCCTCGGGGTCGACCTTCAAAACATGAACGTTGACGACTTGCCCAATTTTGAAATGTTGGTTAGGGTCCTGTATGTAGGCCTCGCTCATTTCTGAGACTGGCAAAAACCCTCGGACAGTGCCGTAAAATTGAACTACCGCACCAGTTTTCAAAATATTTACAATAGTACCAGGACTTTGCATCCCAACAGTTATGTCATCATACGAGATCAGAGCAGGTGACTCCGAATTGACGAGTGTCTTCTTGAGAGTTAATCGAATTTGTCGTTTTCCAGGGTCTGTAGAGAGAACACGTGCCGTGACAGCCATTCCTTCCTTGAATTTCTTTTCGGGGTGAAGCAATTGTATATCTGCCAGGTGAGTTTCTGGAACAAGACCAGAAATGTTTTCGGCCAAATTAACCAGTAGTCCGCCGACACCTTTGTCATTAACAATGAGCTTTTCAACCTTTCCCTTTACAACCTCTCCAATCTTCAAATCTTCAATTCGCAAGTAAGGCTGTTCCAGAACACTTTTCTCCAAAGAAATGAGGTATACACCATCTAGAGAATTGTAACCAAGGACACGACCACGGTGGACCGAGCCTACCTTATATGGTCCCGTTGTTTCTTCCAATGTCTCTATCTTGCCGTCCTTGACTCTAGAGATGTGAACGAACCCAGGAATCCCTTTGACTCCCACATCGACAAAAAGACCGACTCCAGACTCGACTTTCTTGATTGTGACTTCTTCGACGATGGTAGACAAAGGTAGGGTGTCAAGTGGATTTACTTTGTTTCCAGGTTTTCCCGCTTGCTGCTGCGACAAAGACGTAACATGGTCAAGGAGAGAGATACCAAGTTTTTGAGGATCCGAATTTGGAAAGGTGCAAATAACTCTACCTCTAACCTTGGCACCAATCTTGAATTTCTTTTCTAGCTCCTGGTTCATAACACTGGTTCCAGAATGCATCAAATCTGCAGTAACATCAACCATACCCATGACCTTTCCAGTAAGGCCCCGGGAGCTGACATCAACGATCAAGGTCTCGACTGCAGTTCCTGGGAGGAAGGCATCAACTGTTGGAGCATCTGTGAGATAGTTCGATTTCTTCACATTGCCAATCTTCTGAGTGTCTGCGCATAGTTTGACAGTCTTCCCGTTAGAGCTCAGACCAGTGACCATGCACAAAAACACTGCGCCTTCTTGCACATCAGCCAACACTACTTCGTAGCCAATGTCTTTTGCGCCCATGAAACCACGAATACCAGAATCTTCAAGTCCAATGTTCATAATTAAACCGTGATCTTCGACGCTTGTGACAGATGCCATCAAAGTGGTATTGGTGATGAGATTTTGTGGAGTGACGCCATTGTTGGCATGTTGTGGTCGAAGGGATAATTCGATTCTTCGTTTTCCTTTTCCTAGTGTGGCTGTATTTGTATCGTCGCTGGTAGAAACAACGTATGCTCTTAGGTATTGCCCCATGGAAAAGATTTTCTTCAAGTCAATATCCTCCACCTCAGGTTCGTCATCTGCATCATCTTCCTCTGCGGCTGCGATCGCCTCAATCCGTTCTGTAACTTTGTCCGAGATCGAAGTGATGGGTACATAGCCCGTCAGATTATTTGGCAGTGATATAGCAATGTCTGTAGCATTGATCTGGGACACCTGGCCAAGAACTAAAGAGCCCGATACTAGTCTCTGCGAATTGTAAGCCGCCGCCACCTATAGTATCAAGTGGTTTGCAACACATACCTTATAGCTCAATCCTTCAATTTTGACAGTCTCTTCTTCAACTTCGCTATCCTGAGCTGTCTTTTTGCTCTTGCCTTTACCCTTTCCCTTCTTCCTTACTTTTGTAGTATCTCCTCCCTCTTGATCTTCCCCGTCAGGTTTGGAAGATTTAGCACCATATTGTTCAAATAGAACATCTCTGGTGGCATCAATCTGGATTTGTTTATGTTCCAATGGAGTCAATACACTTGCGCCACCTCTTGGGAAAGCCACTTCCTCGTCCCTAACTCTTGAAATTTTAGTCGCTGGTGGTAATTTTGTGGTCGATGTGCTTTTCCCCTCTTTCTCTTCTGCCCTGGGTCGTTTCGAAGGTCGATCATCAGATTCTGAGATTTTCTTTGATCGCATGAATGAATCATTGGTAGGACCAGTCTTTCTCTTCTTATCGAGTGGCGCCATTGTGATTAATTGAAAGGAATGGCTCGTGAGTATTAAGAAAAGAGATATCGAAGTCGCACAGGAAACGAACGACGACTTTCGAGCTTCACAACTTTTTTTTCTTCTTCCTATCAAGAATCAAAAAATTGCAGGGATCAATGAAAGACCGACATTCCGCATCATTCTGCACCTAGATAAGGCTGACACAAGGCTGAGTGACGCAAGGCTGGCCCAATGGTGGGCTGACCTCGGGAAAATGACAGACACGCAGGCCCGACACGGTTATCTATCTAATCTGTACTCTGTCTGTATGGGGAGACGGGTAACTAAATGTAGTAAGTTGCATTCACGAAAATCACAATACAAATAGGAATAGTCCATCCGTATCATACATATTCATACATGTTCATCATACCTAAGTATATCTATCTCTTGATCGTGATGTTTGATGTTTGATGATGTTTTATAGATGATTCAAGGTTCTTGCTTCTAGCTTTTCTGCTACTGCACTCGTTATTGCTTTTTGGCTCTTTGGCTCCAGAATGATTTAGTCACATGGTAATTTAGAACTGCTAGGTACATACAAACGTTATCACAATTCATAGATACATGCCGACGTACAGTAAACTCTTAAAACTAAGTTTGAACACTCACGATCCTACGTACTTAATCTCCATCCGCACTTTCACTAGTCCCCAGATATTGAATTCCTTTTGTTTTCCATCCTCGACTTTATCTATCGCCAGTAAGGTCCTTACACATTTTCCTCTTGATACCACAGCGGACAGAGTATTATTAGGACGACCAATCCAAACACCCTTGCACGGGGCAAATAACCTTGTTACTCGCGGGGCAGCAATATATGTTGTTTAGTGATATGAGGCTATAGAATCATTTCATTAAGTAGCCGCGCCCCTGGGAGGAATTTGAAAACCGGTCGTCCGAATAGCCAGGAGTAATCGATCTTGGAATGCTACCCTCACGCAAACGATCAAAACTAAATCCTTCCAAGGACCAGTCACCGTCTTCCTCAAAAAATGCCGCAGAACCGGGACACACTACTACCAACAACGGTCAGCATGGTGCAGCTTCTAACAAAAAAGTAAGATGCCCAAGTCCCGTTGCTGTTGAAACGAGTTTGTGTCGGTGTAGTGAAGCTAACAAGGTAATAAAGCTCGGATCGAGAGCGAGTTGGTATGGAACTTGGCCGCGAAAATCTACTGTTTCTACACAGGTCGTGAAAGAGACAATCTTAGCTGATAAACCATCGAACGGGAATATGGCGACGGAATTGAGCCATCGCGATCAACGAAAACCTTCATCAGTCACATCCAGGCCTCCATCGATGTACCCAGGGAAAAGCAAGCCAGCATCAGAAATAACGTTGAGCGCGCCACTGCAGGGGACTTCGGACAATAAGACAAGTAGCAAGAAAGATGAGAATGTAGCCCGAGATGTTGACAATCCGGAAACACCTCCAAGAACCCGATCGTTGGGGGAGTCTGATACACCCAAAGAAACAAACTCGCAAAGTTCGCCGATTGCTGAGATTACAAAGCCGCCAGTCACATCTCAAGGCTGGTTAGGCTGGTTAGGCATGCCATCGCAAACATCAAAGGACTCAAAAGTGTCTATTCCCGTGGTGGAGGAGCCTCAAAAACAAGATACTGAAGAACTCCCATCAAATGAGACAATTATACCAGAGCAGGCAATGGCAGAAGAAGCAATGGAGGCTCCGAAACAAACATTATCAGCATCGAGGTCATGGTTTAATTTATGGTCAGCCTCTCAACCTCCAATTCCTGCAGAACGCCCAAGAGAACCAGTTTTAACCCAAGAATTGGAGAGCAATCCCATCAAAATTATCAAAGATGCATCGAAAGATGCATCTAAATCTCCACAATCGACACCGAGTAGATCTACAACGCAACCTGGTGGGTCTAGTTGGGCATCGGCGTTTTGGTACTCCGACAATACCAAAAAGGGTACCGAGCCTCTGGAGGATAGCAATAAGGGGGAAACTGGCGAGTTAGCAATCTCGGGCGAGCAATCTCAAAACCATCCGCTTCCAGCTCAAGCTGTTCCAGCCGTCGAAACTAAGTCGTTAAATGGGGACAAAAAGCCAAAGGGGGCCGGCAAGAAAAGTCGACCGAAGTCTGTAGATATCGAAGAAATCTCTCAAAAAACTGCAAGTGCACAACTAGATGATGCATCCAAAAAAGTCACCACTCCATCTCACATCCCCTCGCCGCCTAATCTATTGTTACCTTCCGTACAAAGTACTTATCATTTGATGGAAAATCCATCATTCTTACGGCAATTGACAAGATTGATTGTACGTGGCCGACAGAAACCCATGAAGCATGTATCTTTGGCGAAGGAAGTACCAACAATTAAGAATGCAGTCGCGATAGGCGTGCATGGCCTATTCCCTGCACCTCTGTTGCGCAAACTCATCGGACAGCCCAGTGGAACTTCGATAAGATTCGCTAATCATGCAGCGGCTGCTATAAAGCGGTGGGCAGATGCACATGGATCTCCTGATTGTGAAATAGAGAAAGTGGCACTTGATGGTGAGGGCAAAATCTTTGAGAGGGTGGATAAACTCTGGAAACTTCTCAGTAATTGGACAGATCGATTGCGGCAAGCAGATTTCATTATGGTGGCTGCTCATTCACAGGGTGTCCCAGTTGCTTTGATGCTTGTCGCAAAATTGATAGAAGAGGGTATAGTATCGTCAGCGAGAATCGGCGTATGTGCAATGGGTAAGCTGCGAGAAATCATCCTGGTATTTAAATATCTCTAACAAACCATTAGCTGGTGTGTCATTAGGTCCTTTTGCAAGTCATCAAACTGGATATCAAGCAGCATTATTCAACGAGATGATTACAGAACTTTTTGAATTTGCAAATTACGAAAGTGAGGTGGCAAAGCATTATGAAAAGGCCCTTCGACGGGTCTTAAAATACGGAGTAAGGGTGACTTTTTGCGCGAGTATTGACGACCAACTCGTATCTATTGAGGCATGTCAACATATTTTCTCGATTTTGTTGATGTCATTACTAACAGCATTCTAGTCCGCCATCTTCTCGCCAGCAGAACATCCCTATATTTACCGAGCTGTCTTTGTGGATGGACGCATACATGCTCCGGACTTTATTGCCCACTTAGTCGGCTTCGCGTTGAAATTGCGCAATCTTGGTGTGTCGGATCACGGGCTCATTCGCGAACTATCGGCACCTCTGGCTGGAAGTCTCTATACTGGTGGTGGTCACTCCCGTCTCTATGACGATGACAAAATATATGAGTAAGTCTTCTCTTGTTTCGAGGAAAATATTCCCTACTTTATTAACATGTATTCTCAGCATGGCAATGGACCACGCCCTCACCACTACTTCAGTTCCCGACGTACCTTTGCACATGTCCCAATATGCCCCGCCTACAAATGCAAATCCCTACGTTTTACCCTGGATCATGCGTGGTGTTCTCGAGGAAGAGTTCGTGAAAACAGAACTGCACAACGAAGCAGTAGAACTACTGAAGCAATTCGATGATTGGAAGCCTACTACTAAAGTTTTACAAGATGTAAAGTACAGGCTGGAAGCTGTTAGATCGAAACTATGAGGAAGATTCGGCATTGTACATCAATTTGAACGGGAGTTTTAGAATTTTTGTATTATAAGTTTTCGTTTGGAATTTCGGGGGGCGTAACTTTGCACATACACTATATATAGGGATCTGGAGACTAGGACGTATGGCATGGGATGCGAGCGTAGGCGTAGGGAAATTTACTCAGGCTTCATTTATACTTTTAACTGTAATTTTGACGTCTGCATTGATTACCTTCGGGCGTGTCTTTATATGTGACTTCGAATTGATTGATATCTTTCCTTGCATTCAGAGTTGGGTATCAAACCAAATGGTTGGCAAGATTCAGCCTGCCACTTTTTCTCTAATATTCAGACAATCTAGCAGCGTATCTCTACTGCTCTCTGACTTATTCCAGGTTTGCACGTCATAATCCTATTGCTTTATCATATTGCATAGATCAGAAGACATCACGCGATTCTCTAGCTGGACACAAAATCTCAGTCTGTCTGCCTAGTACATGCACCACATGATAGTTTTCAGCCTTCCCATTTACGTTCACAAACAAAGAGAATTTTCAATTTAGATCACTCTCATCATATTGTATACCAACATTTATCATGGTCTTTCAGGTTCAAGTTGATGGATTACATACATTAGCTTATACTTTTGGTCGGTGTGCGTATAATATATTGCGTCTGTCAGACTATCACGAGCTCGCTTAGTTCGCATCAGGAGCAAGCACACGGAGTATACATCATATATTATTATACTTTTAATCACGTATATGTACTAAATTAGTCTAGCTCAGATTAGCTAAGCCAGTGCCAATATTTTAGCTCTTGGCATCATTTTAAATAATTATCTTTTAATTTATATACAAATCTTATAAATGGTAGCAAATCCCATCTTGGGTATTAAAATAGATTATTAATTATTATATTAGATTGTTTTTTTTGTTATATTATATATTCCATAATTAAATCTTTTATTATATTTTTTTTAAATTGTAGAAAAATATTTTATTTATTGTACCTAAATATTATTATGGATTTAAGTATATTTTGATAGGGTATTATATTTTTAGATAATAATATAAGATAGTTTTATTATTAAATCAAGAATTCAATTTAATATAACTTTTTAAGAGATTATATTAAGAGTGAGATTATTTGATTCTTTTTTTATTGAATATTTTAGAGTTTGAGACAAATTATTAGTTTAGTAATAAAACACTATTACTTAGGTTTTATTGAATCTGAGTGTAAATAATTAAATAATATTTGTTTTTTTATATAAATCTTTATTAAATAATTTCTTTTCTTTATTAAACAATTTTCAATAAATATTTAATATATTTATTAATTAATTTAATAATTATAATTAAATGGTCAAGGCAGTTTAAAGTATTATTGATACTTTATTTATATTGTAGATTGTAAGGCAAGGTTATTGTTTTGTAATGTCTAGTGTATTCTTTTTGATATAATCTGTATTATCAAATAATATTATTAATAACCTTTTACTAAATAAAATGAAACCTTTAGCTATAATCTTTTTTATAGAATAATTTTAATAGTTATTATAAGTAATTTAAACTTTTATATAATAGAATCTTTTATCAATAATTATTTTATATTTCTATCCTCAAAATTTAGATTATTTTAATCTGGATAATCAGGTTAATATATTTATTAAAATAATGAATAATATTTTGATTTTTTATAATATATTCTTATTTATTATTTATATAAAAACTAAGTCTTTAGATATTATTGAGGAATTATTTGCTGTTTATTTTGTTATTTCCTAGTTTGATTAATGTTTGTATAGAAAAGTAGAGTTTTGATATATTAACAAAATATCTAATATAATATGAGTTGAACTGAAGATTAGTATTGAGAATTGATATATTAAATTAAAGATATGCTTTTATATGTTATTAGGTGTAGTATTTGAAAAGTTAGAAAAACTTAAATATATTATTGGAGATATATATTAATATAAAAATTCTGAAGAGTTTATTTAGAATGTTATGGTTTTTAGTTAGAGTATAGATATCATCGAGTTTGAATATATTCAAATACTTATTATTTATTGATATTTGGTTGTAGAGCTTTGTATTTATATATTTACTTTAATAATAGAGATGAGTTTATTAATCTTTATAAAATAAATTGGATAAAAAAAGGATAACTAGTTTGATATTTATTGCCTTAATTTTATTGATAGTTGTTCATTCAACTAGTATAATAATAAGTACTTTTTTTCTAATAGGTTATAATACTGGAATAATTGTGGATTTATTTATTTCTTTTTATTTTCTAAGGATTCTTCTAATTTTTATAAGAAATATAATATTAATAAAATAAAGAATAATGTTAGGTAAAATATATTTTTATTAAATAGGAAATTATATTAAAAATAGAATTTCAAATAAAATTAGAAAACTAATAAAACAAGAATCTATAATATCAAAAAGAATAAAATAAAAAAAACTATTATTATAAATAAAATAACAAAAGATTATAACAATTATGTGTATAATCAAATTTATTATTAAGAATTGAAAAACAGTTATAAGAAATCAAATACTAATTTTGATATTTATGGTGAAAAGATAGATATATAGTATATTTATTTTGTTTAAGATTCTATTCTAATATTATTTAAGTTTTTAAAAACCAAGATATTAATTAATGCAAAATCCAATGGTGTATATTAAAATAATATTAAAAGTTTTCAATTTAGTGGGGGAAATTAGAAATCAAGGTTTACTTTTTTAAATATTGATTTCAAATATAAATTGAATAATCTTATAATATTCTAAGATATTAAAATCAATAAAGCTAAATATTAATATTATAATTATCAAAAATGTTTTGTATAAAAATAAATTATATATTTATTTTAGAGATTAATATAAAAAATATAAATTAATGAAATATTTAGTGAAATCCAAAATCAATAATATTTCAAAAACCATTTTATTTTATTCTTTATAATTTATTAATCAATCTAAGTGAAATATTGTATTAATTAAATTTAAAAAATTATTTTTAATTTAATATTGATCTCAAATAATTTATTTTATAGTTAAAGTAAGTAAATTGTTGTTAGATTATATATTCAGGGGCTGAAGATATGCTAAAATTAAAGTATTATTGGGTAATCCTTAAAATAAAGTATATATGGTTTATTTTAATACAAATTGTAATATGAATTTAATCAATTAATCTTTTTTATTCGAAATATATTCTATTATAAAGATTTATATTATAAACAAAACTATGAATATTTGTAATCTAGATTTTTAAAGATATGATATAAGCTAATTTATGAATTTGGATTTCTATTTATTAGTAATTAATGGTATTATAATTTATTTTTATTATAAAATCTATATTATGGATATACTGAATATTAAAGTTTTATTGGGTAATAATATTATTATTTTAAAAGGATAGATTATTGATTTAGATAGTGGAATCTTAATTTTATTTTAATATATAGGTTTGTAAATTAAGATTATAATATAGTTGAAGGAGGTTAAGAGAAAAAATTTAGTTTATATTATAAATGAAATTATTATTTTATTTTATTTTTAAGTATTTATATTAACTATGGGTAGAAAAAGTAATAAATTGTTTTTTCCAGTTTATAATATAATCTATAAATTTTTGTAATAAAGGAATTTTATATTCTTTTTATATTTAGTATTTGGTAAGCTTAGTTTTATTATAATTGAGAACTCTATAAATAAAAAGGTAGTGATTTATAAGAATCTAAAGTTTAAGAATATTATAGAATTTGATATTTAAGTGATAATAGTTATAAATAAAATTGATATTTATTATTTTATTCAAATACTAACTATTATATTTGAATTCAAGAAATGCTTTTTAGCTAAAAGATTGCTTACAATTGTAATAATTATAGCCTTATGGATAGCTGATAGTGTAAATAATATTTTAGGTTTTATAAATACAATTGATTTAGAACTTATTAAATAAGAGATTATTCTATCAAATGGAATTATGATTTATAAAAATAAGATATAAAAGTAGTAATTAGGGGATTTAATAATAAATAATTACATAATTTAGGAAAATTAAAAAGGTTTTGTAAATATATTAAAAGACAAAGAAATAAAAATCAATTTATATAAAAATTGAAAAGAGAAATTTAGATTGGATAAAACAAAGATTTATTCTATAAATCAAGAAAATCAAATTCTTATAAATAAAACTTATAATAAACTTTATAAACAAAATTACTTCAAATAAATAATAAAATTAATCCTTTTTAGTTTTCTAGTATTTTATATATAAAAAAAGATAGTTAATAAGAAAGGAATTATATTAAGAAAAGGCAGGGTTATTATAAATATTTGTATATTAAATTAAATTGTTATTTCTAATATATATTCAATTCTTATACAAACTAATATTATTATAGTTATAACTAAATATTCTTTTATATTCATTATTAATTATGCTAGCTTTTTCTATTAATAATATATCAAAAAAAATTATCAAAAGTACCTTATTATATTATTTTATTATAATTAAGAAATATTTATTTATATAGTAATAAGATTCAGAAATTTATTGATTTATATTCAAAAATATATTAATATTGTTTTTAAATCAAAAAGAGAGTTTGTGAGAATTTATATCAATAATATTGTTATTTTTAGCTATATATTTAAGAATTATTTAAAATATTTTCAATAGATTTTTTTGTAACTAAAAAATGTGAATATTGTTTTGAATTCTAAGAAATACTTTTTAATTTATTTTTTTATTATATTACTTAGTTAAAGAATAAATATATTTGGTTTTATATTAATAAAAAATAAGTTTTTTACTATTTAAGCTTTAGTTTTCCCTCAATTTTTGAAATAATTCGAATATTATTTCGATTTTATTGGCTATTTACAATAATATATCCTATATTATACAAAATTATTAGTAATATTGCAAAAAAGAAAAAATAAGCTAAATTGTTTATTGTATATTTATAATAAGAATACTATTACAAAAATTAAAAAAAAAAAAACTTGGTAGCAATTTTGAAATTTAAAAATATTAATATTAAAAAAAAAATTTATTTAATAAGTTATAATTTATTTTTAAAAAATCTTTGATTTTATATTATTTCAATTCTAAAAAAAGATTGTATATTGATGTAGATATATTCAAAAAGGGAATTAATAGTATAATTTATTATTTTGTAATTGATTTGTTAATTTAAAAGTTTATTATATCAATTATATTTCTCTTTTGGTTTATTATATTCATTAAATTCAATTATTGATTAATTAAATTAGAAATCGTAGATTTGTACTAAATAATTTCAAGAATTCAGTATTTAATCAAATTATCAAAATTTCTAATAATAATATATACAAATTATTCTACAAGTATTTAGATTATTATTCAGATTTTTATAAATATATTTTTCTTAGTTTAATTGAATTCTTGTTATTTGCAAAGTTCTGAATATCTTTTTCAATTCTATTTCAAGGTGTGATATAAATCTAAACATTTTAATATTATGCTAAATACCTTATTATAGTTTTATATTATCAAAAAGGAAATAAATAAGTAGAAATCAATCTAAATAAAATAAAGTTATAATTACAGAATATCAGAAATTATAATTTATCCTGTGGCAATCTTATAGATTGAAGAGATTTGATTACAGAAATTTAAATAGATATATATATTGGATCTGCAATATGTTAAGCTAATTAAATAGATTAAAGAAAATAAGAAACTAGGAATTAATATTATAGAATTATCTTTCGAAATGAAATAAGATATTCTATATGCAAAATCTGATATAATATATTTATAAAAAAGATTAGTAATACTTATATCTCTAAAGAACAAAATATTCAATTATACATACAATTAATTGGGATATCCAGGTTATAATTATATTTATAAAAGAATTTCTTTTAATTTTTATATTTTTAATATATCTAAAAAGCTTTAATTTTTTCTTTATTATTATTATTAATATAGGGTATTATTAATCTCCTAATATCAATCTTATGAATTGTTATAATTTATTCTAATTCCTTTGTATATCTTTTATATAATATTTATTAATTTCATTTTGGCTTTATTTAGATTAGTGTTGGATTTGTTTAATTATGTTTTATTAATTATAAATAAACTTTCCAAAATAATCATTTTGATTCTTGAAAGAAACATTTGAATTATAATTTAATAGGGAAATTCTTTAATTCAATATCTATTTCTAATATTATAGGGAATATTTTATATAATTATTTTTGATTGAGATAAGAAATTTGTTTTTAAGGTATAAAAAAGGATTATAGATTTATTAGATATTAAGCTACTATTCAGTACAACTTGGTACTCATAAACAAATGGGAATAATAAATATATTAACTAAATGGTAAAAATTGCTTTTCAATATTATCTTAATATTCTAAATAATAATTTGTAATAACCAATAGTATTACTATATTTATCTATAGTTTTATTAAATTCTATATTTTAAGGCATAAATATTATTATTATTATAGTGATGTATGGATTTAGGATTAAAAAGCCACTTGACATTGTAACAAAAGCGATTGTGGAGCTGGTGGAGATATTGCCCTGAAGAGCTAAATTCAAATCTACAGTAAAACAAGTGACCAAGGTGTATCCAATAAAATCTATAAATAATACTAAATACAAACCTATAATGATTAAAACAATTGATATAATTAAATTTATAATTATATTTATAAAGTATTATTTTGATTAATGATATAAATTTATGTTTTTTAAGGTTAAGAATTATATTTTTTTGTGATTATATTAAGAATATAATATATTTAATATTATGGGTAGAAATACAAAGATTGAGTAGTAATTTATAGATCCATTTAAAATTCTAAAAAGAATTAGATGTCTAACTTATCAAATCAAACTACTTAAATCTATGAAGATATATTCAGTTATTAGTATTATGTATTTTGAGTTTGTATTAGATTTTATATAAAATCTTTTTCGTTATTCTTTTGTATAGGGGATTTTATAGAATTCTGAATTAATCCCGAAAAGAATTTTGTGGAAATAAATTTTATATAGAAAAAGAGAAAAAGAAATGAGTAAGTATTTAATTTGATATTTAGAAAAAGAGGTAAAATAGAATTAATGAATATTAAATAAAAGAGTTCCAGTAAAATTAATTAAAACTTTCAATGAATAAATTTATATATATTTGGAAATAGAAATTAGAACTAGATATGTTTTGCTTTAGGGTAAAGTATTTTCTTAATTATAGTATTTATTATACTTTTAATTATATATATATATTAAATTAATCTAACTCAGATTAGTTAAGCTAGTGCCAATATCTTAGCCCTTGGCACCATTCTAAATAACCATCTTTTAATCCACACACAAACCTCACATATATGTATTGAAACATTTGATTACCACCGCAAGTCGGTGCATTGATACCAAGATCGAGTCTTCGCACATGCAACTAAGCTCTCGTCATAAGTTGAAACATTCACTTCAACAAAATTTTGATCTCAACGACGCTTCCAATGCAGCTGTATTTTCACAATCGATCGTCGGTTCGTTTGCTACTTTTTCTTCGCTCGTTTATTACTTGCCGGTCCTTTCTTCGCTAGTTTGTTATAGTTCGTGCCACGCGAGCGGGCTACCTTGGTGAGGATTTCATAGTATACTTTGACAGAGCTGGTAAAAAAATGAATACGTTGCAAGGTAAAGCGAGCGTTGAGTGAGTTCGAGTTCGAAAAAGCTACGGTGAAGGAAACGGCAATTTGAATGCATATACAAGTTTGCCAAGAATGCATGAAAAGAATCGGGCAAGAATCAAGTGCTCCTAGCTCGGTTTGGAAAGGGGTCTAATGCTTCCTCCCTCCTCATTAAATCACATCCCTACATTCACTCCTCCTACGGTTACACCCAGGCAGAGGAAATATTTTTATATTTCAATGACAATATTATATTGTTTATACGTATAAAAATACTTTTATTTTATTAAGTATTACAAGTAAGGATGTATCCAGCATTCACTTTCTGGTGACTGGATGCTTTCTTTAGGTCTATGTTGTAAACCAAATCAATTGTTACCATGACGCGCAAGATTAGCATTGTGATTACCCAATCTGTTCTCAAAATCCAATTACTAGTCATTTTTACCCTTTCTTCCATTTTCCTCGGACCCAGTTAGACTGTCCTCGCTAAGCGCAACTGTAAAAGAAAAATCCGTCTCCCCCACTAACTCCTTAACACAATCCACTAGCCTAGCCAAATCATCTGTCACCAACGAACTAGCCACTTGCATAACAGCATAAGCGCTATATCCCGGCTCTTGGATATGTCTCGAATCTAGTATTCCACTATCAAGAGCTTCAAGTCGGCGATTCAGGCCATCAGGTTGGGGAAGCTGGATGAAAGGGGGAAGGGCAACGCCTGCACTAATCGCAGCTGACAGGAGCGCAAGGGTTGAGGTTATTTGGTGGCTGGTAGGTTCAACCTCTTCCATAACAGTGGCGAGGTCACGAAGCCATTTGCTACGGGTATCGGTATTTGTATGTTTATCTTTGGACCAGGCTTTTGTTGTATACGACATCAATGCGAGGTAGCACATAATGCTAAAAACCAATAATTAGCATGCGTACACCTCCAGAATATGGTGTCACTTACTTTGAGGAACTCTTTATGATATTTTCATAAGTTTCACGGGGAAACTTCCCCCCAATCATAGGCTCAAATTCCTGCCAAGCAGCATGTTGCTGCAAAGAAGGCAGAAGCAGGACAAGCTTGCCAAACATCCTATGCCTAGCCTTTTCAAGGCGACGACCGGGACTAGTCTTCGATGTCATATCGCCTTCTCTTCCATGCATTCGAGTATGAATGGTTGAATGAACTGTTGAGTAGTAGTTCGCCAAGATGTATAGGGTCGCTCCCAAATCTTTTCTTAACCAGCTACGATCCGTGAGCGGGTAAGGAAAGAAAGTCCAGATGAATGCCACAAAAGATCCACCTGCAACACATGCGAGTCTATATGGAGCAAGCTCATAAATCCTGTCCTCACGTTAGAGAGTCTCAATTCAATAGGAGTAAGTGACTGACGGATAATAAGGTTGTCCATTACTGGTTGATGCCAAAATTCCGATTTTTCTGACTTGAAGTTCATATCCAACAATCAATACTTGAGTAACTATGAACACAAGCCAGGCCGGTATCAAGCGAGGAAATTTCAAGAAGAGATACATCTCCAAGAAGATAAAAAACCAAAGCATCACTATAACTCCTGGAGTCTTTTGATCAACAATATACCAGATGATAATTGAGCTGACCATTGCTAGTGCAGTTCCCCCAACACGAGCCAGAAATCCAAATATCGATTGGCCTGAAGTCATCGTCATACCTATTTCAATTAGCTTCTCTACGGGCTCGAGACCGGATTATCGACATACCAATTGCAATGATGATCAAAGCCCAAACTAATCTTTGCTCCTGAAAGAAGACATGAGTGTCTCTAAGGAATGCAACAATACCCAAAGTTAAGGTTGCGCAGGCCACTCTAAACCCGAATGCTGATTCCGCGCTTCCTAAAAACCTCGGGATAGCTCTAAGCCCATTGCCAAAATGTTGCCAGGCGGTCTTTGGTGGCAAATGTTCAGGATCTTTCCGAGCGTTGAATCCTGAGCCCAAGTAGATATTGTTTACACCTGCCTCTTGGTTATCCGGAGTGTTACTATCAACGGTCGTATCTGTATTTGCAAGGCCAAAAATCCATTTTTTGATTCGCCGTTGACCTGGTAGGATCAGACGATTCTTCTTCATAGTTCCATCTTCTACTTTTCCGTCCGCAAATCGAACTAACTCAATTACTGCGAGACCGGCCGTGTAAAGCTGGATTTATTAGCATTGTCATAGAAGCAGAGTCATTACAACGTACAAGATTTTCCATGAATAAAATGAGATATAATTGCTGCTGGTCTCTTCTATGCGCGCCTTTGTCTCCATTGACGGGTTCACCTGGAGGAGGAATTGGCCTACTTGTATCGAATTGTTCTGCAGACAAACCTTTTTCATGTGCCCATTTCTTCAAAGTTGCTCCACGCTTTTTATAAAAATCATTCAGGGCCTGTTCCATATAGGCGAGAAATCCGGCATCACCGGGCTTTGATTGTGCATCAGCAGTCTCAATGTCACCAGCAGCTTTCTTTTTCGGTCGAGGAACAAGCTCCAAAGTAAGTGCTACATGTTCTAATCCTTGATCCATAACTGCGGTCACGATAGCGAATGGTTCGTGGAGAGTCTTCATCACCTCATTCCATAACCTCTTTTCTTCCGTCTTACTTTCCAAGGGCATGTGTTCCCATTGCTCAGAACGGTCTTTTGAACCCGTGGACTTGACCCATCCGCGTCTTTCGCCGATTCGTACAAAAATATCTGTGATGGTACTCATTCCCAGCAGTGGAATCATTATGTCCCGGAACAAGTTGAATATCTTGTCGATATCCTTAGCACCCAATTTACCCCAGGCGACTTCCCGCTTTCCAAATGGCATATCTCCGTAAAGCTTTCCATGCAAGCCGCGCAGACCATCGATTGCTCCCTTCAATGCCTTAGCCTCCGGAGACAGTGTTGGATGGGAAGATCCTGCACTGCCTTTGTTGGACCCGTCAGATGAATCGCCAGAGGTATCACCATTCTCAGAACCTGAAGCAGCGAACATATCACTTTCCTCCAAGCTTTGCAAATATCTTGTCTGTGCCTTGAGAACGCCCCTCAACAATTGAATATATCCCGCTTGGCCTTTAAAAACAACCAAACGACACGAGACGGGTATAACAAAAACATTAACCGCCGTGCTTATAGCAAAGGCAGTCAAAAACGCCTTGATCATCTGTTTGATGAGAGATTCGGCTGATGCCACAGTAGAGAAAAGTGGGCCATAAGTGAAAGCAATGTTTGAAAATATGCTATACATAATGACCGGAACATTCAAGGCTGGACTTTTGGCGCGTAATACATTCGCAAACCATATGTTAGCAAACAACCAGATGGCGCACACAGCAGCCTGCGAAGAATTATACGCTTGTGGCACTCCCGGTGTAGAAGTATGTTCTCGCGCTTTAATGCAGCTCCAAAGTCCCAGCATTCCGATTGAAGCCCCAATGCAGACGGCAATCAGGTTGAGTATCATCGTTTGAAAGAATTTGGCTCTTGGCATAATAGGCAGACTGATGACGCAAATAATGGCTACCAGATATCCTAAAGTTGTGTACGTTCGAGAAACCGAATCGGATTCGTAGAAAGCTACTTAAAAGTTAGGGTTAGGAACGTAAGATGGGCTTCAATTGACTTGCCAATAGCAATGGTAGGAGCTACGGATCCCCTAGATCATACATCAGCATCTTTTTGGTTAAGAATGGATTCAAATCATACTTGAACATCATCATCAATGTCGGTGCATCGAGCCCAAGTTTCCCCCATATTCCCTTCAACTTGGACGGCTTCTTCTCCTTACCCTTGACTTCAGTCTGTCCGGTACCTCTTTTCGAGACTCCATCTGAGATTGGTCCCGCATCGTTTTCACCTCTCTCCGTTGAGAGATCAGGGGATGCTTCATTTCTTTTCTCCGTGTGCGACTCGCCATTCACGGAAACGTCCTCAGTGGCCATCCTATCAATCAGGCTGAGGTTTAGTTTCCCCGCAATACGTCAATTTGTTATACTCGTATTCATGTGCACATTGTTGGAATCAGTGAAGGAAAATAAAAAACAAATATGAGAATATCTTAACTTGATCTCGACAGCAATTGAACATTGCAAGAGAGAGGGAAAGAAAAATGTAATATTAAACTTCCTGCCTAGAGCGATCTTGGAAGTACCGGTACCTAAGCATACGATGAACGAAATTGTGTATGGGATTAATTGTTAAAGAACGGAATGATTGACCAATCAAGGAGGTGACGTCGATCACAGCCTTGAGCTAGCACTGCAATGGGAGATATTTATGCGAGTTATGCAAGTTATGCATCTTGAAAGTCGTCCTCATTACATACAGCCTTACGCATTTTTAACTTCACCCAACGTGCCAACGTGCCAACGTGCCAACGTCCCTTATTTAAAATCATATGGACGAGATGGACAACAAATGGACAATAGATGGGCAATAGTCGGACTCCGAAAACTCAGCCGACTGGTTCCCACTAATGAGGATCCTCTAAACTTATGGATCTTCAAAGTTAATTTAATTTCTTTACGGGGAAGAGCCACAATCCATTTTGCGGATTTCGTCTGATAACTTCGAGCTCATTACAGTTTACGGCTCAAAGGATTGAAATTGAAGTCTTCCGCGTTGATTTCTAGACACGTTGATATTGTCTTGTCGTCTCTCTAGGTCAAAAGGAGAATCTACATATTGGTTTCCATATCGGATCTGCACATTCATTGACCAAGAACAGTTCCTATGTTTTGACCTCTGCAGTGGCATTTTTTATATCCTCATTTGAACTTAAGACTTTGCTGTAGTCTTTGCTCAGATATCAGTCAGATCAGGATCGGCGCAACACTCTGTATAAATTATATGGAAAGCATCCGCGAATACTGTAGGGGAGAGAAGTAAAATTTACATTTGAGGCTAGAAAGTGATGAAAAAAAAAAGATTCAATTGTATCGTACAAATTTAACTCATGACGTTACTAAACTTCTTAATTTTGTTAATGTTTTGCATGTCTATTTTGAAATGCGAGAATTCAACGCACTTTTTATTCTAAAGTTACTTTGCAAACATGTATCTTCTTACCGACCCAAAGAATGATTCCTCTTTGTTGGCTTTGTTTCCCCTCAGCTCTTAAGATAATACCCCCCCCCCTTGTTGACGCTTCCTGCTAAGCGTCTTTTCAAAGTCTGAACTAGTCTTCCATCCACTTCTTCAATAATATCCACCATTGGTACGGGGCTCTCTCGGGAACTGCATCGTCACCGGCATCGAACATGAATCCCCCATCAACCTCGCGCAACACAACTATAACCTCAGCCCAGTCCTCAGCCCCCACTCTCATCATTCCACCGCATCGCTCATCTTACAGACAGCTGAAAAGATACGATGAAGTAATCGTGCCATGTTGTTTCCACCGAAGCTGTGTAAGATAACACTGCATACAATATGTTAGTCCGTGATCGCTAATCCTCGTGACACCGTAGTCCTGCACGCAGATGACTTGTAGCTTTTTAATATGAGGAATCAAAAGTTCGTGCCTCTGTTGCATATCTAGAATTCCTGTCGTTCCGCCTTTGCCATCTGTTTGAGCGCAAATTAGAGGAAAAACTTATGCTGTTTGATAAATAGGGAACTTCTCCCATACAGTGACTTTAGGGTAATGAAAGTCCGTCCACCTGACTGCGTGAAACCTCGGATCGTAACCGTACTAGGTATTTACAATAATAAAAAATGCGATTCCTGTTCCCCAGCCTTATCAATACAATTCAAGACTCCTAGCTCCCGTCTTACAGCATCTGGTTTGATGCACCCAAAATCAATGCAATGCATCTTTACCAACCATTGTACCTTTAGAGTGTGGGCGCTCTTTTCAACCCCACGCAGTACCTAACAAATAGCTGGTCCATAAAGTGAGCATGTTTAATGCCCTTCGGTCTTCTCTTAGCGAATTCATCAATCGCCCCTTGAACTCCATACCCACACCTTTCCACCAGATAACATACAATGAAATATCCAGTTCTGTTGAAGCCATAGTGACAGTGTACCCCCACAAACCACTCACCCACAGCCCCTTCCTTTTCCTTTCTCGCCGCCTGCTCATCTCTTAGCCGATCGATTAAATTGATGAAGGTGACAACCTCGTCAGATGTGGGTGGAATTTTAGATACCGTCGGGAATTTGTGGTATCGTATTCCGCCATTCTCAAGACCTCGTGGATCGTATACCGGACTTTCGTGGCTAATATCCACAATATCCTTGATCTGCTCGCCCCAATCTTTCACAAAGACCTCTGGACAATGACTATCATCTACCTCTCTCAAAGTTTTCATGGCACGAAATACACCCGCGATAGGCTCTGAAACAGGCGCCACTGCTTGCCACTTTGCTAAATTCTTCACATCCCATTTGCCGGAAGTAGAGAGGAATTGTAGTTGCCAACCCAAGGATAAACGAGGTGACATTTGGGTACAAAGAAAATCAGATATAAGACCTGCAAGGGTCCTCACGGTGGATGGCATATAGAGCAAAGCATGCGAAGCGGGGGCTGGAATGATTGTCGTTTTTAGGACCCGCTTCGGTCTAAGAGGTTGCGGAGGGATGTTTTCAATTCTATCAAAATCATCCGGTGTCGATGGGTCTTCTAGCGATTCCACAGCGGTATCGAGGGTTTCTTCGACAAGTAGGTCTTCAGTTGAGGGATTGGTACCATTGCTCATAGATTTGTTCTTCTCAGACATATCAACAGGCGCAGCTGCATCAAGTATAGGCTCACTTTTGTCGCTGGGGTCAATTTGGACCGGGTGAGACTTTCCAAGAAATTGAGCGATCTTTTCAATCTCACCAGGCTTTGTGATATCATCAGCTGCCCCCGCAACAAGGAAGACAGGCATATCCAGCCCCTTCCAGACATCTCTGCCCGCAAGTCCACCTTTCGCAATGTGGTTTTCATAAACGGGCAAAGTGCCAGCTGCCATTCTCCTCCATACTGCGGTTTTACTCTGGCTATTGAATCGTTCTTGAAGCCTTTTGGTTTCATCATCTGCTGAAGGGCCAACAAATCTATGCACACTAGCACTTTCAGGGCCACCTCGGCGATCCCAGTTTCGCCAAAGGTCAAAAACCACATTCGGTATCAAAAGTAGCTTCTTAAACTTACTAACCTCATCTTCGCTAGGGGGTTCCGCACGAGGGCAGATTGCCTAAATCTTTTATTAGTAAGCCACAATATACCTTACATATGATTTGATTCCTTACAATAAGTCCCATGACGTTCTCTGATAGCGCAATTGATTGTGGCGACGTTGTAGATGCAAGCAAAGCGGCTATAGAGCAGCCCAAGCTATGTCCAATCAAAACTACACCCTGCTTTGTATCTTTCTCTCTATAGTCCTCAATGACTCTCCCCACAAGCTCTGCAAGAGCGTCCACAGTATAAGCATCCCAAGGTAGTTTTGGGTCGAATGCAGAAAGGCCGCAGCCTGGTAAGTCGATTGAAAGACATGATGCCAAATTCACAAGGCTTGTTAATAGAGGGTTAAATTGCGCAACTGAACCCCCCAGACCGTGGATGAAAACTAGTAAAGGTAGTGGGGCAGGTTTTGTAGGCAGCTTGTCGGCTTGAGCATGTCTGCTGAAAAAGATTCGTAGTGAGGGATATGTGAAACGACTCGTGGTGTAGGATTTTATCTCAGAATGTTTCTTTAAAAGTCCTGGGTCGACAACTTCGGAATCTACAAATCCAATGAATCAGTAATCTTTCCCAGGAATTTCATATTTTGCGGAAAGAGTGAGCGTTGCGACAGAGCTCACCATTGATATCCATACTCTGTCTAGGAATGGTTCCATGGGCACTCCCATTGAGTGATTTCGTGTCATTGTAAGCCTTGCTCTTCCTTCCATTTCGCAGATACCAGAAAGCAGGAAATACACTACACAGAAGAGCAATTTGCACCATATCCCGACTGCTCAACTTTCCCTGGACTGTATTGGTATAAACTCGGCTTGCACTGGCTGCGACAGCCTGTATTGGTAAAATTAGTTTGCTAAAGGAGTCTAACAACGGCGAGACGCTGTTACCTGGTAAAGCAAGAATGAAAGGAAATAATGAACATAACGATAGCGATAGCAGCAACAAGAAAGCTGCCATTCTTGTATTAACCCCCAAATGTGTTTTGGGGTCAGACAAAAAAGCAAAGTCCTATCGGGAAATTACTTGCTGGATGTAGTCAAAGTACTCATAGCCAATAACGTTGTCACGCTGCTCTGTGGAAGCTGTGCTCGAATGAGTGATCGATGCTCCTTTTTCGGGCAATAGAGGGAAATTGGTATATGGCAGATGGCAGATGAGACAGACAGGAACGTGGCTCTTCTCGGGAGACGGTGTCTGACAATCCGTCGCTGACTCTGGCGGGATCTCCTTGTTTTTTCCAGTGCTCCTAATAAGGTTTTTCAATGTGTGTACTTTGTACTGGTGGTGTACACATTTTTCTCAAGGCGTGCGGTTATTTTGTGCGATTGCGATTAGAGATTACGTGACTCAGCCAGTATTATGGATAGGTATGGATTGATTGATTGACAATTTGATATGGAGCTTGGTGGTCCTTTCCCCATTGATTTCTCTTTTTGGGGCTCGTGTTAAAATCCTTTGTCTCCATTGGCTAAATCTCTTCAGCTGTAGATTCCAGCTACTTGTTCTACGAGCACAGTACTTACATCTTGTGGAGTGTGAGTATGCTGCTCAGATTACCAGCTTACACGAAAAATATGTTGAACAACACCAAGATCTCATTTTATGTCTCATGCAATGAAATGCTATTGATGAGCACTAGGTATGTACATTCCGATCGAGTACCAATCTACTTCGTATTAGTACTAGTATATCTCACGGACTGCATTACAAGTATATTGAATTGGAACTGCGATGATCACCAACGTCAACTTCCATTCTTTAAACTACGCGTGCTCGGCGTGGTCGTTTAGTAGGTAGGTGTATGTTAGAGCGAAGCGAAAAGGCCCTCGACGCTAGTGAGCCAAAGGAACATCATCAAGAGCAGGTTGTGGATGCAACTAGCACGAATTATGGCAGATAACAAGTGTATGTAGCTTGTTTACCAGTAGTCCATCACTTCTTCCTTTGAGTCCAGGATGTATGCGAGTACATATGCATGCAAGCCAGAAAGGACTTGGTACCCAGCCTGACTGAAGACTATCTACTGCGCCTAGGAGTATACCCCTTGATGCCAACTCGATACTCTAAAATCATAAGAAGTAGGTCAAATCAGAATGGATGGTCTCAGATCGTCCTTTGTTACCCATCTCAACGATTTACAATCAACCTTCACGAATCAGCTCGAATTATCAAATATCCGGTTCAGTATTTTACAAACAAAGCAAAATGATAGTTCCTACATTCGGGGGGAAAGATAAAGACAATAGGCGCTGACATCTATTGTATCTGATACCTTGGACAACCACGCCTCTCATCTAAACTAACATATTTAGATGTATTGTATATACATATACGAAAAATCTACTATACATTAAGTACCTTGATGTTTGACAAAGGATGAAGATTGAAATCAAAATTCAATCGAGGTTATAGGAGAGCCTGAATGGAATAGAAGCGACCTTCTTCTCTGAGCGATGTTTGCTAGATTTGGAAGGTGGTGTATATTTATATTGTTTAATCATTAGCAATGGCGATGGCTCGGGAGTGGTCAAATCAATGCTCCTGGAAGTGACTTGCTTTGATGATAATGAGCTACAAGTTGCAGCTTTGCTCAGGTTATGTTTACGTGAGCTCCGGGTAGATCTTGACGGGGTGACAGGCTCCGCTGTTTTTAATCTTTTTGAGGGTGAATCTCTTGCATTTCTTGTGGGAGGCGTTATTTTTGGGGTAGGTAAAGAATCTGTAGATCTCTCGGGTGAAACTGTTCTCGAACTTCTCAAGCTCATGGAATCCAAATCATCAGATGCTGTGGAAACATCTTCTCCGGCGGGTGAAGGTATGGATGGCGCATTGCGACAGCTTGGCAAGTTGTGATCTACAGGCTTGGAAAGTCGACTTCTTTCTGCCCGCTGAAGCTCCGCTATTGCTCGTGATCGCGCAGAAGGTACAGCATGGCCGTGCAGCCTGCCACTCTTAACTGACATAGAGCAGTGGTCCACCACTCTATCTCGTGGTGGAGGCACTTTGGCATATTTTGTCGAACTCAAAGGCAGGCTAGGTTTCGTGGACGTTAGATCCACTTTTGTGCTTCGTTGTTTAGCTGAAGGCGAGTGCATGTTGCTGGCGAAATCTTTCTGCACGCTATGAGTTGGCGTTGGCTTCCTCAAATGAAGGGTAGATGACTTCGATTTGTTGATTTGATCGTCAGTTCGAGGGTGACCGTATGATCTTTTGGCTTTTGGTTGCAAATCATTGGAATTGAAGATGCATTCATTATCACCATATCCGTCATCGTAATCGTCCAGCAATCTCTTCCGCTTCCCTTCAGATTTGCTTTTCCAAGATGGGAAAACCTCAGGTATGGTGTAGTCTACCGTCTTCCCTGGCCTATTTGTCTTGGACTTTGAGTACTTCGTTATTTGAGATTGCCCATTTTGTGCAGTATGCTTGGCCCGGAGTTGCTTTTTCCCATCCACCTTCACCCACTCTGCTTCCACGAAAGTTTTTGCAGCAATTATCTCGAATTCGATGCCCGTCGAATCCCTCAATATAGTAGCAAAGTTTCTGCACCCTTCACAGGGGTCTTTATCGATGTAAATTTGTGCTTGGAGCGGTGGTCTCAGTTTCCAAAGTTCTTCTAATCTATACATCGCTATATCGCCGGTCTCCGGGTCGTAGATCAAGTCCAGTACAAGCATCAGTATGAGCTTCTTCTCGACGTGACAAGCTGCGTATCTTCCGATTTCAGTCTTGTCCCAGCAATTCCTTCGAAGTTTGAAGCCTAAGTAATTGCAGAATTGTAATACTTGCTGTTAAATCGGTAGATTAGCATCACCTTGTGTGAAACAAAGAAGGGTATTGCTTGTGGTCTAGTTCTTTACAACTAGAACACGAATGATTGTCCTAACAAAGCTGGGGAAACTTACGGCTGAGCAAAATTCGTTGTCCCTTAACGAATCGTCATGCTCTCTCCTTCCCCAACCGCTTGCTGCTTTGAATTTTACCTCTTCACCTTTGAGACGGATGATTCCAAAGGTTTTGCCTGTACCGTTGCTGCTATAAGTTGCAATCGGCTCTGTGAATACAACTCTATTTCCTTTTCTCTTAATGTATACTTCATCACTATTAACACGTCCCGCTGGAGAAAAGGATGTGACTGAGTTTTCTTCAAAGTATTTTGCCATAGATTTGCACGTTCTTTTCAAAGCCGAAATATGTTGCAATGATGGAGGTCTCTCAGGAATATTATATGTCAAGCCATCTGCTAGTTTTGGCATCAACGTGCTCTGTCTCAACGTATGTCCATTTTGTCCTGAAGTTTGGTTCGGTATCGCCGAATACTCGATCAAGTGCCTGGTGCTTGAACTTGTGCTAGCAGTCGTTTTGGCAGTACTCTGCACGACTTCAATGATAGGTTTTGGCAAACCATAAGAGTCAAAAATTCCATTTCCTTTGTGATTGCGAGGCATATCTATTGTTCATGCAATATGGAAGGGTTTAAAAAGATAGAAGGTTGGATATTGAGAAGTAAGGAAAGCTGAAAGTTCACAATTTGTGCGAGGCTTGAGGGAAAAAAGTAAAGTTGTGGCAAAGATAATCGATCTTGATTTTGAATGTAATAGGTCACATTGAAGCTCTCCGCCGACACCCGAGGCAGTGAGCCTGGAGGTGCAATTTCCCGCAATAATATCAGAACTCGGAAATTTTATGCTTGTTTGACTCCTCTGAGAGAGTGAGGCTGCCTTACTTGAGACAAATTCATAATCAACTTTACTCGCCAAAAGTAATTTGGGTCAATACGGTTGTACCTCAACACGTGGCAGTTAAAGTAGATGCTTCAATATCAAGTCTTTCATTGTCCTATGGAATTTTGCACATTGGGATCATAGTAGGTTGATTGGACTAAAGTGGGAGATTTATTTTGGATATCTGCCGTCAATATCTAAAGGACGCAATCACAAGAGTTACAATAAGTGCACGACACCAGGTTTGTAGCTCTACAACCATATGGTAATATGGTGTTCGTATACCAAGATAGTGTTTCGCTGTATTCAATATTTCCACCATATCATATTTTGTTCCTTGCATTAAGTGCCTGTTTGAGCTCCAAATAATGAAATATTTGAGACCTTTCGAAAAGAAAATCAAGGGATTTTTATTGATTTCTTGCGTATGTGTCTCATTCCAAATGACAGCTCAGGATGAGCTCAATACTATATACATAAACCCTTTGTGGAGTTCTTTCATGAGCTGTCCGCGCCTTTCGTTGTCTGTCATTTCCTGATTTCTAAACGTTGAACTTTGACATCATGTTCGTTTCTCAGGGATTTGTTCTTGTCGCGCTTTCTATCTTTGAATCTTCCACTGCTTACGAATTTGGCAAAAGACAAGCGACGCTATCTTTATGTCCCACTCAGGAGACTATTACTGTAACTGCCTCAGAATGTCCTATTTTCTCTTCTTCTGCACCCCTCAGTAGTGGTGTATACTCGACTCCCGCCTTCACATCTGCCTCTATTAGCTCTGAGGTTCTAGGCAGTACATCAACATTCAGCAGCGTAGCTGCTACTTACACATCTCCCAGTCCTGTCTCTTCAATTGAATCTTCCACGCTCGTTTCATCGTTCTTGGGGACCTTTTCTTCTACAGAAAGCTTGGTGTTTTCGTCATTCTCTTCTGAACCTTCGCTTGTATCAACCAGTCTCGTTAATCCTGTGACGACATTGGAGTCTTCTTCGATAATCACGGAAGGATCAACTTCAATTCCAACCTATACTTCGAGCAGTGCTGTTATTTCAGAACCTTCTTCTTCATTAATCCAGACCTCGGTAGAATCTTCCGCGGTAGTCTCAGAAGTCTCTACAGAATCGTCCTCAGCCTATGTCACGCCTACAGTATCAAACAGTATATCTGTATCATCTGTGCTAGTTTCCTCCGAATCGACAAGCCTTCCAGAGTCATCGACGTCAATTTTGGAACCAAGCAGTGTTATCCAGAGTGAAAGTTCTACATTTACTTCCCTCACATCCGCTGAACCTAGTACTTCAATTGAATTTTCCTCAATTTCGAGCTTAATTCCCAGTACCGCAGCTTCCACCACTTACACTTCGCTTCCATCTTCCTCATTCATAACTTCAGCACTTCCTTCCTCTGCAGCCACGTCGACAAGCATATACACAGTGACCTCTTCCGCACCTCTACCCTCAATTTCATCCATCACAATAACCACAACCGTTATCAGTACAGTTGGAGGGCAAACCACGACCGTTTTGTCAACATTTACACAAGCCACTACTGTTGCAACGACCGTCATAACCACTGTTCAAGTACCAACTACCGTGGTTAGCCTCGGTACCACGACTGTGATACAATTTACCACTGTGTCACCTCCAGCCTGCACTATCCATCCTAAATTGATCAATGGTGGCTTCGAAGATGGAAATGGTATCGAGCCTTTTGAAGCAGTGGCTACGGGACCGAACGCGCCTAGTTATACCACCGCAGCCGTTCCTCATAGCGGATACACCAGTTTGTGAGTTCCTCCTCGTCCCTCAAAAAGATAGATACATGTACTAATCCTTGAACTTCCTTTTCCAGAGAGTTACTTTTCTTCCCATCATCCTCAGCTACCTCATACATAACTCTCACCCAAACTGTATCCGCTTGTCCCTCGTCCAACTACCTCCTTACCGGTTACGTGAAAGCAAGTAATAACCTCAGCATCAATCCATCATCAAATTGTTACATCTATCGTAAGTCCTCATTAACATCCCGTTCCCTCACTTTCCCCCGAACAAATCTCTAACCCTCTCTTTAGTCCAAACCCCCACACAGTCCTCCCTCACCACACTCATCAACTCCTCCACTTACCCTGGTTGGAGCATGGTCTATCTCTTCTTCACTGCTCCCGGAAGCGTCGGAGATGGAGTGCAGAGTGTTCCTTTGACCGTGCATTCTTACTGTGATAGCGGGGCTACCGATTCACCGGGATTGTACGTCGATGATCTTGTTGTTAGCGGGTAATGGTTTGAAGACAGTGAGAGGGATGTGAGATGAGCAATGGTGGTTGGTTTGAGATGGAGGAAGGAGAATGAGAAGTGGGAGACATAAATTGGAAAAGCCTTTTCATTTAGTTTGTTGTTTAATTACTGTATTGGTGCGTGGTTTAAAGGTTGTATGAGTGTAAGAGGGAGCGTGTAATGTTAGTGACAGGTTTTGGGATTAGTGATTAGCTGTTGTATGCATTAATAGATAGATGAATTTGAAGATTGGTCTTTCTTTGGGAGAAGTAGCATTTTCTTTTTGTCGGACAAAACATTCACTAGGTGACGAGACAATGTGTAAAATTTGTATGCCATAATTGTGATTAGGTCTTTATAGTATCTATTCTGTGCCTACATCTTCAGTTTGTGTAAACCCCCGCCACGCTTGACAATTCTCATAAGGAGAAACCCGATTCGTTGATGTGAAAAGCAAACAGAAACTTTGAAGTGAAAAGTAATAAGCTTCCGCAACAGTAAACCATAAAGTATCGCTCAACCGTTCAACTGCTCACTCTCTGCCTTATCATAAATCAACAGTTTTCTACCGTCTCCCGCGGCCCAGACAAACTGGTAACAACTAACTCCCCATCCCCGATTGATTTCTCGCCGGCCCATTTCAGGTACCATCTCAATATATGATATCTTTGGAGAAATGTCCAGTAATCTATTTATAACTTCCGCGCCTTTACGTAGGTTTTCAGGGCTTTCTACGCAGTGTCTGATTCCACAACGTCTTGGGGGGGTTTTGGTTTCGAAAGTTTTGATACTGAACGTTGTGAGCTGAGATAGAGGGGCAGGGATCAAAGAATGAGGGTTGGTGCTTAGAGTGTTCTGCTTGGGCTCGACAGCGAGAGAGCTCTTGAGGGAGCGGAGGATAATCGGAAGGACCGTGGTAGAAGGGAGGGTGTCGGCTTGATCGAATGGGTTTTCGGAACCCCGACGTTTATGGCCCAGAATGTAACAGAGGGAGGCGAGGTTTGCAGCGTGTTTCATATTCTGTGAGGAAAATTAGTTGGCTGGTTGGAGAGGAAATGGGATGGGAGATAGACATACGCAGCTGAGAACGGAGAACGTAGGAGCAGAGCGTTTTTTCCATCGCTCAGCACCGATATACTGTGTTTGAAGGTAATCAATGCTGTGAATGTTACATTGTTATTAGATTTGAAGGGATGTGAATTCAAAAGGCACAATATGACATGTCGAAGTAGAAAGGTGGATTGAGGACAATCTAGATATCGAATGTCTCTCGGTCTGACGTTTCCAAGATAGGCCCTCGACTTTAAGAGAGGAATGAGAAGGGAAGAGAACTAACCTTAAGATGATGTAAATACTGCGAACATTATCCAACATTATTGGAGATAATTCAGAGAGACAAGGATAATGGTAAACCCAACCACGTAGAGGCAGATCATGATTACTAGTGCCGATGTTGGGATGAAGACCAAGCTCTTTTTCTTGCAAGTAAACCCACGCCATATACTCAAAACTGCTCTTCGAGCTATCGGTCACCCACTCCGTGATCTCCTCAGGAGGATCGGCAACTTGAACTTCGGGAGGGAAACTATAGACGTGGCTCCATGTAACGCTAGGACGAAGTTCAAGTGTACATTGCTTAATCCTTAAAGCAAAGAACTCTCGATAGAGCTTCTGATCAGGGATCAAAGCGATTTCAAAGGCAGGAAGATCTTTGAGAGGTAATCCTGCATTTCCTGATATATTGATCTTTTTACAGGGTCCCATGATCCAGTTTTGATAGACCAACAGTGAACGTTCAGGGAACTCTTCAAAGTAATCCTCGAGAATAAGACGGAAGACCTGCTCCCTGACTTCGGGTGGAACAATATTGAGGTTGCATGTCTTCTTGATATTCTTTCGCTTCTCACCAACTAATTTGGTTCTGAGCTCTGTGTGGACGCGAAGTGTGTCTTCAGTTGGTGGCATTAATTTCGACCTTGACTTGTAAGAGGCGATAATATCAACAAAGAAGTTTGGCGGCGCAATTTTTGACTATAAGATGAGTTATAGACATTGATCATTTGCAATCTGGTGTTTGCAAAACTTACAAGATGTATAAAATCTTCCTGTCCCCAAGGTTCAAACTTCTTACAAACATCAAGATATCGTTGTTAAGCTCCCTCCTGAAGTCTTCCTGTCACTTCGTCGCGCGACTGAACGTCCAATCCATCAATAAGCTTCTGAAATGACTCCACGTCAACCCGAAACAAACCTTGTTGATCCATTATGTCAAATCTCGAAGTTGTCGGTCCGAAGAGTTGTCGATCTGCAGAGTTTGATTTTATGTAAAGGAACAGAGGGAGAGAGGAAGTCAAGGTTTCGGGCCTGGGCTACTTGAGATTACTAGGTTGGTGTGGTATCCGAAGTTTTTGGGTGACAATTCTGAGAGTGAATCTCGCTTCAGCTCCGCTCAAGATGAATTCACTCGCTCTTCAACCCTGGGTTGAGAAATAGTATGTAGCTGGTGACATCCTCTATCTTCTTCAACTATTGACTGTGAGTTTTTCAAGTCGTGACGAGGATAGTTCCAAGTAACTTGACCACACCGATACCTCATGAACGCGACCAGATTGCATTTTAAAAGATGTCCTGACATCAAGATAATTTTCCAATTCAGATCTGGCAATTTAATAGCCCTTCTTTTTGATGTGATTTGAAGTACTTGGTCTCGACGGGTATGTCACTCATGCTTCCCCCAGCAGGCAAAGAGATGATTTTCTATCACAACGCATTCAACATGTTCAGAGACGTGTTACATATCATATTTCAAAAATATCAAGAATTAGATGTAGACAGCTATTTTTCATGGAGGCATGTAACTTTACTGCACCCAGAATGTAAATGGTAAACCATGATAGAATCAAAGAACTGTTACCAAAGTACTATGTACGTACGTGTCCCGGTATTGCAATATCTTTTCTACCATCATGTTCGAGATCGTTATAATATGTACCTACCCAGGCAGTATAAAGTGTGAAGTGTGAAATATGACGTGGCGGATCTTGAGGCTCTCCAGCTCTCGCTCTCTCCCCGCTCTGTTTGGAAGATGATCCGTGATTATTCATACTGTAACCCCCGCCCCGCCGCTTGCTCGCTGTCAACCTGTCACATTGCGAGTTTGCATTAACACCCGTTCTTGCAATCCAAAGTTGTTTCCATGGAGAACAACTTCAACAACTTCAACAATGACCAAATATGAAGAAGACTATACTTCTTTGCTTTATTCACGGGTAAGAAAGATATGCAGACACTCTTTTTGATATTGCACAGACTAATTCTCGAGCCAGCTTTAAAGGAGGAGATGATACTTTTGGATCCTTTCCTGAACATCTTCGGGCTCTCGTAAGCCATGGCCTCCCAAAAGTTAAGGTTCGCGCGATCACATATCCGCAATACGAAACTCGAGGAGATCTGGGAGAATGTGTGAGCAGGTTCAGAGATTGGTATTGTTACCCCTTGAATTAATATTGAAACCTAAAGCTAATCGATTTTGCACAGGCTTCAAGAAAAGGTAATCGATATCGAAGTACAAAATGGAACACCTTCTCCAACCGTCGACCCTTCTGTCCGCACGATACTTATTGGTCATTCTATGGGAGGAATCGTCGCTGCTGATACGGCACTGGCAATCACATCCGATAAGGTGATAGATTCGAAAGAAACTACAGATGCAATAAATGCTTTCATGTTCCCATATATTCAGGGCGTTCTTGCATTCGATACTCCTTACTTGGGCATATCACCAGGTGTAGTTGCGCACGGTGCTGAAGGTCATTACAATGCAGCTACGTCGGCTTTCGCGCAAGTGAGTAGTCTGGCGGGTGCACTATGGGGCGAGAGGGAGGTAGACAAAACTGTAGAGGAAAAGAAACCAGTTGCGGCATTACCAGCACCACCACCTGCAGAAGCACCTGCCTGGAAAAAATGGGGAACGTTAGCAATGTATGCTGGAGCAGCAGGCGCTATTGCTGCTGGAGGTGCAGCTGCGTACTTCAAAAAGGATCAAATTCAGGAAGGCTGGTCGTGGGTAGGATCACATCTTGAGTTCGTGGGATGCCTAATGAAGGGTGAAGAATTGAAGAAGAGGGTAGCTGGGATGGTTACTTTACGAAAGGAGTTAGAGGTCGGCTGGGCAAATTTGTATACAAGGTTGGGCAAAGAGGCAGTGAGTAAAGCTGACGGAAGCTTGGTGGGAAGTGTGATTGGAAATCAGAGAACATTCTGCAACCTGCCAAAAACCAGCGCCAAGGATTTCTTTCGAGAGGCCATCAACGACAAGGCCGCCGATGAGGCAAGTGCGCATATGAGTAAGTTTCCACGAATGCTTGAAGTTTTGGGGGCTAATAATTTCCCAGCTATGTTCTTTCCGAAAGACAATCCAGGATATTATGCTTTATCTGAGGATGCAAAGAAACTGATAGTGGAGTGGTCGACTAATGAGTGGTACGAATCAAGCACAAGAGAACGCTCTACGAGCACACGAGAACGCTCTACACCCACAAGAGAGAGTTCTAGAAGCACACGAGAACGTTCTACAAGTACAAAGGGACGCCCTACACCCATAAGAGAACGTTCTATAAGCATAAGAGAACACTCTACAAGTACAAGAGAACGCCCTACACCCACAAGAGAACGCTCCTCAATTACAAGAGAGCCTTCCACAAATACAAGAGAACGCCCTACAGTCACAAGAGAACGTTCTACTAAGGTCGAGCACGAATTACGATAATAGCAATATGTTTGGAGTTTGATTTTGAACGAAACCGAGAGAGCCGGCGTTGTTGGATGGAGGGTACATGGACGGCAAATAGACAGAGCAATATAGAAAGACTGCACTACCTTTCCAGAATGAATCAAAGCTCATGCAATATATTTTCCCTATATATCATGACTCGACTATGCTGTGCACTGTCACTAGATTACATCATTATCCCACCCATTGCGGGGTTGAAGGGTGTTCACATCCGTGATAGTCGGAAAAATGGCGATCTGGCGGCACATTGATGAAGCTTTTGAGGTCAAAAACATTGGAATGAGCCGCTAGGCTTATTTTGTGCATATTCTGTGAACACATCCTGTGTTTATTCGGATATTTTCCTTGGCTTGTCATGATTAATGCGTCAAAATTCCCACGGTCTATAATGTGATCCCAGCATATACAACGAGTACTACCTAGTAATTCCAGTCTAAGGTTTCAAATGTCATTCTTGCTTTCAATTTTGCAAGCGGAATTGTCTCCTTCATGGAATTTCATTATTGCACGTAGGTGAGCAAAATCCGTCTTGACAGTAAGCTCTGAGCCCAAATTTACAAGTTGAAGTCCGCCAAGTGATTTTTAATTAATTCTTTTGATTTCGATTATTCCGGAATATAATCCTATTTACAGCGCATTTCGCGTTTGTTCATTCGTTATTCATATCATATCCCATCCATAATTTACAACAAGAAAGCAGCGAAACTTGCAACACCGACACTTCCAACCCACATTAAGGTTCCCATAGCACCGTAGGTCATTGGTGCGACAGTCAAAGCTCCAGCCGCGCTGGAACTGGTGGCAGCAGCTGTGCCGGAGGTTCCACTTCCGGAGGCGGTTGCAGTCGCGGAAGCTGGGAGGCTGGAAAGAGCTGCATCAGCAGCGTAGCTTGCCGATACACCGGTTGCGTTCTTGCATGCAGTAGGAGTAGCAGTTGCCGGTCCGGCAAGGAAAGTTACGGGGGCGCATTGGTAGAGGAGTCCTGGGGAAAGGAATACAGTTAGTATATGGAAGATATTAGAGATTTGGGGATTGGCTAGGAGTACGCATACCATCGGGACCATCAGCAACAACATTCACGACACCCATGCTTCCAGCAAATGTGGATGGAACAGTGACGGTTGGTTCGCAGAAATCACCGAGACCAGTTTGTTGGACAGATGGGATGAGGTTTGTCCAATTGGCTGCAGCAGTATCATTTCCAAGCATGGCTCTGAACAACCATGTTGTCGTTGGGTGGGTCGAGGTCCTATTTTCAAGTATGTTAAAATTGTTTTTGGTACAGATGCAAGGTGCGCAATTGTTCGAGAGCGACTAACATTGCGATTGAGTCTCCATCTACGTGGAAGCCGGTAATATTATGATCAAAACCAACGTTAAAGCCACCACAAGGAGCGGTTCCTTCTGCATCATCGTCGAAACCATCTGGGGAGGTGTTAGCTTTCTCTTTCTTTCCCTTTCTCTGGTGAAGTCAAGGCTCGAACTTGGGGAGCTTACAGGACATAGGGGAGTTCAAGAGAAAATGCGCAGAGCATTGGGAGACAACGGTAGCAAGACCGAGAAGAGCTGTGAGACGTGCCATTGTGTGAAAGTTTTCTTTGTTGATATTGGAGGACTTGAGATTATTCAAAGGAAGTAGGCAAAAGTAGAAGTAAGAGATGAAATTCTTTGAGGCTTAAAAAAAGATACAAACTGAAAGCTTAAATTATTCACAATTGATCAAATTCCTGGGGATGAGCACGTTATTTAATCTTCTCTTGAGTACCCTGCTGGATATGCCAATAAAAAGTGCTCACATTCCGTATCGAGCGATTACTTCGTATGTTTGTAAGAGGACCATGCATGCTTGGACTATGCTAAAGGAATATCTTGCTCATCTTTTAATTTTATTTTGAATGGACCCCTTGCCAAGAAGAGGTAGGTAGGTAAGAAACATCCATACCTAGGTAAGTATCCATATGTACGGTATGTGGCTAAAAGATATTTAGTAGGTAGGTATCTAATATCTATCTATCTACCCGTGACTGTGCCACCATTCGAATTCCGGATAGGATGATTTCTCCGGGTAGTTACTTCCTAATTCTTCTCATGTTTCGGATGGTTTCTGAATCCTGATGTTCCTGTACGTGTTCGGACCAGTAGGGATCATGTGCATCAGACATCAGAGAGTCAGAGACACTCACTCGAGACTCACTAGATGAATACTAGGTAGATTATTCCAGACATACTATTTCGTAGGTAGTTACATACTACATAGTCTCGAGATAGTATAGTATATCGTATCTTGCTCATTGTCTATGCTCACTCAAGCTATGCTGCTCAAGAATGAACCAACCATCAATTACTTCAGTAGTATATAACCTTACCCATTTCCTAACCCTTATCGTAAACGCACGATATTTATGCCCCTCTTTCCCATCCTCACTCTTCCTCCCTTTCACGATGCCGTTTCCCCATAAAATTACAACTCACAACCTCGAAAAGGTTTCAATGCCCCAATATCCTATTCCATGTGCAAATCTCATTGGTTGAGCAAGTTTTCTGGTTCCTTCCTCATACACTCCATCGATACAATCCAAAGTGGTCCGTCCCTTCTTCAATGAGCAAGATATGGTAAACGAGCGCAATTGAGCACATTTCACGCCACTTGGCAAGGATCATAGCCGAGTTTAGTCGCTTGGCATACACATGTTTTGGTCCTCTGTTGATAATTAGTAAATGCTTGAACTTATTGGATTCGGATTTTGGTTCTTGATTTTGAATGACGGTGAAAGATTGACTGGATTTTCTCTTTTATTAATATATTTAATTACGATTCTATCTTGAGGAATTGGGGTTGATTGCGATTCATTGATACCGGAAGTGAGGGAAGGAAAGTTTAGTGACTTTGGTGCACAGTTGCATTATAATTCAACAAACGAGGCTCCTTATCGATCAAAGAAAGAGCAGAAATACAACATCCAGGATTGATCAATTGCGAAAAAGGTTGTCGGGAACATCGAATCTTATTGAAGTGATCCGGGCTTTCAGATTCGATTACGATAAGTGGGGAAATCATTCATCAACATATTCTCGTCTTGCCTTATCATTTGGAAAGAGAAGAGGCCGACTTTCTTCAAGGAGACTATTTCCGCTGGTTCGGAGGCCAGGAAGGCTGCGACGTGGAAGAAGGAGAGGAAGATAAGACGATCACGACTTACGAATTTTCTGGTGGAGGCCGATACATCTAGGACAAGATGGACGCACTTATGAGTGGGATGAGTGGTGGGATGGATATGGGTTCGAACATGATGTTCAGACCTTATAATCAGAAGTTGGCGTTGGGATATTGGTATATTATTGCCGGGTTCGTCGGTGCGGTGTTGCTGTGTAGGGGGTTTGAGAGGTGGAGAGATTGGGTTAGGTTAGTGTATTTTCATCATCTTCTTTGGAGTTGTGGAATAAGTTCGTTATTGGTGAATTGAGAAAATGATTGCGGTTGTCTTTTGCTTGAAGACTCGACCTAGAAGATCGATCAATCATCTTCTTCCGTTGTGATGGGAGGGATGTGGGCATTCAGAGGAATATAGAGTACCCACATCCCAACAACCTCGCGCCGAAGGGAATCATGAAAGTGCTTTGGAAACGGTTCCAGGGCATGAACAAGAGCAAGAACAGTGACCAGGAAAGACCATAAATCGCTAACATGTATCAACAGACTTCGGAGAAGCAAAATAGTCTCTCTAAAATATCCCACTAAACCTAGCAATCGAATCCAAGAGATATACGCAACAGCCACAGCCATTTTCCGAGAATCATCATATCCTCAAATTCACATTTCAACTCCTTATCTCTCATGGTTATCTCCTCCCTCGTCAGGCCGCACTATTCTTCTTCTTTGCTACTGGGCAATTTTGATCTTCATGATGACATACGATGTCACAATAAAAGATGCCTACTACTATGAACGTATTGGATTTCGGGGCGCTTGGATCTCAGTTACACAAGTTCCGCTCATCTATCTACTTTCTTCCAAGTCGAACATTATTGGAGCCTTGATTGGAAGTTCACATGAAAGATTGAATTGGTTTCATCGTTGGGTTTCGAGGACCTTACTCCTCACTGTCACGGTTCATGGTGCCTTCTTCTTTCGGGAATGGGTCCGAGCTGACTTTGTTTCCTTTGAGCTTAAACTTATGCCAATGGTAAAATATGGAATGGGCGCATGGGGCATATTGCTTTGGACTTTCTTAAGCTCCTTAAGTCCTTTGAGAAGGATGGCTTATGAAGTCTTCGTGTTGCAGCATATTGCTTGCGCGGCTGTATTCTTGTGGCTGCTGTACATTCACGTGCCTGAGTATGCTAGGTATAACGTATGGTTTGCTGTGGCGGCCATGTCATTTGACTGGGCTTTGAGAGGTATCCTGCTTGTTGTCAGGAACTTCAGAGTGAAGGTTGTCGGAGCAGCCTGCAGAGGAATGCAAAGGGTTGGCCATCAAGCGGCGTTACAGGCTTTGAGTGATGATATAACCATAATCAGCATCAAGGACGCACCATTCACATGGAAAGCAGGTCAACATGTGTATCTATGGCTTCCAAGGCTCGGTCCACTTGAGACTCATCCTTTTACTATCGCGAGTCCGTATCAGACGTCGAATAAGTGTCATTGTAATGAGATCCAACTGGCAATCCGGGCTCAAAAAGGATTTTCGAGAAGAATACACAATTACGCATCGAAAATGCAGAGTGTCGATAAGACTGCTATTTTGACCGCATTTGTTTCTGGTCCTTACGGTGTACCTCCAGTATGTGCATTATTCTCTCCCTCAAAAATCCAATGATTCCATACTAACTTTACTTGCAGAACTGGAGCTCTTATGAGACCATTCTTCTGATCTCCGCTTCCACTGGCGCATCTTACACCCTCCCCATCCTCGAATCTATCCTCCATAATCCCACACCAACATGTGTGCAGCGAATTCAGTTCCTTCTTGTGGTCCGCGAACGTAGCCATATCGACTTTTATACGAAACGGTTAGGAAGCGCGCTTGCTCTTGCGGATAAGAAGGGTATTCAATTGATTGTGAAAATCGCCGTCACTGGCAACGATGGAGCATCAATGACTAGCTCAAAAGCCGAAGAAGGCAGAGCAGGATATCAACCGAGTGAGGAGGATAAAGAAGAAGATTCAAAGATAAAATCTATTGCATCTAGCTCATCATCAGAGGCAGGAGGATGCTGCTGTAATCCGCGATCTAGTGGGACAGCAAACGACGACGAACTCTCTATACGAAGTTCCAAACGTCAATCATATAACGATGAAAAGAATTCGGATAAAATGGAATCCCTCGTCACCACCCAGCAAATATCTCGCGTCTCTGGAGATTCTCCTCAACCTGGTAGTGGTTGTTGCTGTGCCAAAAAACCAGAGGCGAAATCAAGCGAGAAATCAAGGAGGGGAGTGAGAGATATAAAATATTTGAACGGAAGACCAGATATTAGTCAATTTATTAGAGGGCCAATAGAAATCACGGGAGGAGAAACTGCCATAACAGTCTGTGGAGGAAAGAGTTTGGTGGCTAAGGTTAGAAATTCAACTGCCAAGTTGAGTGATGAGAGAGCAGTGCATAAAGGAACGGGAGCGAATGGAATCTTCTTGCATGTAGAAGAGTATTGTTTTTGAGCGAATTTAGATATCCAACACCTGTATATTGACATTTTTACCATTCTTGATCGAAGCCTTTCAGCCTTCACTTTCTCCTGTTGGGCGACGCATCTCGACTCGAGGGTTTCTTGTCTTTGTGGTATCAATCCGTCATAATACCCCTGGTAGATGTTTCTGCCTCTTAACATCCACTCAAAGCTAAAATTTCACTGCCACGCCTGCGAATTATCGTATCTCGTTATCACGTGATTGACATTTCATGCTCATTTTTTCCTATCGAGTCTAGAGCATGTCGTACCCGAAGGTCCACTATGTCAGCATGCTGTTGGTGTTGCTTCTATCCATTTATTACAGGATACAGATGCCAAGCATATTGCCATGTAATATACGACTCATAATGTCCAGGGGGTAAGCTGAGGAACCATTTGACGTAAGATCTTACAATGAGTCCAAATGAGTGTGGTGATGGGCCAATATCCCTGGCTGTGCATCACAAAATGATTTGTTCATGCAAGGTAACATTCCTTCTTTCCTTCGGTGAGAACATAAAACCCGGTGCCGATTTACCAGTATCCTACGAACAACATGGGACGGCTTACTTGGCGCTAATCTCACTTGATTTACAAATACGAAATGTGTAAGACTTACAACGTCTTTCACTATCATCTGTAAGTAAATTATATTGCGCGACTGTTTGTCAGCTTCTTAGAGATATCATACCACAAGAACTACATGATACGAAAACACGCCAAAATGTCAAGCACACCCAGCGATCATTTCCCGCCGTCTAGAAATCATCTCTGGGGCCCAGAACGAAGACGTCTTTCTGCTCATCTCATTCAGATGGCTATGGATGCACTGCCAGGCTCTCGTTCTTCGGAACACTTACCAAGTAAACCATACAAGACGATCAAGAGACCGTATGAGCAACATAAGTATACGGGAAAAGCGAGTAAATCTTACGTGCCTCCAGCGCCTGTGAGTGAGAGAACGAAGAGAAAGGAGAGACCACTGACGCCAAGTGAGGGTTATGGATTGGGCGTTTTTGGGATGGGATTTGAGGTTGATGGGAATGAGGCGGAACATATGGATAGGAAATTCTTTGGTCAAGGGGGGAGTACATTTTTTGGTTTGTTGCCGTCGGAGGTGAGGATGGAGATTTACAAGTGGGTGCTTGGAGGGAGGGTACTGCATATCGTAAGAAGGAAGGATAAGTTGAGTCATGTTGTTTGTAAAAGTGATAGAAGAGACTTGGATGCAGGGACGAGGGAGGAGGATGCGTGTATCGTTGCGGGGTGTAGGGGCGTGAAGATACCTGGCGGGAGTGGGGTGCATGAGATAATTGGGAAGGGGAGCGGAAGTTTGATTCCGTTGCTACAGGTTTGTAGACGAATGTATGTTTGTATCTCATATTTATCTCGCATTTACCTTCTGTCTCTCCGTTTCATCTCTTCTCTTACTTCGATCAAACATCTGAGTTTCATTGAAAGATTGAAGCAAAACCTGAAGCTAACAAACACAGCTACTCTGAGGCAATCTCTCTTCTCTACTCAACCAACACCTTCAACTTCGACAGCATGGAATCCTTCATCTCTTTCAGTAACGAGATTCTTCCCCGTCGCTTTGATTCCATAACCTCCGTAACCCTCGATTTCTCCTTTGATACATCATCTCGTAAGTAGAATCAATTCTTTGATTTGCTCCCCCTTCTGCCCTTACATCTATTCATTCCCAACAGCTCGCTGACCTTCCCACCTATACAGTATATAACGAATCCTCCTCTAACGATGTGCCCCGTTGGGAACGTACATGGATGATAATCGGATCCATGAAGTCGCTTAAAAGTCTCAAAGCAACAATCATCTGGCCTAGAAAAATACCAGCTTGGAGTCACGAACTGAGACTATTGGAACCTTTGAATATGGTAGGGATACTAGGTAAATATGCCAAGGATAGTAAGGCGAAGAGTAAAGATGGTGAGCGTAGGCCTGAAAACAAAGATGGGTTTGAGGTGAGACTGAGGGAGTTGACAGAGGAGGCAAAGGGGAGAGGGAAGGCGAGGGCTTATGAGGTGGGAAAGGGATTTGCGGTTGGGTGAGTTTTCCATTCTCATTAGTACATGGTTACTGACTGCGATGGTGTAGTAACGCGAAGATTGTACCGGCAGCGGGATTTGATGAGATCACTGAAGAGGACTTACCGTTCAAGGTTGTTAGGATGAAGTTGTAAGAGCCGAGTATTCAATGCAGACAGTATATTCTTAAAACATTTGCTATGGGGTGAAGGTGACGCAGGAACAAAAGGCACGGAGTTGTAGATCAAAGTGAATGAAGTTTTTGCAGTTATGGTTCTAGTCTCTACATTTCTAGAGAGCTTGACGATGACCATAATGGTTGAGACCATGGTCAACTCGGAGACTTGAGGTCGAGTCAAAAGTCATTACATGTTCACCCTTTCTGAATCTAGGTATCTCCTTGAATATTTGGGATGATAGAGAGTACAGGATATCAATAAGACTATGATGGGCGCAGCAGTGGAGTTCAACGAATGCAATTTCATAATTGTCCACGGGTATCAAAGACTTCCGTCTCCCAAAATTCACTTCTATTCACCTCGACCTTGAGCTTCAACTGGCCAATTAAAAAATTCAGATGGAGGGCACAGTGAATTTGAAATGATGCCACGGAGACAGAGTTTTCACGGCAATTTCCACGCGTAGATATTCCCCATATGACACTCCCACCAACAAATCTCCCACAACAACCTTTTCCCTAAAACCTTACAACGCACACAAATTCAAGATCGATTGATTAAATTCTTTTGTATTTCTTTCTATTTCCTTTGGGAAGTGGATTTCTTCCTTCTTCTTTCAACCAAAGTACATCATTTCCCCATTGCATTCTCACTGGCTTTGCGTTTTTCAATTGCTGAGGCGCTCTTTCCAGACAACGAGTACCTTGGAAGCGCACACACTTTTCAGTGGCTTCTGTTATTATTTCAATTCAAGTTCTCCCGACTGTTCTTTCCTCTTTCTTTTTCAAGATGGACGAATCCAGAAAAGTCAAACCCACAGCGAAAAAGATCGACCACCTCATGGGGGAGATGAAACTTCTCACTCAAGAAATGCTTGGGCGCGATGCATATACCAGACGCAATGACTATGAATTCGTGGATCAAAAAAGTCTAGAAGAACACAATGTCGCTGTCGCAGGTTTGGGAGATCGATGGGCTCGTGCTACGGCTACCCTCAATAAAGATGAGCTTGCGGAAAAACAAATCATCACCGATAAATTTTCAATAAAGCTGCAAGTACTTGAGGCAGATTTTGACAAGCAGCAAGATGATCTGGATGAAGCTTTGGACGAGAAGAACGATAGAAATTATAAGATAATTCAAGAGGAACAGGCCAAGACTTTTTTGCAAAAGTTCGAAGAAAAAGCCAGGGATATCTTACTTTCGAAGAGCCCGGAACAAGAAAATGCCATTCCCACGTTGGGTTCCGACCTTGCGATCCCTGGCACAGCCACTGGCGCCGCCGTTGATACCCCATCTACCAGTTTCGCTGGTGAATCGACGATGCCTGTGAGTCGAACTGAGAGAGTGATTCAGGGTCAATATCTTGTGGCGAGCTCAGATGGCAAACAGTCACTTTTCGTGCATTCTCCAGAGTTTGGCCCCAGGGTTCCTTCAACTATGGGAGCTTCAGTGGATTCTTATCGTATGACTGCAAGCCTTGGATTCAGACCATCTCGAACTGATGATCACTCGATTAAGCGTCAAAAGACTAAGGCCTTTCCATCTACCTTGATTGAGAGAGAGAGAAGTCCTTCAATGAATGATGCACCCTATCTTCGAGACCGTTTAGGCATTCAGGTTCCAACACAATCGTCCAGCATGGCCTCTAACAAGCCTTTTGGCTCTCGTGCTCAGTCCTGGCTCCCCTCTGTGGATACCGCAGGCCGAGATTGTGGCCTTGGCAGGGAGAAGGCAGCAATTCCTCGGAATGATTTTGTGCCACGAAATTCGGCTTCGACTAGATTTCAGCCAGCTTTTACGCAGCAACCTTTTGCTAGTAGACGCATATTGGACTTTTCAAACGGCCCTTCTGCCTTTGCACAAATCGCACGTCAAGGTTACTCATCGTCACAAATCAGTAGCCCTTTCATGGGCGCCTCCAGATATGCATTGTCGAACGCTGGACTCACCGACAATGCCTCAAGAATGGGAGAAAAACAACGCACCGGTTACCGCCAAGGCCAATTGATGACGCCCTTGAAGCGAAAGGCATTGGACGTCAATTTGAGCGATCTTTACGATGAGACATATACCTCGAGGACTGGAGCCCCGATTCAAATCCAGAAAAAGCCTGATGGGGTATCTAAATTTCGAGCAGTACGCCCGAGTGCAACCAATTCTTCAAGTGCCAGCGGTGCGAGTAGGAACTGGAGTGGCCAAGCCCCCCAATTTGGTCGGCAGGAGGGTATCAAGGAGGAGCCAGCTTCAGAAGTGACCGGTGTATCTCGATCTATGAATGTAGAGTCGGCACAAATGTCAATTCCCGTCCATCAACCTAGTTATGTAGAGGCAATGCAATCAAAGGTCTTGACTCCAAGACATAGTAATGTAGGCTCATCGGGAAGAACAATCACTGGCACTGGATCCTCCAGCTCAGAGTCATCTGGACCAGTAGCTGTTACTCACAAGCTTAGAATTACAGAGGCTGAACGATACTTCCTTCTTATTCCTATCGAGTATATTTCTTACAATGCTGGCGCCCCATCTCGTTCCTTCCCTGTTACCTGGTCTGGCAAGAAAGGTATACACAATCCTGGGCAACATTTCGGTCAGAACTATAGCCTACAAGTGAAGCTCAGGAAAAATGGAGTCTTGCACCCCTATGATGGCGCTGATGACAAATCCGCACAGTATCCCACGTTGGTAGTCGATGGTTCTTGGATTCTAGGTGGCTTCTGTCACAGAAAGTCAGGCAACTGCAGAATCGAGATTTATAGGCCGAGATCGAGTAAGAAGTATATGGCGAAACTTGAGGAAGGCCATGACCGTGTCGAGATTCAAAGCGCGAGGTTGAGAATTGTGATTGCCGAGGAACGAGATCTTGATCACTTTCTTCATTGGTATAGGAAGTTGAACCCCAATGCTGAAATTCGTCCCGAGTATGTCCCTCATGAAATCGTCGATTGTTCTTTCTTTGCGACCTCTAGCTAATTTATCTTCCTAGCGATCGCCTTGGCTTCGTCCGTGGTTTTCATGATGAGCGCGGTGAATCCGACCCGGAATTGAGAAGAGGTGAGCACATATCCACTGGAACGGTCCTGGTATCCAAGACAAGAGACTAATACCACCACAGAGATCGAGGACAGAGCTCAAAGATGTGCACCTGTCGCACCTGTTGCAGTCAATACTTCGGCTTGATCGATCGATTTTCTCGATTTTCTCCTGGCAGAGGTCGAAAATACAACAAGAGCCGCCACGAGAAATTTGTACGACTATAATGAAGTCAATGTCTGACTAGCTAACACAGCATCTCCTGAGAGAATTTACCTTGTGTATCACCAAGCGGAAGCGCACCATCAACAAAAAGCATCGCAAAAAAACTCCAAAAGCTAAAACCCCGAAAAAAAAAACACCCCCCCCCCCCCCCCGACGGATAATGGATACCTGGTACCTACGAATGACGAATATTATGAGCTTACGATGTATGAACATAGAAATTGACATTCAAGGTAACTCATCGGAGCATTTTGTAAGACTGCATACATGAGAGATATTGAGAGAGTGACGGAGATTTGTCCTTGACATTTATGACGATGTTGGAAACCGATTTCGGCCTGGAATACAAGATTGGGAATATTCATGTAGAGGGCTATATGATAACAATCATCTTGCACTAGCAAGAATGTTGCCATTTCAAAGGGCTGGAGAAAGTTGATGACGAGTTTGCAGAAAATGGTTGAAAACAGAAGAAGAAGAAAAAGGTGAGGTAAAGAGAGAACAGTTCTGTCAGAGTAGATGTAAAAAGGTTTTTTTTTTTACCTTTGTCTTTTGACAACTTTGACCTTGACATAAGGTCAAACTACTGCTATGTGATGTCCACTATTCGCCCTTGTCTCGGGATATGTATACTTGAATTTGCAGATTGAAACTTCCACAAATGATTTCGTCTCTGGTTGACCTCGGACGAGCATGCAGAATGTTGAATGTTCTTTTCATTCCACCAGATTGGTATGTTTTCTGTGACCAGTGTCACAAGACACGTCTATGCTGTATTCATTGATGTGGCCCAATAATCTAGATTTTATGATTCATGAGGGAAGCAAACCCCCCTTTTCAACCTCCAATTCCTCAACTCCCTCAAATGCAGGTATATCTATCTAAGCACCATCAACTCCAAATTTACAATTTACAAAAAACGGTTCCCACCTCTCCACCTCCATTCTGCACCAGAGTACTTCTCTCTCTAACCCATGCATTTAATCCCCTCCTTCCATTCTCAACACCTACTCCGCTCATTTTCCAACCTCCTACACTCATTTCCGCGGGACTCTCTCCCCATGAATTAATCCATGTGATACCAGCTTCAATCTGACCGATCACTTCATGACATTCATTAATATTCTTGCCGAAAACACCAGCTGCCAATCCTAGTTTTGTATCGTTGGCGCGACGGATAACTTCTTCTGTGGTAGAATATGTGAGGATGCAGAGAACTGGACCGAAGATTTCTTCGCGGGTGATGAGCATATCATCTGTACAGTCTGTGAAGACTGTAGGGCGAACCCAGAAACCTGATTCATGGCCACTTGGAATATTGGTTGGTTTTTCGGGACCACCGTAGAGGAGTTTTGCTTTATCATTTTCAATTCCGTGTCGGATATAGTTGAGGACTTTTTTGTGATGGATTTCCGAGACGAGAGGACCAAAATTACTGTTGGCATCCATTGGTTCCAAAGCTCTAATGTATTCCATCTTTTCGATAAGACGTTTCTCGAATGCCGATTTCATACTTTCGTGCACAAAAACTCGGGTTCCATTTGTGCAGACTTGACCGGTGGAGTAGAAGTTGGCCATCATGGCACCATCAACAGCATTTTCAAGGTCGGTATCTGGGAGGATAATGAGAGGGCTTTTACCGCCCAACTCCATGGTAACATATTTCATGCCGCCAGCTGCTGAAGCAGCAACCTTTTGTCCAGTTGAAACTTGACCTGTGAAACTTACTTTGGCAATACCAGGATGGGTGGTCAAGTATCCTCCTACTGATCCATCTCCATGTACAATGTTGAAGACTCCCGGTGGTAATCCAGCTTCTGCATAAACTTGTGCGAGGATTTGGCCATGTAATGGGGTTACTTCAGATGGTTTATAGACCATACAGTTTCCAGCTGCTAAGCAAGGTGCAGATTTCCACAAAGCGATTTGAATTGGATAGTTCCAAGCTCCAATGCCGGCACATACGCCCAGAGCTTCCTTTTTGGTATATATCCATGCATCTGGTCTTAATTGTGTAGTTTCGCCGTTCATTCCCCCACTTGCGACTAAGCTTGCGAAATATTCTAGCACGTCTGCTCCAGTAACAACATCGACTGCGCTGGTTTCTGAATAAGCTTTGCCTGTATCGTGTGTTTCCACCTTAGCAATTTCATCGTTTCGATCGCGAAGTATCTGAACGGCTTTGAGAAGAATTCGGGAGCGGACAATTGGTGGTGTCTGGGACCATGATGGGAATGCTTTGCGTGCCGAAGCTATCGCGGAATCAATATCTGATGGAGAAGCCTTTTGTACCTGTGCTAAAGGTTTTCCTGTTGCGGGGTTGACTGTTGTGAATGTTTCTTTAGAAGTTGCTTGTTGGACTTTGCCGTCATAGTAAAGCTGTTGTTCTGCGTATGTAGACATTTTTGAGAATAGGTTTTGATGATCAATCTTCTGCTGATACTCAAAGACTTTCAATGCTCACTCACTTCTTTCACCAATGAAAACCTTAGGATGATACTATACAATGAGGTAAAGAAGGGAATGGGTCTCGAAGCAAATAATTTCCTTGGTGGGGCAAAAGGAAAGCGCACACCCTTGATACCGGTATTCTTCGGTAGCTAAGAAGTGAATTCCTGGAATGGACTTGATTCAAACCTGTACACCAATACTAATTGGGAATCGTGGCCAGTGTGGAGTGGGAAAAAATGGATACGATGGAAAATATCCAAGATGGAAATTGTCAAATATGGCGGAATATCGGACCAGAAAGAGAAGCGTTTGTCAGATACCGAGCGGAATACTGGATACGGGAAATCGCCTTCTTCTCGGGGGATTGCAGATGCAGATGCAGATGAGGCGATTATATGTTATTGATGACCAGCCACCTTCACTTCGTACTCCGTAGATAGATCTAGATAGCGGGAAGGCTTGTGAATCTTTGGAGATGATGATAAGAAGGAGAAAGATCGGAAGTTTAATGGGATTGATTGATTGATATGGATGATAAGTCAAGGGGCAATACGATATCCAATGGTATTGGTATCGATAAGACAAGACAAGACAAGACAAGACAAGACAAGGGGCTATGGGTAGCTCGTGTGTCTGTTGTGTAGAGTGAAAGACTTTACCTGGAGAGAGTTAGGTGAATGAGTGAAGTTTTGACTGCTCAAAGTCAGATCAAAAGATTATGTACGACGAATGGATGTATGTAGGGAAAACCTCACTCCATTTGGTAATGACGACGATTGACAAGGATAAAAGTAACGGCTTGGCATTTCACATTAACTTAGATTGTAACAAATGGGTGTCAATATAAGTCATTATTGGTCAACATGTTTCAGTCCCCCAGAAAAGCTGACCAGACCTAAGCCTTATTTGATCTAATGCATGATACATCAAACAACATCAGAGCACCGGGAAAAAGTTTTCCTTTCAACATTATTCATTCATCCATACACATCGATCCATCCATTCATTGACTTCCATGATTCCATGATTCCATCAGACATCAGACATCAGACATCAGACATCAGACATCGGACAGCATCTACAGACTACATCAGACCTCAGATTAGACTTTTCTTTGTGCAGTAGATGATTTCATTGTTTGCAATGGTTCAGGTCGGCAGAGTAGAGTAGAGTCGGTATCTGCTATACTACTATACCAGAGAATCTAAGTGATGATTAATGATAACCTTAGATGAATTCCTAAACACATTGGAATCTCATTCAACTGATCGACTGACTGACTAACTAACTGACTGACTTATACCCTCTCCATGTACCATTACTACCTACGATAATGATTCAAAAAAGTCATGGCATATGGCACGATCATGATTCACTCATTCTTTTCTTGACCAAAAAAGTCAATTTTACTATTACAGTACTACAGTATTGCTGGATTGATGATCCTTGATAACTTGGTAAAACTACCAGGTACTTCGTAAAGGACTTCTTAAACATTCACTAGGAGGGAAGTTAGTTTCCTAAGGCTAGACAGATATCTTTTTCTCTCTCCATTTTTAACTAATTTTTTTCCTCTCCATTCTCTCTCACTAATAAATTCCATCTTGATTCGTCTTCACCGTCATTTCATAAGTCAAACCATCCAAACGACCACGCGCTCTCTTTCCCTACTTGGCAATTTTTATCTATCATTTTATATCTTTGCATACCTGATAGGCAATAGTACAGTCAACCCCAGGGGCTCCGTCTTCGATCGTCCATATTCTCTTACGATACCGCCTTATACGATTATACCGAATAGCCTCGATTTGGAATCCACTTCCAGCCCCTCCTTGACTAGGATATCTTCAATCTCAATCCCTAGATAGAAGTCACCTGAGGACGACCTTCTACACGTTACTATTACAAATACGTTCATCGTTTCTTATTTAGATCTTTCTCTTCTGAATAGAATAGAATCCTTTCCCTTTGGATATTCAAAACTTATTAGACCAAGCATTCAAGATGACTACCGATCTTCTATCCCCATCTCAAGTCAATGACTTTGACTATGTCATCGTTGGAGGTGGAACAGCAGGCTGTGTTATTGCTAGCAGACTTTCCGAATACTTACCAAATAAGAAGATTCTTATGATTGAGGGTGGTCCAAGTGATTTCAATAATGACAAAGTATTGAAGCTCAAAGAATGGCTTACATTACTTGGTGGAGAATTGGATTATGACTACGGAACTACGGAACAACCAAATGGTGATTATGATCTTCCTCGGAGCAATGGAAGTTGACGCTGACAGAATATAGGAAATTCATACATTAGACACTCACGTGCTAAGGTTCTTGGAGGTTGCTCCTCTCACAACACTTTGATATCATTCCGTCCATTCGAATATGATTGTCAAGTTTGGGAGAGTTTGGGATGTAAAGGATGGGGATTCAAGACCATGATGCGTCTCATTGATAACCTTCGCAACCAAACTAACCCTGTTCATCCACGCCACAGAAATCAAATCTGTAAGGATTGGGTCCAATCTTGCTCTACTGCCATGGACATCCCCATCATCCATGATTTCAACCACGAGATTCGTGAGAAGGGTGCTCTCGAGCAAGGAGTTGGTTTCTTCTCCGTATCATATAACCCAGATGATGGACGAAGAAGTTCGGCTTCTGTCGCTTACATCCACCCAATTCTCCGCGGTGCCGAGAGTCGACCAAACTTGACTATCCTCACCAACGCCTGGGTCAGCAAACTTAACTTTGACTCCAGCAAGACTGTCAAGAGCGTAAACGTAACCTTGAAATCCGGCGAGAAACTCACCGTTTCCCCTAAGACCGAAACTATCCTCTGTGCTGGCGCAGTCGATACCTGTCGTCTTATGCTCCTCTCTGGAGTTGGCCCTGCCCAACAACTCAAAGACCTTAACATCCCTGTCGTACACGACCTTCCAGGTGTAGGAGAGAATCTTATCGACCACCCCGAATCCATCATCATGTGGGAACTCAATGCCCCCGTTCCACCTCAAACTACCATGGACAGTGACGCGGGTATTTTCCTCCGTCGTGAACTACCCAACGCCGCCAAAAACCACACCCACCCAGAACTCAACCCCAAAGGTCTCCCAGATGGCACCATTGCAGATATCATGATGCACTGCTACCAAATCCCCTTCTGTCTCAACACTGCTCGTCTAGGCTACGACGCCCCTCTAAATGCATTCTGCATGACCCCCAACATCCCCCGTCCCAGATCACGAGGACGTATTTACCTCACCTCCTCCGATCCCTCTGTAAAACCCGCCCTCGACTTCCGCTACTTCACCGATCCCGAAGGTTACGATGCGGCCACCATTGTCGCTGGTCTCAAGGCCGCACGTGAAATCGCAAAGAAGGCACCTTTCTCAAACTGGCTTCTCCGTGAAGTAGCACCCGGCCCAGAAGTTCAAACTGATGAACAACTTTCAGAGTACGGAAGAAAGGTTGCTCACACCGTTTATCACCCAGCTGGAACTACCAAAATGGGTAGTGCGCAGGACAAGATGAGTGTGTGTGATGAGAAACTAAAGGTCAGAGGACTTAAGGGAGTGAGAGTGGCGGATGCCGGTGTTTTCCCAACGATGACCACTATCAATCCTATGTTGACTGTTTTGGCAATTGGAGAGAGAGCCGCGGAGATGATTGCACAGGAGGCTGGATGGAAGGGAATGGTGGAACCGAGGTTGTAGGTTTCAGCTGTAAGAGAAGAGAAGGAGAATCGAGAAAAGAAGACTGGGTATGTGCATAGGGATACGGATACGGGTATCATTAAAGTGGGCAATTTTAAATACATAGTGTATGGTTGGATGGATGAGGATGATTTTGATTTTTGCACGCGAGCATATAAAATGCGTGGAGAGGAGTTGGTCAAGTACTTGTATAGAAATACCTAAGACAGAATGTTTTGACAATTATCAATATATATATACTTCATCTGTACATGCACGTCAGTATAAATCCCACCCTGTGAGCCTCGAAGTGGAGTAAATGGACATACAAAGAATCATTAATTTCCACTATGCGTGCATCAGAATTGACTCCCCTACACCTTCGTTTTCCATCTTCGTACCCATTTCCCAAGCTCCCCATGCCACCGCCGGGACTCAACGTCAATAGATAGCGAACCCTAATATCAATACCAAGCACGCCACCTCCACACCGACATCTACACCCACACCCCATACGATAAACATCCTCCGACTTGTCAAAAATCTAGGATCATGGAAAGAAAGAACCACCAACATTCCCCCTCCTCTCTCTTCTCTCCCCTCTCTCTTCCCTCTCTTCCAAACGATTTACATGGCGAGATATCGCTCCCTATCATATCATATCACAATACCTTACAATACAACACATCACCCCCCCTCCCCCCCCCTTCCCATTCCCCCTCTAACAAGATATCCTTCTAGTAATCTACACATATCACATACATATCAGCGCGAGTGAAAAAGATGAGTAGGATCTCGGGGAGAAATATTAAGTGTATTTGCATATGCATATACATATCTGAGAATCATTCGTGACGGTTTATTCTGCGACAATTTGGATCTGAATCAACACGTTATAGGTAGGTAGAGAAAAGAGCCTTGGCTCGGGGTTCATTCTAATGTGGGAAAAACGCATCATCTGGAAAGATTCCCACAAACCACTTAGGTTATAGATAAAATCTTTTTGAGTCACTCACCAATTCGTGCATGATATCCGATATTGAATCACTAGAAGAAAAGTCAAAAAAGGGAGGGAGACATACGGTATGATATGGGAACACTATTCGCAGACAAGACACTGATATATTATATTTGTATTTCGCTTTACAAGCTATCATCGTGACCCTTCCCTACCCTTTACCCTATCTCAGTTTCGTCGCTACCCATTCTCTCCCATTTCCAATCGATATACATCCACCTGACCCCCGCCCCCCCCCCCCCAAAGCATATCCAACTTCTCATTCTCTGCTCCCAATCCCTTCAAGAACCACAACGCTTCCTCTTCGATCCCAAAACTAACAAACGCCCCCTTCCGCTCATTTCACATGCCATGTCATTTTATTGACCAAGAAGACGACTAGAACAGCCCTTGCAATCTACAAGAGATCCATGGATTCATACAAAAACGCCCAATCCGATTAAACGCCCGCCCAAATTTCAAAACCTCTCCATCCTTTCAGTATCTGCAATAAAATGCAATATGAGCCCTAGTATTCTCATCCCATGCCATATCGCTCCCATCTGTACTTCCTCCATTACATTCCGTTTTCGATCACTCCCCAAATTGCAACATGGCTCTTCAATAGTTGAAGCCGCCATAGTTCGAGTTTCGAGGTTGGTGACCGGGACTGTGTTGATAGTCCATGTCTTGATACACGGTGGTTCTTCGGTCATCTTCGAGAAGGTCCTTGACTTCCCAGTTGTTCTGCTTGATACCAACTGAAAATTCAAGATCTTCTTTAGTGATAGAGTCCCAGTACTGTTTACAGTGTTAATAAGAAAAAAATATGTAAAATTCAGATATAAAACTAGGACTGACCTTGTAAATCATCATCACAGCTAGAAGATTGGCGATTGAAGCGAAGAATAATCCGTCCAAATAGTGGCTGATAGCATTGCAAATGCTGGTACTGAAAGCGTAAAGAACAACTTGTCCCGCAGCGAAGAAGAAAAAGGCAAAAGAGAGTTCACCCAAGGGCCAACGATCCTGGAGAGTGTTCACAACAAGAATTACTTGCATAACACCGTAGATAGCTAACTCGATAGCAGAAAGTAGGTATAGCACAACGAAGAGTCCAACAGTTCGAGTGGGTCCAAGTCCTGCCCAGGACATATAGGTAGCGAGGGAAACGAGGAACGTAAGAATGAACATGGCGGCACTGATTGAGCGAAGGAGCCAAACTGAAATTCGTGTTCCATCTTCATATAGTTGGAATCCAACAAATCCATTAATCAATAAACAGACAGTAAGGGCAGATGTGAGACCATTTTGTACAGCCGAGAAGTATGGGTAAGGTCCAGTCCCAGGTGGGATAACACCAGCATCGAGAAGTAGTGTAAAGAATGTGAGGAGCATATATATGTAGAAGAAAGTTGTGATTTCTTTTCGGCCTGAAAAATGTTGCATTAGTTTCCATCATTTTACTCACTCTTCATCTTAAGATAGACCCCGGCCTAACCTACCAACAGCAGTAAATTTACTCCTAACGTGCAATATCATAATAACCGTCATAATTAACGCGAGGATGTGTACGAAACTTGCGGCTCCTTGAAATATGATCGTGTTGGCCAATTCAATATTGCGCGAATAACAATTTGCCTCAATTCCATGACTTCCCGCGATTGTTGTTATCGCTCCGACCTCTGCACATAATGGAAGCGCTGCTTGTTCGCAGATCGAGTAAAAATCCCCAAAGCCCATCGTGAATTATACTGTTGTCGCTCGCCGTACTGAGAGATATTCTGAGGAGGTTGGAAGTCGAATGTTGTTGGGCGCGAGGAATGCCCGCGAACACGATGGAATGGTTGTCAACTATCTCAAAACTGCAGCAAGTGAATGTGGTGTAGCAAAAATAAAACTAGCGATCGTAATTGTGTAGGTTGATGTTAATCTAGCAATATTTTGATGAAATGCAAAGATTGTGAATGTGTGAATGATGGCGAGTCGTCGTTGCGACCAAGGTGGAGGAAGAATGCACCAATAGCATTGATTAATCTTGGACATCTCGTATGTCTTCTGGCAACTAGTTCTCGTTGGCGGCGAAACCACTCTTTCGACCGACCAAAAATAGAACCTTTTTGCCTTAGTCATACGGTTAGTAATGGCAAAGAGTCAGATGACATTCACGTGAGCATTATCACAGTGAGAAAATTAGACACTCATAGGGTATATCCATTACAATGTGTCCTTGATCATGGCCTTTTTGGAATAATGCTTAATATTGATAGGAAACCGGTCAATATCAAACTCTAACGACATTGCCAGTAATCCAACCGACCTACCATCGTTTCACCTTGAGTAGTACGCTCGTTGTGATAAGTTACGAATTACGATCCAAATGAAATGCGAATTCCCCGCTGGCCCAGCATAATGTATAAGAATGAATTGGAAACTTGTCAAATTTAAAAGACGACGGTGACACCCATCGTATTTCCTGGATTGAACTGTCGGTATGCGGCCATCTCAACCACAATGCTCATAATCTTAGCCACAAGAACAATTTCACATTCGGTTTTCGGGATCATTTGTACAACGGGCGGTACGGGGCGTATGTTGCTTGACATACAACAGACTTTGGCTGGCCGGATGTTCGTCTGCAACCTACCCGTTCACACAAAAACATATGCGAGGCTGGATATTTGATGGGAAATCGGCCTCTCTTTTCATAGAGTACCTGAGTTCCAATCGATGAGACCTTCCTGGGCACGCGCATATAATCATGACTCTTGCTGATGTGTTCATGGTGATAGTAAGACCCTTAGTTTTTCATTCATATAAGACATCGGCCTGATCGCTCAATGCGAGTTTGAATCTCGGGAGGTGGAAGATTATCACTTGGAAACCCCATCCCATGAGGTGAGGCAACCCGGCTAAGATGGTGAAATGTTGCAATGTGATATATGTGTGGAACATGGATTCTCAATCAAATGATCCAGGAGTGTTGGCGTCGATGGTTGGTAGACATGTGTTAATTGCAAATTCAAATTGCTGATGAATTGCTGATGAGGGATCCAGTTTTCAACCTGGAGATGTTACCTGATGTTGGGTGTGCGGCCTTTTGCATTGATTAGATGCAGTAGCGACAGGGGGTCCTTTGCACCGGAGGACATGCTGAACCTACCGAGCAGGCTTGTATTCCTTTCTTTGAGATCAGCCAACTTTCAAGGACAGCTTGTCTGCATATGACCGGTGAGTTTGGTTGTATTATTTGGAAAGCCTAGGTAGGTCTTAGCACCAGAAAAAGACGGGAAAGATAAATCTAGTTTGCCGTGTTGTTCGGTGGGGGGCTTAAAGGAGTAGCATGACAGATTGTTCAAGTGGTGGTGTAACGCTGGGAGGGAAAAGTTGGTTGATGAGTAGCCAGATAGCAAGCACAGCCGGTAAAGAACACGAATGACTTGTCGTTTTTTTCTTGCTAGTAATCATAAACACAACGGGCAAGCATCTCTGCATGCGACGTCGAACAAGCTGACCGAGCAGATCGCCCATTTCTGCGGTTCTGTATCTTTACAATATTACGTGGGCATGATATTATAGTACAGCCACAAGATGCCATGGTATGGGTATGGGTTTAAGTGGCCGGTAGCTCAGCAGTCTTAGAATTGCGAGAATCAAATGCTAATTCCGTGATGTCGTGGAATTTTGCCGGGTATCTGAGTGCATAATGTTCGAGTCCAAATTTCTTGTCGGCGTTGCTCAGCCTGGTCTAACATATTGATACCGTATTCGAAACGATTCCATGTTGGAGATGGTGAGCATCTTATCCCATTGGTAGTATCCGCACCCAAGAAAGTATATTGTGATAATTATCTTGGGTATGCCGAGTGTTTTTTTTTTTCTTCTCTCTTTCAGATAGTGTAGGATTGGAAAAGGGGGGCAACCTCCGTAACCGTCGCATCCCAAAGTCTAGACATAAGGGGTGCTACCATACAAAATAACGATACCGTACCAAACAAATTTGTAGACCGAGTTGTAGACCGAGCGTACCTGTGTAGACTCGCATTTCGATGTGCCAATAGTCATTCCAATAGATAGCCAGTTATCAGTCGATCGATAGTATTGCAGGGCATGCAAGATAGATTGAAACTTGATCATTATGGCTATACCAGGTTTGACTGTACAAGGTAAAATGCGTACTCAAATGATTTTTGGTTTCTGTTTGCCTTTCACTTCCTTGAGGTTCCTTCCCACTTTCAACTTGCAAGCTGAAAAAAAGAAGAAGCCGGAGCTTATCACACTGGGGTGTGTATGAAAATGATCCCAGACAAGTGTTCAAAAATTCAAAAATTCGAGAGATGTAGAATGCCAATCCCACTCTCCCCACGCTAAAATGAGAGAAACGAACGGTCTACGGCGCTTGTGGCCACTCATCTGCAGTGAGCCATCCATAAAGCCGAAAAAAATAGACTACACCAAGATTTGATTCGATTGGAAATTGGAAAAGGACCAGCAGCGGCAAGGTATTTTACCTAGATACTATAGCTTCTTTCGTATATATACCACACTATACAAAGTTGTTCCGGAAGATCTAATAGTTCTTCTCCCCAATGAGTTATAGCCAGTGAAAACCTAATAGATGACGAATTCTTCTCGTATGCAGTAAGTACTAGATTAGACAGATGCCGATTGTCCTATCTTGCCTAGACCATCTCGAGACCCTATAGTCACTAATAATCCATGTGTGTTTGCCTCGCTGTTAATCACACATGGTGTAAAAGTCAATTTCAGTTGAGTAGGACACCCATTACTTCGTACATTGCTGCGTGGACTCTATAAAACTGGAGAATTGGGGTCTTTTCTTGACCCGTCGATGTGATAATATGACAATGACAATATCATAACGATGAAGATCCTTGGTAAAGTACCGAGTAGGACAAGTAAAGTTCTCAGTTCTCTTTCCCTATTAGCTAATTCTTTAGAAGCATTTATAAATTATCATGCAAGTCAAACCGAAACCCAAGGAATGAATCCATATTACCTGTATTCATTATCTTCTGCGGTTCTACCTATGGATGATTCATATCCAGGTGTGAAGTTTGAGGTTTGAGCACGCTTTCCATTCGTGAACTCCTAAAAATACGGGTTACGGAGTAGGTCGTCTAATAATTACGAAGTATACAATTATAGAACTTACAACATGCTTTACCGTTGTCCCAAGAAGGTCCCTCACCTCCTCCCAACTAGATTTAGATATTCGTCAAGACTCAAGAGACTTTTTATCTGCGTTCCAAGATACGAATGTGAATGTCACTGTGATATCAGTTTGGAACCTTAGAATAGAGTTCTGATGGTCTTACCACGCTCACTCTATTTGATAAATCAGCGTCACGCTTCTGGTGCTGTCCATAGGCGTCGTCAATCAATGCCCCGAATCACATCATTCCTTCCAATCCTCCCCTCCTTATTTCTTGATCTCAAACTCCTGCCAAAATGGATGCGGTGAAATAATAACCCTCTAACGTGCATTTTCTCAGAGAAGCATAGAAAGTAGCCATATCCACTTGATCCAATCACACATCACACATATTCGAGGATGAATTGGAAAGGCTGTGCCGCAGCCGGGTCCGGGCAAAGGTTCTTGTGAGTGTACTCAAGACGCTCAAGACTTCAAGGTTCTCATTTCGATATTACTGGATGCATCCTCTGAGCCTTCCCCCCACCACCTGAAGAGAGGCTTGAGGGTCGCATGAGCTGTAACGCGAGTTGAGTGGAGCATTGGACCGCGGTTGACGATCAAATCATAAATTCAATTTACGACCACTTCGTACAGCGTGTGTTCCGAGAATGAATGAAAAACGGCACGCGCGGACATGTGCCTCTGAAGAGCAAGGACAAGTCAGACTAATTTACAAAGCTAGCACTTACAGGCAGGCAATGTGAAGCGGCGGTAGGTTACGGAGAAACATAGGAAGCGGAACAGGAGTACAGCGATTGTTAGCCAAATGGAAATATGCGTCGTCCTCGGTCCTCCTTCAACCCAACCTTCCAAGGAATCTTCCAGGTGAAGGAATCCATGGAACATTGGATTGGAACCAAGAGGGTTACTCTATACTCTGACTCAGATTAATGATGGCGACACACACGCAAGAAGGACTAAAAACAATTATCGGATCACCAACAAAAGACGATGGTATGACACACTCTCTTCTTTCATCGCAGCCACTTTTTTCCGCCCCCGCTCTGCATACACAAAACAGGACCGACCGGCGAGCAAGGAAGTAGGTGAACACAATACACTGGCAGCGGAACGAATTTGTTAATGCCTTCCGGTTTTGCCAAACCAGACCAAACCACATCCAACATCATCGAGCTCAACCTTCATCAATACATTACATAGCGTATTATTTTTATGCACCATGCCCCTTCATATCAATCATCCGCATACGGCATGTAGGATGTAATCATGTAAGTGTAGGAAGATAGTAAAGGACAATAGTGGGTGGATAGACGATGATATGCTCAGATGATGGATGGAGCATAGGTAGCGAGCAGGGTTACGATGCCAGCTAAATAAAGTAGGTAACTTTCATGTTAGGTTTGATGTATCCGAATCGCTATCCGTTTAGTAGCTCATCCCACCTCATTCCTAAACTTAGCTGGACAAGTAAGTACTCTATCCAAATCAGGTCTTGTTCGCCTCGTGAAGAAAGAATTATGTATGTGAAGGGGGCAACGGTCCTCGATTCTACAGGGAAACCACCGTGTGAGGAAAGATGTGTATTGTACCGACATACGAATACGTACACAGATAATCATTGATGGGGCGCAGGACAAATTGCTTGATACACTTCAAAGTCTATGCCTAGGTGCTGTATAGTTGTGAAGATCGATGTGTACTAGCCAAGATAGATTTTGCTTGGGCCCAACAAAGGAACATTGCCCCTCCTCTTGCTTCCCCACCATCTTCAAAATTCCATCTAATCATCGATCTAAATCCATTAAACTTCCCTTTCACGTACAGCACTGAAGACAAATATGTAGACCACGCGATTCGCGAGTCGCGTAAAGTGGAAAGAGCGGAATTCTTGGACTCTTGTCAGGGGGGGGGGGAGAGTTAAATTTCTTCGATGATGGTGACCTGCACCTAAGTTCAAAATCTAGAAGCATTCAATCGTTGGCGAGCAAGATACGAGAAAGGTTTTGATCATCAGCAATATGTGTTAGCAAAAACTATTCACATATGGCTATTTCCCCCTTCCTTGTTATGTGTTTCTCCACAAACTTTGACGGTAGGTAGGGTTCTATCATCTATGGAAGCACCGCCCAACGGCTAAGTACGAAAGAAAAGAACTCTAGAAGCAACTACTATGGTGGGTTGTGGGAACGGAATTTAGTAAATCAAAGTCCCAAATTCAATAATCATACCCTAAACCAGGATCGACACCGATGGCTATAATATAATTTAGTTAATTTTATCCATTCCATTCTCTGCCGGAAATTGTTGGAATGGAATGGTGGATGAACCAACGGCTTAAAAATTTGAGAGCTGCATTTCCCCTTGGAAAAAGGAGTGTTTCGAACAAAGATCATCAGTTCAACTAATGAAAATGCAGCAAGCTACCAGGCTACGTATTTACTTTTTACTTCCTAGGGTGTGTATATAAAATAATGATTATTTTACATGGCTTGTATAGTAAGCAATATATGTGATTGAGCGTCCGCATATCGTATACACCAGTCAATGCCCAGCTGACGACCCGGATGATATGGATCCAATCATTGGTGTCGGATTGAGTGATTAGATTGGTGACCGGGGGCGGCGCCCATCGGACTTGGGAAGAATCTGAGAAGTTCAGCCACAAAAAGTGTAAGTCTCTCTCTCCCAGAATCACGGGTCAATTTTGGGAAAATGTGCCGATGGATGATCATGGAAAAGTCTCATCTTCATTCACACAGCCTGACTGATACAACACAGAAGAAGTCAGGCCATAGGTGGCCCCCCCGGTAGGAGAGCACTTGCGGATCATGTTTGATATATTTGACTCAGTGACTGGTAAGGAACTTTGCTCATGCTACTGCCTCAGCAGGGCCTGCCTTGCTTACGTAGAGGGAAGGGGACCTTTCTCGATATCATTTTGGGGCAGGCCAGCGGAGGAAAAATGTGATGGTGCAAAAGAAGAAAAGAGAGATCCTAGAATTTGACACCAATCATATGTGTAAGAAGCGGTGGAACGTCAATATCTGCAGCCTGGAAGACGGAAACGGATCCCCTCACCCCTCATCGATGATATCGCATCGATTCGATTATTCAGGATCCTGAGCGTCGTTGTCAATTGCATACGAAATAAGTACATACGATAGACGGTCTGCGTTATTGCCTAGGAGGGGGCTTTGAAATTTGTATGGAGAAACGAACGAAAGCGCCTTTTCTCACCTGGCCACTGAAGAGGAAAGCTTCGTAGCTTGAAAGTAATCCCTTCTATCCTATCTTGATTATCCTAGAAACACTTCATCTCCTTGGTCCATTCTTGCCGTGTTGTGCTTTCGTACCGATGCTATGGAAATCGAAAATGGTAGGTTTGATTAGACCTCATAGTCAGATGGAACATAAAGCGTAACGCTAGGTGTCAACGAATGATTGTCAATAGTGGCACACTACTGATACATGGACATGTTTCCCAAACAATTACCAATCGAATTCACCCAAAATCCTCACTTCCACTAGTAATTTGATCAATTATGATCACTTATTTCATCCTTACACTCCACCCCTTCATCTACTCCGTGTACTAACAAATTTAGACGACCTAGCACCATGTCTATCTTCATAACATTCCCTTACATTCTTATTACTGCACAAGCACAAGTCTCATCTCAAGAGCCAATCACTATGGAGTATTCACAGCACACGAGTGGTAGTCTATGCTTCTGCATTACGGAGTACTCTTACGCCGGGCTTCTAGCACTGCAACTGGCAAGGCTTTGCTCATTCACACATCCGTATTTGCCATGGTACCGTCATATCACAAGAAGGGAAACCAGAGAGACTGGCGCGTACGCATTGATAATCCTAGTTTGTCTCTCTGTTTTGGCCTTTTCCTTGCAAGACTGAATAGGCAAGACTCTGCCTTTCTATGTACGTGCCAGCAACATCCAATTTCTGCTGCACCGCTTTCCACTGTTCCACGCGCTACGCTCCACCACAAAAGAAAAAGCATCACAGTGAAAGTGTTGCAAACATCCCCGCTCCCCATCGTGTTGCCCAGGTGCTCTCGTCAGATTGGTCGCTCGTGGATTATGTTTGCAGCACTCCTTGTTTGTAAATCGATATAAGTCAAATTTCACATAGGATCTGACTCTCCAGCTACCAACGAGGTATGTACATATATTAGTGAATGAATGCTTCGGATCATTCGGTGCTGTTATCATTTACCTTTGTGAGGAAGAATGGGTTCAAATGAAATACGAAGCCCGAAGGAGTAATAAGATATCGAGCTAAAATCAGCCCCAATCTGTCTGTTGGAATTCTAGTCAATTTTATATAGATCGACTTATCCATTTGGCCAAATGGAAAGGGAAAAGGCCAGTTTGATAAAATGTCAATCCATTTCAATCCCAAAGGCCAAGAGCTGCATATCTCCCCAGACACGAACAGAACACCAGGTCTGGACCCGACCACTTCTTTAGATATACTTCATTCAATATATGTTGCCACTTTAAAGCTAGGAAGCCAGCTTGCTTGGAGCCAATCAAACAGGCCACCTCAGGTAAAAAAGAAGACAAAACGTATGCGAGGCAATCAAAAGGCAATGATGCGGAGCAAAGAAGGAAGAGTAGAGAAGGCGTAACCGATACATTATTCATCTGTGAGCCAGCTTCAATGAACATTTTTTATATTCAGACCCTCCCTTCCACCTTCATCAACCCATACAAATTTCATTATTTATTCCATCGACCAAAAACAGGACAGGATTAGCTTGCTCTTTTTCTGATAGATCATACCTACATACCTACATATCTACATATCTACATATCTACATATCTACATATCTACATATCTACATATCTACATCTCTACATCTCTACATCTCTACATACCTACATAGCACATCCACATACACACACACATACCGATACACCACTGACTGGCCTTCGTTTCGCTTCGCCTTCCATGTTGAAAAGCTTGGAAAGTTGTTTTCTCACACAAACTCCTCCTCATCCTAACCTCATCCTAACCTCATTCATCGCGTTCATATCATATACACTTTTGATAGGTGGTCCTTTGTATCCCTGCACACAATCCCCGAAATCCCTAATTATCATCATCATTCTTATATAATCCTGGCCGATTGATAACCTTTTTACACCTTTTTACACTTTTTTTACATTGCACTAGCTGGGAGGCTAGCAGCCCTAGTACCAAGCCCTTTCTTTCCTAATGTGCATAGGTACCAACTAGCTTGGTATTATTATTATTGTGTCTAACCAGACAGACTAATTTGGAATTTCTCGTAGGAAAAGGATCCTTCCCTTCCTTTCTTCCTTTCTTTCGTTGCATCTTGTTTCTTCTTGCAGACAGACAGACAGACAGACAGACAGGTGTAATGGCTTTGGACAGGAAAAATAAATAAAATAAAAGTCCTTCTAAAACAAATAAATTGATTTTATTTTATCTATTTATCCTAGTCATACATCGACCTAGGTTTGAAGTGGTGTGTTTTCTCAAACTATCTTATCCACATTCACTCATCTACTCCTCTCTCACTCTTCTCTCCCTCTCTCCTTGTACCTGGCTCTTTGCCTGTGACATCAATGAATGCTTCAATCAGCCTCCACTTTCTTCTAGTACCAGACTCTCAATTCCATATTTCCATATTTCCATATTTCCATTTTCCATTTTCTATTTTCCATTTTCATAACCCTTTGTCGTTCGTACCATACCAGACAAGTTCCATCTCCATACCAATGATACTATAATCATTGCGTATCCGTATCTAATATCTAATACAGATTCGACCCTAGTTGATTCTTTTACATATCATATCGGTCGGTATTGTACCTAGGTATCATTCCGATATTTCACATTATTCGTTCCTTCTTTCATAGTCTCTTCTCTCTTGATCCAACGTCTCCAATTTTATATCCATACATTATTTGTTATAATTGTTTCCCATTACTTCATTCACATTATCAGGAAGCTCAGATTCCTAATATCTCTCTCATAATACCTCTCAGCTCCTAAGACACGTTTTCTCTATCTCTCTTACTTTCCCTGGCTTGAGATATATTCATCAAGCCAAAGTTCAATATTGTGTTCCTTGTCTGCTGCTACTCTCAAAGTTTCGACCCGTTTGGGAAAGTTTCCTCAATATCAAAACCGACTCCTTCCTCATTGAAGAAAGATCAATTCACTTCACACACTACTCTACTCAGGATTACTCTACACTCGACAGATCGGCAGCGGCCTACTAACTATCTTCTCGGCTTCGTTCATTTCAAGATATCTATCTAATAGTCCGTGAATCTCTGTACGACGGGATTAGACGAACTTTCCATGGCTTCGCGGATAGCCCAATCTTAGCTTCGATAGTTCGTCTTCACCTTCGACTACCACTGGTAAACCTCATAGAATCACATAACGCGTGTCGAGAATCACTTGGAGATAATTGCCATCTGATCTGAACATTCGGATTCCATACATACCACCTTGTTTTGAATCTTCTCCGAGCAGCAACCCTCAATCCTTCAAGAAAACGCAATCCCCCTTCGAAAGTCAACATACAAGTTCATTCCCAAATGCATCAGACTTCAGTTAGACCGGCTCCGTTCAGTTTTCTTTTACCTCCTACACCACAGACTCCCTTTGGAATCGATCGTCGGAAGGACGTTGGTTTTCCCCTAACACTCCCACAAATAAACCAGTCAAGATATATAGAAGCTCCGGTCAGAGTTGGGCTTCGAACACCACCCGAAGACGATATGCACGCAACATATCCAGCTTCTCAATATCAAAACTACAAGAGTCGGCAAAATGAAGATTACCCAGCGTCAGCCAATGTTGGCAGGATGAACGATTACGATGGACCAGCTTGTCATTCGCGAAAGCCTTCGTCAATCTCCCAAGCGTCGGCAGCTCACATTAATAGTGCGATAAAAAACTCGGAGAGCTTGCAGCCTGAGTCGTCTTATAACTGGCCTCCAGTGAAAGAAACCCATCAATCTCAAGCTACTGCCCTTTCTACTCTTGAGTCTGAATCTACTCGAAAGCCGCAAGCAAAAAAGCCATCAACCACAGATACTATTCACCCTAGCTTGCAAATCCCAAAATCAATAAACGACAGCGGTGGAAGTTTAGCCGAATTTGCAGCTCAGGTAATTCATAACCCTTAATAATTCTACCCCGATCATGTTCAAGATCTAACTTTCCTAGATTACCTGTTTGTTCTGGTTTGAGTCTACCGATACTTTGAAGAGGGCGGAAAATTCGTGGGTGGGATCAACTACAACAGAAAGGCTGCGTCCAGAAGCTTTCCCATCCGTTGGGTTCACAAAATGGGTTGTTACGATTCTCATGACTACGCAGGTGTCACAAAATGTCATATTATTGGCACTACTTTTCATCTACCGTCTGAAATCCATTAACCCAGCAGTCAAAGGACGAAGTGGAAGCGAATATAGACTCTTAACAGTGGCATTGATGTTGGGCAACAAATGTGAGTGAACAAGATTTTTATGGAGTGTGAGAATTCTTGCTTACCAAAAATAGTCCTCGATGACAATACATATACCAACAAGACATGGGCTGAAGTTTCGGGAATTTCCGTCACCGAAATCCACATCATGGAAGTCGAATTTTTGAGCAACATGCGCTACAGTTTACTCGCAACCGAAGAGGAGTGGAAGGAATGGCAACAAAAGCTTGGAAAATTTTGGAGTTTTTGTGACAGGGCAACAAAATTATCACCTCCGCCCATGTACCAACCTACGCTTCCTTCACCTCCTGCATCGATGCAAGCTTCACCTCCCGCACGAACAAGTCAATACACATCCTCAGTTGGATCGAATAATCTCACCCCACAGTGGTCTGCTAGTAATAGTGTCGCTCAGTTGGTATCGCCCTTGACGACTATTTCGACTCCTTCAGACCAAGATTTCCGCCTGCATTCAAGGAAGAGAAGTTTCCCGGATGATGTTGAAGAACCGGTGGCAAAGCGTGTATCCATGTCAACTACCTCGACGCCCAGTGACTTTGGAAATTTCAACATGGCTCCTAGGCCTCGCTTACCGCCAGTTCCTAACTTGACGATATCGACAAGTCAGGCGATGAATGGGTACAACGGTCTCCCTAGCTTTTCTCAGAACGCACCACTTTTGCCCCCTTTGCATGGCAGTCGAGCCATGTCCACAGTCTACCCAACTACTCCAACTTATCCACCACCTATTTTGAATCACACCTTTACCGGAACTCAATCTAGTGGATCACAAATCAATACTTATCAACACGGTAATCAAAGTTTTGGAACACCATCTCGCCAACGTAGTCCTCATTCAGCTGTTCAGGAACTGCTTGCAACTGTGCCTTCTCCGCTTAATGCGTCCTTTCCCGGAAACTCCGGTCACATCTCACCGTCTGTATTCTATCAACAGCGGAACTCGCCTTACAAGCCTATTCGTCACGTGAACACTCTCCTTTATCCACCACCCACTGCTTCCATGCACGATTATAATGTCAACACAAATCACATACATTATCAGCCATTAGGTAAGAGACACGATTACCGATCTGGTGTGGTGCCTGGATACGGTCATCAATCTACCAACCAATGGCCTGTACTACCTCAACCAAATTTTCATGGAGTATAAACTCCAATTTCGTCAACTGATACTAGCTGTGTCGAATCATTTTCATTGTTTCCAAAAACAAAAAAGAGTCGAAATCACCCTTGGAAGAAAGGGAATTCGCATGGCATGAGCATTTTAGCCGGGGCGTTTGTTTATCGTTTTTTATTGTTCTTTCCTAGGGGTCAGCGAGGCTTCATTGCGTATTTATTAGCCAGCTGCTGTTATACCATTATTTGCATGCATTAAGACGGGTGTTTTGGGAGTCCCTTAAATAGGGGGACATTGTATTTTTTAGTCGGAAATTTTTGACGATCTCTTCTTATGAAGAATGGATTCGTGATTGGCAAGATGATATTCTGATCTATGGGATTATGTTAGATCGGTGGTGGGTTATGATTAGCACAAGAAGGAATCAATGATATTAAAGGGGAAGGGCAGAATGTATTGGGAACGACCTCTCATGGAACAAACGGCTTGTTTGAAGATATGGATCGGTGACGGAAATCTTGAGTATTGTAGCTCGATTGATACATTGGCCTGGAACATCCTTACCGTACAGTTCACTCAATGGATGGGTTCGATCAGATCTACGACATAACTTGTGCGTTGCTTTACTGGTTTATTCTAGTGTGTGTGATGCACAACTTCGCCTGCTGGATTTTGTGCGTCCTAGCAACTGGGGGAACATCAAGAGAAGAGAGAAATATAATTGAAATAAATATTGATACCCCCCAAAATTCGTTGCATATTCTGTTTTACTTTGCTTGTGTTATGTTTGATGTCTGCAACCGACTTTTGTCTCTGGCACATGTGTAGGGTTGACAAAGTACCATATGCTGTGTGCACTGAAGGAATACGTATGTTTATTTGAAAACGCCTGAGGAAGCGTAGCTCTGGCTTTGAAGGCGGATTTGTATATATTTTGCCGTTCTCAATCTTTCTCTTGCTCTTGAATTTCGCACTAGTGAATTTCGGGAAACGTGAGAGTGATACTTGAGATGCACGTCTTGTCATGCTACTGTTATGGATGACTCGGAGGGGAAGGTGATGATGGCTCGTCATGTCTAGGGTGAATCATTCTTTATGTTTTATGGTTTATGGTTTGATTTTTTATGTTGCGTGGGATGGGGATGGCGATGGGGAGGTTCTCATCTCGGCCTGAGATTGGTTGGAATAGTGAGGAAGAAAGAATTCGGGCGTGGCGTTTTGTTGTTAATTAGAGTTAGTTATAACAGATAGCTCTGGCTAGGATGGGATGGGCATATTGGTGTTTGGAGGTTTGGGTATTTGGGTATCTGGGTGTTTGTGTATTTGAAATTGTGTGTGTGTGTGTGTGTGTGTGTGTTTTGTTATTCTCAGATTGTACTATACTTACTTTGTTGAGAGATATTTTGAGGGGTGAGAGGTTTATATTTGGTCTGTGGATTGAGATTGGGATTGAGATTTGGGCGGTGGATGGTGTATGGAAATGAAAGAATAGAAGGAATAGAAGGCACAGAAGAAGAGGAACTTCAAGGAATCTTTGAGATTGAGAAAGGTATCAATCGATACGGGGAAGAGAAACTTTCTCTTCGCCACGCAAAGACCGCGAAGATATTAAAGCGAGGTGTTGATATTAGGGTCAGGGATAGTGCTGCTGCTGCTGCTGCTGCTATTTATCTTGTGAGTGAAGTGAAAGATTTAGATTATCTGCTGAGTGTCTAGACTCTTGTAGAAGTTGTATTTAAGACTTTGTTTACATCCGACGCGCGTGCGTGCGTGAACTTGAGGCTTCTCAGAGAGTGTAGAGATGTGCTGGGCTGGGAATGGGACTCACAGCACCGGGAGGAGGTATTTTCAATGTAGAACGTACTGCTCTGTAAAGCTATCGAATGCGACCTTCCTCCTGCGTAATGTTGGGAGTGAACGCGTGTTTTTTTATTCAAGAGTGGCGCTTGTTGGTCTGTTGGAGAGATCTGTGGTGATTTTTATGGATGATGGGTCGGCTTGAATGTTTGTTTTTTCTGTTTTTTATGGATGATGTGACTTGTACTTGCTTCTATTCTTCGCCAATTTTATGGCCTCATACAAAATATCATACATACGATACAATATCACATCCCTATCGCGCGATGCACCCATTTAACACTTCGGGGCTCGTGTAATTAAACGAAGAAAGGAAATCTGGTTAGAATTCAGAGTTCTTTTCTAGTACTAGCGATTCAATCATAAGTATCACATCGGTATACGCTTGCAAGGAATGCGTCAATGGGAGTAAAGAAGACTAGGAGATGTGTATTGCAGATGAGTGTCGTTGACTCTGGGCTCGGGAGCAGCGAGTGGGATTGAATGTTCGGAAATTTGGTATTTAATGGGTTTGGCATGTTTTACTTTGTGGCTGTAGTCTTAATTTATTGCTGGTATAAATTACAGCGCTCGAATTATAAGATATAAGTAGAAGTAGATCTGGAGTGAAAGAAAGTTCAATGGGGTACGGTTGGTGATGAGTGTGAAGTGAAGGATATGTACGAGATATCTGTGAATCTCAATATTGACTACATTACTTTCTTTGTGTGTTGATTCAATATGCGAGAATATACATGCATGCCGCAACGAATTTACGCCACGGTTTTGGCAAGATTAAATGTTTACTTGCAGCTTGATATACAGATATTTTCATACACATCCCTCGACAAGCTACTGCTTAAAGATGTTTTTCCCCTCAGTCATTTGATATCACGCCACCTGAAAGGATAATCTCATTATCGTGTTGTTATGATGCTCCATAATTTGGTATGGAAATATATATCTGATCGTACAATGTATGTGCAGATAGATATATACTCCAGACTTACCTTTGATTTATTTAGTACAGAGTGCACGTACAGGTTTCTCTTGTTCTTCCTGCTAACAAGTGATAGTTCTTTAAAATAAAACAAAAAAGAATTTGTATACTACATAATTGGAATGAGATTCGCCAAAAACTGTACCTAATTCCGCCTGCGTATGTTGAAAAGTTATACTTGACTTCATAGCCTTAATAGTGATTGTCGGTAGCGACTTGGTGAAATGTGTTGCATCAAATTAACATGGTCCATTGATAAGAAAAATTTCGAATATGGCATACTAGAGCTTCTCATCGCATGGACTTCCATGGGAGATAGATAATCATTGCTGTGGATAGATATAATTAACCTTGGTCTGATGATATTCAAGGAGAGTATTAATAGAGCTTTGCCATTTCCCACCATTCTTACTATTTTCTCCCAGTCATGTTGAAAGCGTGCAATCTTACTTAAGATCTAAACGCCATGAACTTACATGAATAAGATATGACAGGTAGCCTCGCCATGATAGCGTGCGTGCGGAAGGAACAGGGAGAATGAGAATACAGTGAAAGCATGGATCGCTTGATACATGACAGCTGAAATTGATGGATAAGAAGCGGGAACCCGGGTCAGGCTGCAGCGAGAGTAAGAAAGCTGATGAGCCTCCTTTGCCTTAAATAGAAAAATACAGCTTTGATATTGTTCTACTTGCTTTCATGACTCTTACAGCGAAACCAGCGAACCCTACCAATCAATGCATCAACATCCAAGTGCGTATCTTCGATACGATCCGTCCATTGTCAAATAAGATGGCGTGTAGTACTAAAAGCTGAAAATGGATTATCGGGATCAAATGGATATTCTCCGAGCCCCAGGAATCGGCGAGGTGGCTTGAGGAGATGACCTTGATTGTAGTTTCAGATGTTTGTTTGAGGTTAGTGGGTCTGTCAACTTGTTTGTGATGGATCGACGATATCTCTGTATGGACCGGTATTATATTGAGGGGTTGTCGTGCGGAATGAGATTTGTCGGCTGCAAAACCGGGTTGGCGGGGAATCAAATGGGATGAGGTGGTAAGCATGCGGTATGGAGATAGAGAGGATGGTGAGAGGTTCAGAATGCGGAGATGAAGATGTGAGCCAGCGATTGGATAGATGTTGTTTTGTTGAGATAGCGAGACGCAAAGCATACTCACTCACGTATATTGAATGAGGGGTCCTACATGCGAACGCATAGAAAGGTAACTAGAGTAAGTAATATATACGAAGAAGGCCGGTGCATAATCTTCTGTGTATCCAAAACACTTTGGCATTATGTAGACATTGACGAAGATTGGATGGAACGTCTGTGTTCGCATATCCGAAGTTTTATCCCATCCATAACTCACCCGCAAGCGCAACTCATCCGTCTTTCACAGACTCCCGAGACTGTCAGACCCCTCGAGTCTTGGAAAATTAAGCTTTGGAATAAGTTTGTTTCAAGATGGTGTGTTCAGATTAGATTTTTCCGGTTTGAGTAGAAAGATATATTACGATGTGCGATTCTGGGAGATGTAATGAAGTCATCAAGGTGATCAACGGTTTCCATCTCCCCGTTGAGTGCGATTGGCCTGTCACCCCTGGATCAACCCTTGTGAGAGATTCAAAAATAAGTCCAAAGTATGTCGGCATATCAACGGCACAATACCTACCACCTTTTGATAATGAGGGATAAAGGGAAGGATAATGATCGTTACTTAGCTCGGGGCTTGATGAATGTGAATGTGCGTGCTTGCTTACACATTGAACAAGAAGACCACTGGTGGGCATCACTTATATTAATATAATTCATAAGTGTCAAGTATCTTGCCTTCCTGACTGACTGGCTGACTGGCTGACTGGTCAGATCCTCCGAATGGTTACGCGGCTTGCAAAGTTTGTGCGTATGTCGGTTCTGCATGTCGACGTAAGTATTCAGGACGAAACTGCTCGTGAGTGGGGGGAACACATACTTTGATAGGAAGGAGAAGAGAGTTCGAGTGAAGACGCGGAGAAAACGTGGTTGGAATATTAGTTGGAGACGCCGCGTTTCCTTGGTGGGGATGGAGATGGAGATGGAGATGGATGGATATCGATGATACTTCGTACCTGCCCAGGTAGTAAGATCCGCCCGTGATAGTATCATCTTTCTTGCATTGCATTGGTTGGAAGATTTTGAGGGATTTCCTCGGATTGTGACTGGATGAAAGGGCAGTTTGATATGTAGATGGTAGATGGTAGATGGTAGATGGTAGATGGTAGATAGTAGATGGTAGATGGTAGATAGTAGATAGTAGATAGTAGATGCATAGGTCATAGATCATAGATTCCAATGATCTGAAAGTATCTTGGTTATACGAAGTAGCCATAGTCATAGCTATAGTCATTCATAGTCATCGTCAATGTAAGCTCCTCCATATTGAGATACAGGAACGGATCCTCTGCATCTCATCATTCGTTGACTTTGCCTGCCTGCCTGCCTGCCTGCCTTTACAATAATACCATACGATGATGAAACTGTCAGTGGAAAAAGTTACCTTTTCACAGCCTCCCAACCATCATCACATTGCGTATTCCAAGTGTAGATTTCTCCTTGACTTCATACGATTATCTACAGGGATGATTCGTCACTGAATTCGGCCCATTCCTACCGTTTTAGTGTCAAAGTCTTCACGACGCATACGATACAGTAATGCCAGTAATGCTAGTAATGCTAGTAATGCTAGTACCACCGGCCTTATATCGCCATGGTTGGTTATAATGATAAGCTTGCCTTGCTGGAAAGAATCACCCAATCCCATCCAGTCCGATTGACGAACTAGATAAATACATAAAAGGAAGACAAAAGGATTAAGACATTCTCTACCAACTACTCTACTTACTTCATGGACTTTTGGTTAAACGAGCAAAGATCAAAGAGAAAGAGAGAGAAAAAAAGGTTCACTGGGGACTCATTTTATTACGAAAGAGATCAACAATTATAAGAGGTCGATCAATGACAGTGCAAAGTATACCTCTATCTCCATACTGGTATCATTTTGAATAAGTGTCTGCCAGTTAATTATTCGAAACTTGGTACGTATATATCTACTTTTCAATCCCCCCCCATTCTCTTACTCCTTTCCATACAATCCGATCCACTCAAAGTCTGTCCTTTACTCTCAAGTTATAAATATCTTTTCTACCTTACTCCAGCTTGAGTATCGAATCGAGGCTCATCATTTTTTTTTCAATCACTTCTAGTCTCATATCAAACGCTAGCTATCTGTTGGTTCCGCAATCCATTATCAAACACGCCTATGTGCGTTACCATCTTGGCATTGAATTGACTACCCAAAAATTTCCTGGAGTCCGGCCTATTCAGCGACCCAGAACCTCTTGACGAGAACATTTCACCATACGTTAAAAGATAATTCTCGGGATAAGGGACGAATTCGTTCGGATAGTCGAGATATTGTGTATCGATTTACTCGGCAGATACAACTTCTGCCAATTTGCGCAAAGATGTTGACCTTCAGGAGAGCTTTAATAGCTGCGGCTTTCTTCCTTACCATGATATTTCTGGTAACACGAACCCACAATCAACCCACACCAAACGATATATTATTACAAGACACGAGTATACCAAAAGCAGGAGAGAAGGAGGAAGCGGATTTAAAAACAAAGCCAGGCTCATCAGCCTCGACGGATGCGGTTCCATCTACACCAAAAAAGGATACCCAAGTTTCCCAAACACTATTACAAGATTTGTCAAGAGCACCTCTGCGAGAAAAGCTCGCATATCAATTTCCATATGACGTAGAGACGAAGTTTCCGGCATACATTTGGCAGACGTGGAAATACACACCAGCATCTGGAGAGTTTGGGGAAGCTTTTCGTCCTGCGGAAGCAAGTTGGTCGGAAAAGCACCCGGGATTCGTACATGAAGTCATCACAGACGAAGTCGCAGTCCATTTGTTAAAGCATTTATATGCTTCTGTGCCAGAAGTTTTAGAGGCTTACAATTCCTTACCTATGCCTGTTTTGAAAGCCGATTTCTTCCGATACTTAATTCTGCTGGCCAGAGGTGGAATTTACTCTGATATTGATACCCACGCATTGAAACCTGCCCCCGAATGGCTTCCCGAGAGTGTGCCACGCGAAGCTATTGGATTAGTAGTTGGCATTGAGGCAGATCCAGACCGTCCAGATTGGCAAGAATGGTACTCTAGAAGAATTCAGTTCTGTCAATGGACAATTCAGGCAAAGCCTGGACATCCTGTGCTCCGCGAAATCGTTGCCAATATCACTCAACAGACTTTGGACATGAAGAAACGCGGAGCTCTCAAGAAATTCGATGATAAGAATGTTGTAACATTCACCGGTCCCGCTTTGTGGACAGATACTATTTTCGACTTTTTGAACGATGAGAAATATTTTGACATGACGACAAGCAAGGGAAACATCACATGGAGAGATTTCACAGGCATTATATCAGCAAAGAAGGTTGGTGATGTGGTTGTTTTACCCATTACGAGTTTCAGTCCTGGAGTTGGACAAATGAATGCAAACGATTATGATGATCCTATGGCTTTCGTGAAGCACGACTTCGAAGGTTTGTCTGGTAGATCTCTCTATAATAAGCACATCAACTAACCTGATCATTTAGGCTCTTGGAAACCCGAGAACGAACGACATGTCGGGGCGAATTAAACAAATATTCGCTTCCCGGCGACAGATACTTTTCCTTACAAAAAATTATGAGCACGTTGCACATACACTAGCCGATTTCGAGCGAGCATCAAATGCATGAGTGGCACATTGACGAGCACAATGGGAGGCTTTTCTTTTCTTTTTTTGTTTGATGGGAAAACATAGAATGGTTGTCCTTAAAAAATACCTCTGCGTTTGCTTTTATTCTATTAGCATGGAGTTTGATTTGAGATTTGGGATATTGGGATACAGTTTCTTTCTTGCTTGGATGGTTGAAGAAGAGTCGAGGGGAAAGTAAAGTATGTGTATGTGGAAGCAGGCCCCGAATTTTTTTATGTTTGGCTGTAATGCCAAAAGCAGAAGACATGGATTTTCAAGAGCTGAGATACGTGTATTATTGGATTTTTGCACTTCTGGATGTTCTTGGGAGGTGGAATAGATGGTGGAATCGCTGAAGCAATGTTGCGACCTGCTTGGGATACGGATAAAATATCTTTAATGAGTACTCCCATAGGAGGATTCGGAGGTGGGTGAAGAGTCCACGGTGGTGGAGTTGTATATATAGTTGTACTATTGGTATTGTGAATAAGGAGAAGGAATCAATAAGTCGAGGACCAAGCAATCATCATGACATGCCACTTTGTTTCTCCGAGACAATTTTTCTTTTGCATTTTATCTCTGGGATAAATTAAATATGACATAGATCTCAGATCTAATATGTAGCCAAGACTCAGGGGTAACTTTTCCAGCAATAGAAATACCCGTGGACTTACAAAGATAAATTATGGGTCTGACTACGGTCGAGAGAGCGGAAAGTAGCGCGGAGCTTACCCCGCCTTTTTGGACCGAGAGCTGAATGAAGTACTTGTTGTACTTTTGTGCTTTAGTGGGACAGCATTTCACAATGTTTACATACATATTGGTTTGTTACATGTATGCCATGAGCTGAAAAGCTTTGGGCTTGATTTCGCAGTAAGTGACTTTCTTTATTCTAATAGATGATATGGCTTCTAGGTTGTGTATTGCGGGAGCGAAAACAGGAACGGAAGCTAGAGCTGGAATGCGGGGATGGAGACGTGGAGATAGTTTGGGGATTAGGTTGAGGAGCGAGATGGGGAGAAGCCTGGGAGGCGGAGTGAGAGCTGGGAGTACAATGAGGAGTAGAATTGGCTTTGCGTTTGGGTTTGGAATGCGCTTTCAAAGGAGAGGTCTTCTGACAGAGAGTTATAGTGCTGGACCTAACGAGGTAACTGGTTCCATTTCTTCCTTCTCCTTTCCCTATACTCGATACTCTCGCACCCCATTTATCTATCTTCAATCTCTTATAACCACCAAGTTGACGACCCGTTTCTTCTCAGCCGCCGCTTCTCCAGCATACTGTTCCCCAACATTTCCGCAGCATCGTCAACTCTCATGGTGACAACCTTGCGCTCATATCTCGCTCCCAAAATAAAAAACTTACATATCGAGAATTGGATGAAAAAAGTAACGTTATAGCATATGGGTTGAGAAATGTGGGTGTGCAGAAGGGAGATAGGGTAGCTGTTAGTCTGGGGAACGGATGGGAGTTTGGAGCAATCACTTATGCAATTTGGAAACTAGGTGCTGTGTTGGTAAGTTGAGGATTAACAAAGTGAATCTCAGGAAATGTAGAGATGGGTCTAAAAGATGGGGAGGTGCTAATCGCTGTTTGAAATAGGTACCCTTAAATCCAGCATTTAATACGAAACAAGTGGTGTCGGCCTTAAACCACTTAGCAGCGTCACACCTGATAATTGGCCATGAAACACATTTGCCGTTTAAGCCCCCCAGAGACAATACACCTTTACTGAAAGATATCATTGGGGATCTCAGGCAACTCGCGAATGAATTGAAGAGTGAAGCTGTTCCAAGTTTAAAGAACGTTGTTCTAGTGAAAGATCCGAATGATGAACTTGCGAGTTTGCCAGCTACAATTGATTTTCAAACGATGATCTCGATGTATGGATCAGATAAAGAGAAGGAAGTCGTTCCAAATCAGGAATTGCATAAGGATGATGTAATCAATATTCAATTCACATCAGGTACAACTTCGACTCCTAAAGCAGCTTGCTTGACCCATCATTCAATTCTCAATAATGGCTATTTTATTGGCTCACGTATGGCTCTCACACCATCAGATATAGTCTGTTGTCCACCTCCTTTATTTCACTGCTTCGGTTCTATTCTCGGATATATGGCAACCGCTACTCATGGCAGCACAATTCTGTTTCCCTCCCCTGCTTTCAATCCTTCGGCCACTCTTCTAAGCATCCAAGAAAACCAAGCCACAGCTCTTTATGGTGTGGCCACTATGTTCCTCGCCGAACTCGAACTCCTTTCTACTGGTACTATTCCTCATACTGGCTTTGAACATTTACGCACGGGTATCGCAGCTGGTTCTTCCGTTCCTAAATCCTTGATGGAAAAGCTTCATAAACAATTAAATCTTACGGGTCTAACAATCTGTTATGGAATGACGGAAACGAGCCCAGTTTCTTGCATGACGACTCCAACTGATCCGATGGAAAAACGAGTGAATAGCGTGGGGAAGCAGTTACCTCATGTATCTACTAAAATAGTCTCACCGTCTGATTTCAATGAAGTTCTGCAATTAGGTCAACGCGGTGAATTGGTTGTCTCGGGATATCTGGTTATGAAAGAATACTATGCAGACCCAGATCGTACCGCAGAAGTCTTGATCACCGATAAAGATGGGAGGGTTTGGATGAAGACGGGCGATGAAGCGAGTATGGATGAAGAAGGATATGTAAAGATTACGGGGAGAATCAAAGATTTGATTATACGGGGAGGAGAAAACATCCATCCGCTTGAAATCGAAGACTGTATCTTTGGTATGGAAGATGTGAGGGAGGTCAGCGTGGTTGGAGTTTCGGACCACAAATATGGAGAGGTCGTTTGTGCGTGGATTATACCTAGACAGGGCGTGAGTCGAGGGTCTGATGATGCGGGGGTGTCGAACGACATTATGGGTTGGGAAGCTTATGACAAACTTGTGAAGAACGGAATTAATGCCAGCAGCCATAATGAGAGCTTCAAAGTAGGAGCCGAAGCTAAAACCACGGAGGGAGAAAAGAGCCAAACCCCATCACTCACTAAAGAAGCAATTCGACACCATGTGAGGACACATTTGAGTGGGCATTTGGTTCCGAAATATATCTTCTGGATGGATGAATATCCAAAGACGGCTAGTGGAAAGATTCAGAAGTTTAAGTTGAAGGAGAGAGCGGAGTGGATCATTGGGAGTGGAGGAGAACAATAAGAAGTGGTTAGTCGATAGAGTAGATAGATATCTGAATTCAGAAAGAAAAATTCAAATCAAAGCTTTGCATAAGTACTCCTCTACTCTCACCACACGCACGCAAGAATACATAATTGCAATCTCCTTCTTCAAGGGTCGAGATAGGCCAATCTCGATATATGCAAACCTACAACGATCAAAACAATCTACCAATGTGCTTGAATCTGTCATCTCTTCATCATTGCCAAACCACATTTCCCATTGACCGTTGAAGTGATGAGTTTTGATCATTCTAGGATACAATAATAGTGCTCTGTATTGTACAATGAGCAAATAGTGCGTGCATCTTTACCATATCCATAAATCCAAAAGTAGAATTACATCTCCCTCGAAAAAATCCCACCACTAGATCCAACGTCACTCACTCACTCACTCAGTGAGTCACTTCAGAACAACGCGGACGGAATATCTCCAAAATTCTATGTTTCACAGTTCCACAATCATGAATTTAACTATCCTATACTATACCATCCCTCTCTCTTCCCCTCCCTCTAAAACGAATAGCCATTCCCCCCTCCCCCCGCTCCAATCTATTCGAGCTACTAGATCTCACTTTGTACATCATGCAGAAGAAATAGAGTTTGTAAGAATACCACAACCCCTGGATTTTCATTTCCATTCCCATATCGACTCGAGAACTTTTCTAAAATATCAAGCACATGTAAGAAAATTATCAATCTACAGAGTAACAGAGTAACAGAAAATCCATACAATCACAGCCTCTGCCTCCTTCCCTTTTCATCTTGAGCGTGTGCTGCTCTCCCTCTCCCTCTCGCAGTCCGGGTTCCCTTGCTTACTTACACTTACCACCCACCACAACATTCTTCAATACTGCATCATCCCCTGCTCTGTACAATCTAACCGTTCTCAATTGTCTAGAACGCATACAAAAAGCTCCTTTTATTAATCAGAAAACGCCGCAGAAGCTAGTGAGACATTGAACGTACTTTCGCGACTGCAAGAAACGAAAGCGTATTGTATAAATAGCACACGATAGTATTATGAGGAACATGTTTCATTCTACCTGAATAAAGTTACAAGTGTAATAGTATCCTTCTATACATGTGCTTAAATATATGCTCCTGTAGGAATTCTTTAGTCGCTTCTATCTTCTGTCCTTCAACAGATCAAAGATTGAATGGACAGAATGAACCCATGAATCAATTATTTTCAAAAGACGTCCGAGTGAAACCTAGAACGGGCCACCGTTTGGTTAGTAGTGAGCCGTGATGCTTGCATAAGGAGCTTGGTAATAATGATTGAGGTTGGTGAAGTGGTAGCATGCTTAGATAGCCAGTACCGGTGTAGGGATTATCTTCAAATCAAAGCCTAAAATTCGCTATGTTGCTTGCTCAGACTTCATTTCTTGATAAACATCAATCGAAATATCAGCGCGGAGATCGTATATTGTCCAATCATAATAAGACAGCGATATAATACAATCCGTTATCCAATCACAAGTTTATATCACCGTGTATTATGCTTGATCTTCTCAACTTGGAGCTTTGGGAGAAGTAGTGATTTGATGTGTTTGGACTGGTTGAGTCTTGGACCCTCTAGCGAGATCCTCGCTACTCGTGACAGTAGCGGTAACCTCCTGGATAGCTGCCGAAGCCTCGATAACAGTGGTTTTAGAGGTGAAAGTAGTAGCAGTTGGGTCTATACATCGTCCGAACCATCCATAACTCTTACAAGATGTCGAGATTATTGTTGTCGTTGACGTAAACGTTGTACTCGCACTGCCTTCATCTAAGCAACCCCACCAGCCGGGACTTTTGCAAGTTTCGGTACGAGTCCTTGGCTTTGACGTTGTACTTGCAATAGTACTTGATGAAGTAGAGTGAGGACCCTTTTCTCGTTTCCAATTGAAGCAATCAACGCAATCGGTCTCGGCAACACACGGTGGGGCTTCATCATACTTCTTGTATACATTTCTGATGGAGGCTCTAATTCCGTGAGTCGATAGAGATACACTCCAGCCAAAATCTGTAACAACATCGTAGACACATCGCAATCCTGCATGACACGTCGACTCGAGGGCATAACCAGCAAAAGCACAAAGTGATGTAGCCCCATTACACGTACCCATATATACTGGATCAGCGGTGTGTCCGAAATTCCAGATACCTACATTATCACGAGCTTCAGAGGCCGAATTGTATCCTGGTGGAGTAGGAAGAGCCAATCGAGAGATTGCTAATTCCTGAGGAACCGACTCAAAGGTCAGTACAGGATGGCCAAAAGTTAATGCAACGAGAGTAGTGACAAGTCCTCCAAGAGAATGACCTGTCAACCAAACATCGGCGTTGGGATATTCCTCTGTAATGTTTCCATAAAGTTCCACGGCAGCTTGATAATAACGATTCGGTTTCTTTAATGCTTTAGAAACACACATTTCGTTGCAGGTATATGTTGCCGTCATACAATCACATACTTTTCGTAGCCCCCATCCACCTTGTCCACAGCAACATCCCGCAAACAGATTATCATTCTCCTTATCATTTGTAGTTGTTTCCGCTCCATCGAATACAGCTGAAGTTGTACCCTTCAACGCGATAACGATTGTAGTATTTGTATCGTCGGCATAAACATGGCCCCGCAGACCATCCGATTCCCATCCAATGGAAGATGAAAGATTGAAGGGAGGTTTTACGTCTTCCCACTGAGGGTCATCTGGAGTTCGCTGATATGTGTTTGCTGCCATGACGGCAAAATTGACCACAGTGGATTTGTCTGTCACATTTGGCGCCGACACATCATCAACAGACCATGCCGATGCAGGTAAATCGGCAGGCCATTGATTGAAAGCTTCTATATCTTGTACACTTCGCTTTCGAAGTCTGTGGATGCCTATTGGAGCTGTGTAAAGGGTAAAAGGTCCAACTTCAGATTCGCCATCGCTAACTTCGAGCTGGTGGGCCGCTTTCTTTATCTTCTCGGGATTGATTCTGAGCCGTCGATGTAACCCAGGGTATTCTTTGGTTCCGCGATGATACACACTTCGCAGAGTGAGGGTTCGACTCTGACTAATAGCTGCATCGCCTCCCGAGCTTTTGGGTGGTGAGGTCCATTGTCGTAACGGAGCTTGAATTGATGGTAGGAATGGCACCTGGAAACCTTCAGCCCAATAATTATTCCATCCTGATACCAGAATAGAAGTATAAATCAGTGGGATTAAACACAAGGAAAGTAGTAGCATCACGAATTATTATAAGTATGATAATGCATGCATGTACGAGTATGTAATTGTTTAGATTGATGATAAACTCTTCTCAGGTGAAGAGGTTAATGAATGAATGCACTGAGACATTCTAGGTAAGCCTCGGTATGATAACTTACCCCAGATATCAACTTTTAGGCTTTCCAGTTCCTATTGCAAAGAAACGCATTCAAGTCGATTTGTCCAATAACGTTCAATATTATCAAAATCTAAATCTCGATTTTTTTATAGATATTCTCAACATAGATAAGGTTAACGATCCAGCCGTTGGAGAAGGTTATCTATCATCTTAGACCCATCAGCATCCCAAACGTTTTCCTATAATCACCGACATGCCCCTTTATTGCTGCCGTCAGGCATAGTATGCGCTTGTCAATTCACCATTTCACGAGTTCTACATTACGCAGAGCAAAGAGTCCTTGTATTAATTGATTAGGACCAGTAAGATTTGTACAGTTAGAATCTAGTCCTCCAGAACGTCATTCATTCATTCTTTTCCTGAACATTGCAAAAAGCTGCAGCTTCAACCGTTATTCATCTCATTACACACCGTCCATTGGTCTACCATCACAGCACTATAGCGAATAGAAATCCAGATAAAACGTGAAACGAAAACTAGTAATTAAAAAGCCATGAGTAGCGATGGCGTAATAGCATCTAAATTTGTGCCACCTATGCCGTTTTGCGAGATGATTGAAACGATTATATGTGCCAATGATCACACCATGCCACCGACCGACTGACCAACCGAACCGCCATGCGTATTATGTTTCCTTACGACCCAGCCCGAAACGAATATGAAGTCCTCAAACCCTCCACAAAACTAGAATGAAACCGATCCCAATCGTACAACTCAGGCCCGCAAACGTGCGAACAGAGTTTCAAAGAATGAAATAACAGACTACTGCCACCCTGAATTATTGAAATGGCACGCTCTTGAAGCTAAACAACCTTTCCTAAGGTTCCCAATTTTGACATGCAATTTCCTATTGCTGTCAGCAGTCAATAAAGAGGGCAAATTAAGAGGTTTCCCTCTATGAAAGTCGGCCGTTGTCCCGTGGTTAGGTCATCCGTCTTCAGAAAGAATGGCCAACAGCTGCTAGTAAATGACCACGGTTTTGGACGTCCTGCGTGGATATGTTTTGTGAGGGCCGATTAATGATCAAGTATTTTATCCTGGATTTGAAACGATGCAAGAAAATGTTGAGTGCTGAGGCCAGGCGAGATACGACAAAATACGCCAAGGTGCAGATAGTCTTCGGGGGGCTCAGTAGCCACTTTGGATGATTTGTGTCTTGTCAGAGCAACGCACAACAACCTTCTGTAACCCATGGAAAGGTCAGATGTTCTGGTGTTCCGGAACGCGATGAGATTCATATGGACAAGGCGACGAAAAGAGATTTGATTAAGCCGATTGGTCCATGATACACACCTGAATCGAACGAACACAACGGAGGGAATATCGAAGAATAGCACGTCCGATGGTTTGAACTTCTGAAATCCAAGAGACGGAAGTCCGCAAGGGTAGCAATCCAGGTCCAAATGAAAAGGCCAATCCAGAGAGGTCCCAAAACCGGATGGTTTCACTGTACCTGTGCTGTGAGACCATGCTTGAAAGTCAGTGATGAAAATCCATGGTCGGGTCTTGACCACAAAAGGATCCATGACATGGAGTGGATGGGCATTGTTTTGAAGTGTTGAAATTATCCTTTGAATGGCTGCTGTCGATGTATATACAAACTCCTCTACAATGCTGCCTGAACCCAGACCTGAATGCTCTAACGAGTATTAAGATACTAACCAAATCACGAAACGTGGTATGGAGGAAAAACCAGCCGGCGAGGCTTCCGGAAATTTGGGTCCAAGACAGCAAAGCAAGTATGAGGGATGGTATCCTAAGATAATCCAGAAACTTTCAAGAAAACATAAACTCATGATGCGCCCCAACGGCCTGTGCGCGTGCAAAAACTGATGCAACTGACAGATGAAAGATGCAAGAAGGCAAAAACACATCCATTATCCTCATTTGGTCCTTCGAAGCTCATAAAGCCCGGGATAAATGCTCTGCACATGCAAAGTTCATGATAAAACATCCGCGGTAATTCTCCGATAATACATTCCGTATTCGGTCCAGTTGGTAGTAGTCTAGCGATGGGTATGATAGAAAATCCTGGTAATATAAAGACCATACCTCGATATCCAAGATGCAATACCTATTGCATTCTTGGCTTTTAATTAAGATTCCGATGAAGTCGTAAAGTAACCTTTGTCTCGTCTGGATCCATAATATAGGAGCTTCCTTTGGTCCAGTGTTCCAGTAAATCCAGGGAATAAAGCAATGAAAAAAACGCCAGAACATGATAAAAGTACGAGGAAACAGTATCGCACAAATCAATTACGTCCCAGAGACAAGATCAATTCCTGCGGCGCTGGTGATGTCTGTCACGGTCATCCCTACTGTCCCGGTCACGCGGTCTTTGAGATGAAGAAGTGGCGGTGCCACTTCGTCCAGATGGCATTGGCTGAGAGTATGATACAGGTTCCTGGTATGACGAGCCTGGTTCAGTATATCCGGCATCTTGCATCTGGTAATCTGAACTTTCCGGGTATGCTCTGCTATCGTATATCTCCGGGGTGGATTCATAATTGCCTGATGGAGCAGCTAAATTGTTAGATTACGTTCGTTTGCGAGAATAAGAACAATTAAGAAAATAGATGCACTTGGGCGTACGCACCACGACTACTATAGTAGGGATCTGTTGGTGCATGGGCGGCATATGCTGGAGTTGATGCAGGTGGTCCAGACTGGGAGTAGTACTGCGTTGCAGGTGCTTGGTAGGATGTGCTAGGTGGGTATTGAGTCCTAGGAGTTGACTGAGGAACAGATCCGCCGCGGCCAGCGGGTGGTTCAGCAACAGAATAATTGGATCCGTGGATATAAGTCCTGGAGTCATGAGGGTATCCTTGGGTAGAAGGAGCATACGGTTGTGATGATGGCTGGGTGTAGCCATCATTCTGGTAGCTTGTGGGCTGACTGTAACCCGCCGAGTAACCCTGGCCACTTGGTTGATATGATTGGGAACTGGGCACAGCAGCCGATGGTGAATTATACATCCCTTGTTGTGCAGCAGGACGAGGCTGTGTTGCATCCATTCTATCCATTCGAGCAATAGATTGATCGAGTGCATTTGAACTTCTGTAGTCCACTACTATAGGGGTGTTAGATTTTCGAACCATCTCGTTCGAATCCCTTAAAGAGATACCATTTGTAGGGTATTGTGCATTCGATCTAGCAAGTCTCTCAGCTCGCCAGTCTGCAGACGCCTGCTTTAAGTCAAATATCATTGCCTATACCCAGAATTCATCAGCGACATCACTTAATCGATATAACGCGACATTACATTTGTAAGATTCCTGTAAGCTGTGATCACGTAGACAGGCTTAAGTTGTTTCGTCCTCGGGTCCTGTAGGTGAAGGCATTAGTTTTCCATGGCAGATTCAAGTCTGAAAATTTTGGAGGCGGCTACTTACTTCCACGTCACCCGGTTTGACGAGAGCATCGTTACCAAGATACCGGCAGATATCGGCCGTGATAACTTCTCTGTCAATACCTTCAGCGTCAATAACAAACTGGCCTGTCCTGCCAACAGATGAGTGTGGTGGCTGTGGTTGCGAGCGCGAAGCTCTGCTATCTCTATCGTCACGTCGCGACATGATGATGGGCCAGGAAAAAGTTGGTGGGAAGAGAAAGAGAAGGACCAGAAGTGAGGATTTTGGAATGCAAATCACACACAAGTCAGCCTAGGGGATAAATGTGGTAGCACACACAAAATAACCGGTGACAAATTGGATAGTCAGAAAACGGCCTAGAAGAAAATCCTGTTTAGAGAAGTGGAAAACTTTCTCAATACCCGGGGAGGGGGGGTATGAGCGGGAGCCTCGAGAAGAAGTAATCCTGTGGAAGTAAGAGAAAGGATCGGTTGGTCCTGAGTAACTCTGAAGTTTGGGAAGCGTATAAGAAGAGAGAGTAAGATTTGAAAAGGTCCTATCCAATCCCAGAGGGTAGTAACGCAGAAGACGCGGAAGCTGGTATAATAATGTCGTGTAATATGAAAGTCGTACTCCAGGAAGAGGCAACTAAACAATTTAACCTTCTAGACGAATGATGACTGGGATATTTTCTCTGAGCTGGCGATTTACTTGTTCCCCTTGTGTGGTCTTTTTCTTCGATGGTAGTTGTTTTGACTCTCGTCTTGAAGACTCACTCAAAAGAAGAATTGATTTTTAGATAAGACGGTGAGAGAGGAAGAGTGGGAGAAGGTGGCAAAAGCGAGAGAAGGCTGGGTTTGCGAGGGGTGGTGTGTCGAATGTGTGTCTTTTTTAATTCCCCCCCGGTCGACTGTAACTGTAGCTGAATATCCGTTTAGGAATGGTGCAGTTATAATGGTTTTAAACTGGCCGCTTTTAATTATCGCGTACAGCCCAACCAGTCAAAGGAATAACTATGGAATAATTGGACAACAACCACCAGCTGTATAAGAATGCGTGGAAAATTAAGAGATTTGTGACGGGATTATGCTTATTATTCTGTTTGGGGAGGAAGATCTTTTTCAACTGATTTTTTAAAATGAATTTGAATTGAATTGATCTGGGTCGATTCGTTTCGATCTGATTTTTCAATATTCAAGAAAGTGATTGAATCTTCTTTTTGTTGAGGAGGAAGAGAAAATAAGAGGAGGAAGAGCAGGAAAGGTCTCTCTCTTTTCTTTTTAGATTATCCAAGGTAATTAATACTGATCGCTATGGAATGCAGTCACAATGCCAAATTCTTGTTCTTGTAGTCAAGTACTGTGGACGGGATATGACGACTAGCAAGTGCAATGCAAAGCCAAATGTGGGCAGAGTGAGCGAGCCAGCCCTGTTTTCTTAATCCTCCGAGGTACTTTCGCACGGGAGTATATAAAGGAAGGATGACTGGAATCTGGAATGGGTCGACAAGTGTGGCGTAAGGTTGGATATGGTAAGGCGGAAGATAGTGATGGCACCGATGGGGTTTCAAAGAGGGGCAGCAGCAACAACGGCGGTGGCAACTTAAGGGAAGGATACAGCTAGATAGGTTTAAGTACCTAGGTATGTACGGATATAGAGATAGAGATAGAGATAGGGATAGGGATAGAGGCAGGGATATAGAGAGAGAGAGAGAGAGATAAATATGCCTCGTTATAGCTAAGGCGTATGAAGAAGTCTCAAGGTGGTCAATAGTAGACTAATTAAAAATTAAATTTCGTATGGTTTATTCAAAGTTTTATATCTTCATGTCAGGAGTATAGTGGAAAATGTCGACATGAATCATTAAAAAAAACTCTAACCAAAAACCTTCTTTTTGTTAAGGGCATCTTTGGGTATACTTATTAGAAACCTGACACCAAACAAATCGATATCTCGCCCTACCATTAGCTCATCAATTCATCAACCGATCATAATCTCCAATCTTCTCAAGCCTGAACTATTGGATCCAGCCAGGGATCAAAATCCAGTCTATCACAGTACCGTTCCACGATGATTCGGTCCTACGACCCACGACCCAACGTAAATTCTGGGTTCTGGGGAATATAGACTCGCCGAATTTGCCAGAAAGTGGAACTCCTTTCCTTGCTACTACTGTACTACAGCGGGAAAGTAGGGAAATAGATGGATGGCACAATGAGGGTGTAAAGTGATCGAAGATGACGCGTGAATACATCAGAGGAGAATATCCATCCTGTAATGAGCGACGCCGAGGTTCCCTTTGACCAATTCTTCATTTGTTGCAATCAAATTGTTTGGTCAAATCTGTATCGAAAGCTTCTTACCTACCTTGACCTTACATGAAATATGCTATGCGATGCGATGCCCTGTGCTATACTTACTACCCACACATGTTGTGCACAGGATTCTTCCTGTCATATCACATTAATAACTCAATCCACTAGACCAAGGAACCAATAGAAGATCTGAGATTTGACCCCCAATTCCGAACCTCGAATTGCACAACAGAAACAATCAAGGCTTGAATGTTCTGTGAAGAACGGACAGGAACTGGAACAGGAACTAGAGATCGCGATGGTGATGGTGACGGTGATGGTGATAGTGAATGAGATCCAAAAAAGCAAAGGGCAGCCAGCGATTCCTGCAGTTTTGCTGGCAAGGTTTGTGATCTTGGTAGTTTGGGTGGTCTGTGATTCTTTTGTGGCGCGAATTCAATCGGGTTGGGTATTGATGCATCCCAGCCTAACGCAAGCAAAATGCTGCCTAACCCATATAAACTTCAATTTCACAGGTTCACAATCGTTCCATGTTAATTTTCATTTGTCTTTCGAGAAGCCATCATGATACTTTTAGACATGGATTAATTTAAGGCACATTGACAACAAATCCATGCGACTGGCGTTTGTAGATTGTCTAGAGTCACTATAGGCCTACCGATAATCCGATAATTTTTACTCTTTTAATTCTTCTCACAACCACGAGGCTCTGGATCTCTTTGCGTCTTACTGTATATGTACGGTAGGTGATGATGTACCCTGCCGATCAGGATATCTGACGAGAGACGAACGACTCCAATTTGGTAGGGCTAACGGCATGTCTTTCATCCCATCCAAATAATGGTGCTTTGTGTGGGTGAGACATTATCTATTGTTCTTGATGCCTTCAATATTGCGCATGACCGTCCTGAAGATCCAAGTACGAGTGTTGCTTGTTAAATCTGACAGCCTGGATCCATGGCAAGCCTGCTTATCATTTGCAAGGCCACAATATGGCCGGGTGGCCGGCTCTAGCTGAACCTCTAGAAGAAACACTATCGCAATGATGGTCGTTATTGCATTACTCGTAGCTTCGAAAAGATCATATACTACGAATGCGTTATCCAATGGAACTCATACCGCAAAAATGTGTTTGTACATCCGGACATCACGTTGCATCTAGAATGTGCGATCCCGGTGAGCATATTGTTCCAGTTGCACAGTATATCGGAGCATAGTCCGAGCATGAATTGGCCGTCTTCTGGAACTATAGGGCTCTTCCCATCAGCATGAGTGTTAAAATCTCGGCGCATTCACCTAGAAGTTAAAGGTATCGTGTGGCACTTCAGGATAGGGTGAAAACGCGGTCGGTGAGAGTTGTTTCATCTGTTTTTCATTATCCAAATGTCAACTTGCTTTGACCCTTTTCCGGTCGGCTACCACGTCCATTGCCTCGTTTCTTCGATGCCGCACCCCTTTTGTTGGCGGAGGAAGGAGTAGGAGCTGGCGATGTACGCCGTAAACGATCCTCGTCATGAAGATCTTTAGCGAAATGCCAATCTTGGTGACTCTGAAATGCCTCCGCACAATCCAGTGCCTGATTGCAACGGGTACATAGAAATTCTGTAATTTGTGATTGTTTTGGGATGGAGGGATTGGCTGATGTTTCTGGCCTTCTAGCCGCCTCATTCTCTTGCGGTAAACGTGCAGCCTTAAAATCCACTTTAGGAAGCGAATGCCCCTTTTTCTCATATACAATACCTGGCCCGGCTAAATTCTGCTCACCGCCGAAGTCATCATCGTGCTCTTCGACGCTATCTGTCTTGACGAAGAATTTCTGGATTCCTGCATCAAGTATACGACGTCTCTTTTCAGGTCTCTCTGCAGATACGTTCGGCTCTCGCGGAGCTGGATTGTTTAGAGTCCTGGCTTCATCGCCTTTGACCAAAAACGCCCCGATACCCATGTTACCTGTGGGCACTCCATCCTCAAAACCGCCGACACTTAAACTCAAATTCGAACAAGGCCATACCCTCCCATCAAGCATGATTTGATTTAGAAGTGTCTTGGCAAGTTCAAAAAGGAGTATCTCGTCCATCTGCTTTCCTTGCGGAATTGGCGCTTGTCGAGATTTGCTTTGGGCTCCATGTTTGTGGTGCAAATTGATCGTCTTGGGCCTTCTCTTGTTCTCTAGAACCCCCTCCTCCACTAATCGGGATTGTATATCCGCCGCAAAGATGCGGAGCCACCTGTTAGCCTGCTCGGGAGTGTTGATACTAGGTCGAAACGATTTTGCAGATAACATTGACTTTATCTGAGTTCGTGAATTGATATCACTGACATCAATTCCACGAATGACGTTGTAAATCCGCGTCCCGGTTTCATCTCCTAGTTTTTGTTTTAATTGCTCCATGGGAACAAGTAACAGATCATTGACCATATCTGTATTAAATAGCTTGACCACTTCCTCACCTGTCTTGCCTCCCAAATTTCTAATCTTAGTAAACTTGAAGCCTGATAAAAATTGCTGAATTGCCCGATTTCGGACAACAGTTTGTTGATTTGGCTTCTTATGCGCGGAACCCAATTTGGAAAGCATTTTGTTTTGGGCAATGCCGGCCGAACAAGTATATTTGAGTTTCTCACGTATTGCGGCCCGAACTGTGCGTACGATTTCAGAACCAATCAGCATTGCTATATCATCCCAATCTGGGTCATCAGTTTCCGCTTCATCGTTATCTAGATCCACGAGTGCATCCGCTTTCCAGTCGAGAAAAGTCGTGGGGGGTAGCGGCAGTTGTTCCGTCAAATCATCGTAAGGAGCAGGACCTCTCAACTCAGGATATCTCTCCAAAAGCGTCGCATGGACCTGGGCAGATAGATCCATGAAGACCTCATCTACACTAGCTTTCTCTACTCTTTGCAACTCTTTGGGTAGACAATCTTTTATACAAGCCAATATTCGTTTTGATTCGAGTCTGTAAGGATCGAGAGAGACTTTGTGTGTAGCAATATTCTTAAAGGCATCGTCGTGATATGCCCATTTTTCATCGCCTTCGCGCCAAGTCGCAACATGTTGACATATGAGATCTGGACAAAGCTTCTTTGCTTCTGTAATAGTTACGTGCCGGTTGAGACCAAATGCCCTGGCTGGATAATTGATAGCTATGAGACCTTGCCTATGTTCAACCCACGTATTAGCTTCAGCAGGCCCTCCAAAAGTATGATGGTCGACCATCCATTGAGTAAAGAATCCTCACCATTGTTGTACAGCTAATGGTTTGTCCTCCTCAATTCCTAATCTTACCATCTCAACCTGCGCATAAAATGCGTCAAGGTCGAGATGTGCGACCACCCTCAGAGGGCATGACGTAGCAGAAAGAGCCAACTGTGCGAGGTGCCTATACGTAAATTGACTCTTTTTGCGACGCGATGGTGAGGCTTGCAGAGGGGATGATTGCATAAAAGGTTGCGGAGAAGACATGACTCTGAATTTTCGCTCGAGAAATACGATTTTGGCGTAGTAAATTCGCTATTCCGTGACCATGTTTTGTACGTGCGACAATAGAAGTAAGGAAAAGATCCTCTGAGCCCGACAATTAGACTCGATATCATGAAGCGACTACACAGTGCTCTTTTTCCTTGTAATGTCCAATCCGGAGTTGGACCTCAGGACAGAATGAAGGGTATTTGTTAAGATGTTACGAACTTCGAAGGAAATTCTATATGTACTGAAAGGATGATAATGATACTCTCATACATCTGCCACTGGATAGTGAAATGACATTGAGTCTTACCTGTGGATAAAAGAACTTTTTGGTAAAGCAATCCAGCATCCAGCTCAACCGTTGACCAAAGAGATTGATGGATGGTGTAGACGCGTTAAAGTGTATTTTCCATTTTCTTTGTAATGGGAGACGTGACTGCGCGATGTACCGCGCCTTAGAACTATTTTCCGTGCTGATGTCATGACTCTGTAGTGGAGTAGAGCACTAAGTCGGATACCCCACTTTCGGGCCACCCTTTTACATCAAAAAACACTTTTTTAATTTATTAATATCTCTATTGATATTGAATATAATTTAATAAAAATCTATATATATATATATAATTCAAGCTATTTCAATCCTGTTCTAAAAATTTCATATTTTTAGGATTTTTGTGGATCGATTTCCGGGGCTTCAAAATATCGATTTTCAATTTGTATAGAAATCATATACAAATTTGAAACTTTATAAAATCTATAACAGCTTTTAAGAAAAAATAGCTAAAAATAAATTATAAAATTTTATAATATATTTATTTTGAAAGATTCTGAAAAAATAGAAAATTCCTTATAGATAAATATTAAAGGGGTACTCTCAAAATTGCAGGGATTATTTATACTATTCTAAACTCACTATATACTATTTCTTTATATCTATTCTTTTTTTTTGGAATTTTTTTGAATTTCTATATAGATTCAGATTTGAAATCTTCAAAAATATATATAAATTTTTTTTAATTATTATTGTTAAAAAGTTATTAAAGATTATAGAAAAGTTTTAAATTTGTATATGATTTTCATGCAAATTCGAAAATCGATATTTTGAAGTTCTAAATCTTAATCCAAAAAAATCCTAAAATTCTAAAAATTCTAAAAATTCTAATATAAATCCAAAATGGTTTGAATTATATGAATATAAATTTTTATTAAATTACATTCAATATTGATGGAGATATTAATAAACCAAAATAGTGATATTTGGTGTAAAAGGGTGGCTCAAAACAGGGGTGGCCCAAAAGTAGGGTGGTCGACTTAGGTAGTAGGTACGAGGGTACCTACATAGTAGCTTATGATATTGTACCTCACGAACTCACGAACTCACATATATGATATATCTCCTTTATTGTACATTTTGTATTCATATCTCCCTATTTATTTCAACTTATTTACTTTGATTTCTTTCATCGGACTTTCAACTGTATTCAATAATTCGAATTAACCATGTCTTTTCTACGCAACCCCGCAGCTCTCTTTGCTCTAAATCTCACTACTTTAGTAGGTGTTGTGGGAAGCACCTACAACTTAAGATCGCATATGGTGGAGCTCTCGGAGGATCATGAAGCAAGAATGGTACGTAGGAGATCTATTTCTTTTGGGTTGGCAATGTTATCATTGCATCCAGGGAAGGCTGGTTGCTCAGAGGCCAGTATCACAGCATCACAGTATCACACTGGAGGATACCCATCACCCGGTACAGGGGATTGTCTGTAGTTGGCACAATCTCCGTTTTATCAAATCAACTATCAGTCTAGCATCCAGTTACAAATAAGATTCATGGTTTTCACTGTAACCATCCGGTTGTACATGCCTTGACAGTCCATACTTACATCTTATTCCGGCCTCGTACATCAACGGCCATACTGTTAAGCTCGACTCGATAGCCGTTGTCGAGCGAGGTTTACAACTGAGAAATGATTAGCCTCCAACAAATCATCAGACGTTGGGTAGACCCATGAAGATACTGGCCAATTTGAGATTCTTATGCTTCCTCTTCACCCAACCATGTTTCTTGTCCCAGATTTTTGCGCTTTGAATTGAGTGATCTTCACTTTGTTAACACATCTTCTGCAGGATGAGTTGGAGGGTACCTTGAGAGGACATATTGGACTTATCGAAGACGCTCTTGATAGATTAGAAGGGAAGCCAAATGGAAACAAGATGTAAGACCAGACAAGATATTTCTTGAAAGAATTGAAATGTTGACATGGTTCTCTAAAGGGAACAATATTATGGGAAGAGAGCTAGGGATGAGAAGAAAACTTAATTAGCCGGCAGATAAAATCTGACCTCAGCATTCCCAGTTGAGAGGGCATACATCAAGTTTCGGATCTGTAATAGGTGTACTTAGGATCATTGTATCTTTTTCGGGACTAGACTGCTTGTAAATATGGCCATTCGTGCGGTCTCCTCACGTATGTGAGCTTTTTGGGATGTTGATCGGTTAAAAGAACTTCATCCCTTGCACATGAGGCTCTTTATGTATTGAGATGTAAAAATGAAAAAACTGCTAGAAGATGTTAAATTGAAAAAGTAGTCAATTTGAGAGAAACTGTTACAGTCTTTCACTCAGAATCAAAAGAAGGTATGATGAATATTATGATTCTATGAATGGATGACTATCCTATCGTTCTAGCACCAATGTTGTATGGGGTTACTTTTCTGGCTGCCGGCTTTATCTTCAGTCTGGAGTCAAATGTTGATCTGACTTGTGTGACATGAGCTAAGATTACTCGAGAGCAGGTAACCCTGAATGCTAGCTGCAGTTATCATGCTTATATTAGTTTTAGCCAGCACTAGTTACATATCTCATGTTACTCATCTATCAAAGCATTTGCGGCTCAAGGAGCGGCTCCTTGAGGATGATGCGGCAGAAGTAAAGCAATGTTACTTCGTACGGCTTGATTCTGCAGTCAGAATATAGATCTTCTGTCGAATCCCAAGTGACTGGCATGATTGTCACACAACAGACTAACGGGCCAGAGATGTAAAACCCTTATTGCTAAGTCGGGAACCGGTTCTCATGTATGTGAATGACACGAGGCTGTGAACGTTATTTAGATCTTTTCCCCGAACACGATTTTTTAATGTTTTGCTAGAACGTGAAGTTAGTTTTGACTCTTTGCCAGCAGACATCACCTAGTTATTACTCTCATTCCTCCTTAAATTCCTCCTCTTGTGGTGAGATATAGCCCCAGCCGTTCAAATTCGGAATAAGAAAGTCATCATAAGCTTGAGTACTGCACTTAAGAGCGCTGGGGCTAAGAATCGGCGTATGCGTCACAACATCCAACTCCAGATTCTTTGCTAGCCTTACTAGAATGTCCAGCCACGAGACAGGTCGAAGGATTCAATGCTTTCTTGTAGGAATTGGGAAGATGCACATTTCAAGAAATAGAGATTCGTCACCTCTCCCAAGATTCGCAATGGTGATTTTTACTTCCCTTTAAGCTATTCTCGTTGACCATAATTGTAGGAATCAGAATTTAATTGACTGTACCAGGGAGGCTGGTCGAACAGTTACCTTGCTAAAGCTCGTATTGTGACCGATCATTGAAGCGCGCTTAAGAATTCCAGGATACTGTGGATTCGAGGGCAAGCCACTTCGGATATATGCCCGGAATGACTAGACTTTGGTACTCACATAGCCATTTGCCTGGTCCATATCTCCATGCGCCCTACACTGGAGCCTTCCCAACTTTCTCATCCATCGCGTCATCGCGAGCGCCCATCATTCACCGGCGGATCGATTGATGAGCTTCCACGTAGCTTCCAAAATGTTCTCGCCTACGTTCAAGGGGCTTGTAAGCAGATCTTCGGTGACAAATGACCCTGCGAGATGGGCCTTGTTCCAACGGACCGGTTCCTAAAGGATTCTAGAAAGAGTGACGTTACACGAAAATATCTTTCTCGACAACAAACTTACAGACTTCCATTGTACCATTGCAACCTACGACCGAAATAACCTCTCCATCGATACAGCTGCGCCACCTCCTAATGATGATCCGGGAGAAACTCCACTGCTAGTCACCATGAACGGTGGAGACTTCGAGGGGCACGGCGCCCATCGTTCAGGTGCGATATTGGGACATCAATCATGGGGGCGTCGGAAAGGTGAACAACATTGATTTAGTCTGCGGAACGTCGGTTTTTCGAAGTATTTAACAGTGCTGCTCCGTCAAGGCAATTTGAATTCGCATCAAGATCATCTCAGCATTCTCGCAATTCATCGGCTTATTCCATCTAAACTCACTGCTTGCTGTTTCACCAAGAAAATCGAAACTTCTCAATAGGAAAGGAACGAAAGCTCAAGGTATTCGAGTCTTAAAACCCGCTTGATCATTGAAACGTGTACTGATGATTCAGATCCACAATGTCTACATATACTGCAACAAATAGCCCGAGCCTGGAGGGATGGTGGGTATGCTGCGCATGCGCACGAGAAATTGATTCCAACACATGGGGTTGGTGCTGTCCCGATTGCTCGCATACCTCCTGCACATATTGTTCCGTTCCTTCACAGCAGGCTTGGTATTAGATACCAACTGCTATCGAATACGAGAGCAAAAGGCTCGTATGGGATATGATACCGATGAGGATACTGTGGTAAAGAGTTGGAAGAAGGGGGAGATTAGCTACCGAGCGGTGTTCCAGAAGGATGAAATGGCTATGCATGGGTCAAAATATGAGATATTTTTGTTGGACAGGAGCATGGGTTGTTGATTTTGATTTTGAATGATAGAGTTCTTTTCTCTCTCTATTTGGTGCGGAAAAGTTGTCGAGATTGGTTTTGGAGTTCGCGATATTGGCTGGCTTCGTGAATTATGGTTAGAGGAGTTATGATTTATTTTCTTCCTTATGCCGTATCCTATATCCACGACCTTCGGTCAGTGATATCATGAGTGTTATCATGTCTGAGTATCAATCTGTTGACTGCTTCAGTAGCATGGAAAATCCTCTTCTGAAACTAAACCGCAATGACTGTACTCGCGTTACAATGCTCTGTAACCCTTACAATCTATCTCGGAATGATGTGTCGGATGGCCTACAACTTTCGCGAGTCTCTTGCCTCATAACTCACGCGACTATTCTTCCTAGTGTCTCGAATGTTGGCAGAATCATCGCTGGCATGGAAGTCCATCATTGAAAAGGTAGAAAGTCATTTAGGAGGTATGTGCCCACCCATAAACCCTTCGAAGCCCATGTGTAGAAATATCTGCTAGCCCTGGGTCAAATGACTGTAACATCTACACTGCTTCATATGAAGGTGCAGCGCCGATGATATTAAAGCTTACCGACAGTCTTAGTCTTCATGTCTTTGCAAGCTTTGCTAGCTCGAAGATCGAGGTTGCTGATGCTGAAAGGGAGCCGTGAGCGAAGGCGTCAGAGAGAAATCGTCAAATTGGAGGCATATTTACTACGAAACTGGGCTCGAGGTTGACAAGGCCAGCTTTCCCAAAAATCCGGAGTTCCACGATGTTCGAAGATATTTGGAAGTGTGAATGTCTTGGAATTTTGACGACGCGCATATGTTCTGGATTGCATCACGTGGAATATTCTGTCTTGTCTTCCGAATCATCTCGAATGCCAAGTAAGTTCCTCAAAAATGGGTGCAAGTTGTCAAAGGTTGGTTCAATGTTGGACCCTGTGATGGACATGCATGGAAACACCTTAGCTCCGGCAGTGCTAGTATGCTTGGAAGCCGGGTTAAGCTGTGGAACAAGGTACCTATACTGCACCCGTTTTAATACCCTCGCATAAATCAAGGAGACAACAAGAGCAGGCATCTCGACTGCGATATGATCCTTTCGAGCTTCGCATTCGACGAATAATCAGGACCTCGAACACAATGAACTGAAAATACCAGTAAGGATGAGTGCTCGGAGAGCCTAAAGGTATTACTTTCTATTCCGATGTCTTTCTAAAGTCAAATTAGATTAATTATTACATTTAGTGCTTCTATATACTGGCATCATAATATACTTAACGCCAATTTCATATATTGCGAGTGCTCGTTTTGTAGCAAACTCCGCTCCAAGCCAGAATGACTCCCATTAAATTGTGAATTGATTAAAAGAGTGGTGAACACATATCATCTATGGCGTGAGTTACGAGCGCGGAGATCTCGCAGTTCTGTCTCATCCGTTTTTCGACCCATTTCTTCATCATTTGGGCTAAATTGTCGCCCCGATTTACTCGCTTTGTCTTTCTTATGGCGATTTGGCCTGGTTCGTTGACGATGTCCTTCAGGACGTACCTCATTAGGTGGAATAAAACAAACCGAGGCCCGAATACGATCTACAGATGGGCCAATCGAGAAGTGACTCTCTGTATTCTCGTGGTTGCAACAAGGGCTTCTCTTCATGGGGAGAAACCAGTCAAAGAAATGTTCTCCCATGACAGTCTCCCAATTTAATAGAGCGGATCCAAGATCCCAAGGATTATCGCCGGGGGTCAGTGTTTCGAGTATTGCAAAGGTTCGCACAGCCCTTCGGTCTCTATCCAGTCGCTCAGTATTGTTTGTCGATTTCTGGAGCCCACCAGTTGCTGGTGCTTCAATATTTTCAGACGACGAGAGAGCGGTTGACGAATTATGAATGATACCAGCTTCTGTTGGTTCCGAGACCAGATGTCCAGGTTGGACGCTCCCGTTAGCTGGCTCGATTGTTGCATTGGCAGGCAACCCTGTGAGACCAGCCATTCGCCTTGCGTCATTGGCTGAAATTGGCTCGGACAAGCGATCGTGCCTGATAGTTTTCACATACGGGCGATTTACCCGGGTGCCGTCCAAGGGTGCCGGAATGTCTAGCGGATACGTTATTTCGGAATAAGTTTGCGTGGAAGCGGCTGTTACACTTATTTCCGCCAACCTCTGTGGGGATGGCTTTAGTATTGCTAGTCGATGGATCTTTCCGAACCTAGATATGTCTTCGACTTGTGTCAAATTGTTGATTGCGAGTCTCACGGATGTCAGGAACATTGTTCCAGTGAACAGGCCAAAAAATGCAGCTCTGAATTGTTGGTCAGTAATGAAGCGCATCACGAGGATCACTAACTTACAGTGCAAGAACGGCAATGAACTGGTGGTTAACAGACACGCCCTGGTTGGTAAAATTAGTGCGTGTCAACAATGTTCTGCTCTCGAAACCCCTGTTTCCAACAAGTGCAAATCTTGAATTGCATTTGGAAGATTGGAAATGAAAGTCCATGGGCCAATCATACCTGAGTGCTACGCTGTCGATGAACGTATACTGCCATCACTACAAGAACATGTATACAAAATAAGGAGGTGTACCCAACAAATTGAATAAAAAACTTGAAGTTATTCTCGCCGATAGGCCCTCCTACCCTTCACTTTGTTAGCCACAAAACAAGAAAGGAGTTACAGTGGACATACCATGGGCAATAATGATCCATTTTGTATATACATCTTCCTACAACACTACAGTGGTGCTGGCGATCCAGTTTCCATATGCAACACTCAGAACACCATTTAGGCTTCCCATCCTTTTCCACACCGAAGACATCTTTTGTGTAAAATAATTCGAGTCCAGGAGAGTCTGGATCAGTCTTGGACCCGTCAAAATCCCCTGAAGTGTATTCTCCCCCACCAATATCATCATTTGTTCGCTTGTTTCTACGCTGGATCGCAGCAGCTCCAGCTCCGAGTGGCGCATAAGGAGGATCGAAGGTTGTCATATACACAACCCGGAAGAAAGACGAGGCCATGAGGACGAACAACAGAAAATATGTTATAAGGATGGGCACTGCGGCACCCTTACTTTTCTGTTCGACTAGGAGATAATTTACTGGAAAGCAAGATGTTAGCAGATCACATTCAGGTTCTCATGACATCTCCCCCCTACCACAAAGAATGGCCACTATGACATATGTTACATAGCCAACCACACCCGCAAGTGCGAAGGGCATAAAACGCGCAGTCCATATGTTCGCAACGCGTTTATTGCGTTCAATATCGTTGTGCGACATGATAAAATAGTCGATGGCACGAGTGCCAATAGTGAGAGTAATGTCCGAACCTGCAATAACGATTCATTACAACAGGTACTTAAGTATGTATGCTGTTGAAGGTGTTGTAACTCTTGATGTTGAATAAGTATGTGCAAACATCTCTTTCGCGGTATGGTATAGAATATCGAATAGAGTTGGTGAACTGAAGCCTGTAATGTGTTTCCGAATGTCGATTTACAAAATGATTCTTCGAATTAAGGTTTCTGTTTTCAAGCACTGAGACTCGAGAGATTGGCGTTTGTGGTCTAAGATTAGAAAGAACGATTGATCCACAGCACGACAGTTTAAATTACTAGGTAGATGGCAGTAAGCACTTTTTATCCACTACCGCTAAGCTTAATTTGAACCCGACAGACGACACGTGAATAATTTCATTCACGCCAACATCTATCCCCCGCGTTTATAGATATCTTTTGTATATCTTTTCTTATCTCTACACAAAGTCCATTAATTTAACTGAACTCTTATATTCAGCCCTTTAGAAGTGACTTTAATGTTGCGACATATGAAGCTATCAATGGATGGATCCGACTTTGATCGACGATATACGGGTCAAAGAGTGACCTTGGGTCTTAGGTATCGCGTATGATCTCTAAATCCTACATGTCCCTTCATTCTTTCCCGTCCACACAGTTGCTCGAGAGATCATAGAGCACCTCCAAATTTTTCTGCTCGGCGAGCGAAACTACATTGATCATCCTACTCTACCCTTGGTGGAACAATCGTCGCCTGACTAAAGTGGCCAGAACTAAGCCGAAAACAAACAGACATCACTCCATGTTGGCTGCAAATATCTTACCTCTGATTGAATTGAACGCCTTGGGCGAAGGAAAAGTTGTACAGGTGTTGAATTTCCACCCTTCCATGCATTTCGGTATCGTATCTGGGCATACTCTGGCTTCCAAAGCAAGTCTTTTACTTATTGTTGAACAATCTCTCACTACGTAGGAAGGCTGCTCTTGGTCTCTCCCAGGTGACCCTCCTTCACACCCTTTTAGATCCAACACCTTGGCTATTTCAAACAATGAGGGTCACATCAACATGGGTGTCCCTTACTAAAGGGAGCGGCAACATGTCTCTTTGCTGACAAGGCTACGCAAACCACTAGCGAACCCCCCCTCTATAGCTATACAATTATACAATTGTAACGAGAATGACCGATGCTCTTGAAGTAAGAAGATGCCTCGAATGCAAATAGGGTAGGCAATTCAATCAGAGGACGTGATGAGTCAATTGCGGCTCCTTTGACCTCGATCACCAATTTGTGTTTTAGCTGAAGTACGTAAATTCCTTTCTTAACCGAATTTTATTGTCTATATTAGACAGTGAAACTCCCCAGGTTATCATTTCATAGATGCGTGAATCTACTGGAGTTTATTTCTAGTAAAAGATTTCGAAACCTCTAAATCTCACTGGAAGCCGTGGTATTCTGAGGTAATGATCTGTCTTATCAAGTACAAACAATCATTTGTATCCAGTTACTTACTCTATCTTGAGGATTCTTCGCCCTCACTAACTGTCCACAGACCACCCGACGATAACGAATCTACTTTCATTTATGGTCTGATAGTAAACAGAACATTGTTCAGTCCAACAGATCTGAACTCTGTTGTTCCACTGATGTTCTGGGCGGCTGCACTATACCCCAGGCTAGATCTTGTCTCACAGAACACATTTCGATGCTATGCCACTGAAAGCTTTTTGGCAAAGTAATTAAAAAGAGCTTATCAAGCTCTGAAAGAACTATCGATCATGGCAGTTATTGAAGCGTGTTATAATTTAGAAGGTTGGAATTTCATTGGAGTGTTGCCGAAGGAGACGAAACTATTACTGTCTATTCGTACAATGACTCGAGTCTTGTCGCGGAGCCCTGTGTACTTGGAGGGTTCATTGAACTCAGCTTCACTTGACTTGAGACCTCGTTCGTCCTTCACACTAAAGACCTCAAGGGCCAAAATAGAGTTACGACCAATTCTACACTCTCGAATTATTTATATCGAAATTCAGCAATGTCAGTGATTCCAGCGAACTTTACTTCTGGATGCAATTCATTCATAGAAGCTCTGTGCAGGCGGCTGCTCTAAATACAGCCCGACTTAACGTGGATCGTTGAATCAATATCATGGGAAAGCTGGTATTTCGACTAACAATTACTTGAGCTTTTCTCTACCGCTGTTTTGGCCACCAAATATGAACAGCCACCGCCCCATCTGCTACAACGACAGCTCTTTTTGATCCCTTGTGGTTCCTTTTAGTTTTCCAGTTACAGAAATTTGATCCTCCACTGCCTGATTCCTGGCTTTTGGAACGAGCTCAGACTCGACTTTTCAACATCTCAAACCGTACGTTATCATTCACCGAACTCGCAGTTATACTGCCTAGGGAAAAGTCTCTAGGCATTGAGCGAATTCCTTGCCCTGCCCCAACCGACCCACTTTTTTGAGCCTCATGCCTAGATAGGGCTCTCGCGGGCTGACTTGATGCTAATGCAGGTAAACCATCCAGCCTTGTTGACTAATCATATTATTATCTTCTTTGTAGAATCATTTTGCTTAGTTTTATGGAAGTCAAATGGAAGTCATTGTCGGAGGTGGCCGCTATTAACTAATTTCTGTGCCTGCCTTATTCAACTAGGTCTTTGGTAAGGAATGAAGCGCTGTACAGTCTCCGACAAATCTAGGTAACTGCACTAAGGTTCTAAGACTCACCGAGGGTATCATTGAGCTAGAAGCTCTTCTCTGGTCGGATTGGATCTCACTGCGCTACCTCAAGCAAGACTTATTCTATCGAAGCAACTCTCTTGTGCGATGGGTTCGCTCAAATATCCATGGGGGTATGAGTGATTTCCCAGGAAACGATCCATCGCTTTGTAGCTCACCGTAGATCATGGAGATAGTAGTCTTCTGTGACTTGAAAGCTGGGGTCCGAATGCTCAGCCCTAATGTTTTGGGCACGACTTCAACGATTCAGTACACCGAAGTGTTCTTCGACGAACTCTCCTTCGGGCAAAGACTTTCTATTTAAATGAATGCTTTGATCTCCTTTTGTTTCTCCTTTCATTGACTTTTCCATCCAACATCATCTTTCATACGGGCACCACGTCTGAGAGTATCCAGAGTGCTTTTTACCATAAATTGATTCTTCACCTCTTTCGCTTGAGTTACCCTATCTCGCAGTCGAAGATAAAGCAACCCTCTCCTTATCTGTATTTTCAGATTGTTTTATTCTCGCTTCCCTTCTTCCTCGAACCAATCAAACTTCTGCCTTCAACATGCCTGCTGTACCAGCTCCAAAAGCCGCTGTGTGTGTTTGGTCTTGCTGTTGGTGCCGTGATTACAGTGGTAATTACACGTCCTCTGGAATGACAACAGAAATCATGAACTGCCCAAGTTGTGGACACTTGCGGTGCCATGATTGTGGTTCGGAATGGGTCAAAATCAGGTCTCACCACCACGGCTAAGTACGTTGGTACATAACTATTGGGCACATTGTCATTCTAACGTATCGCCTAGTTGACAAAGTGGTACCTCGGCCATTTCGTATTTCATGATAGACTACATGCGAAGCATACTTGGGATTGGATTATCGGCATCGGAGAAAACGCATTGAGGAGAGATGAGGCAGATTTACACGGGGGACTTTCTACGCAGAACATTTTTGGTTTTCAAATCATTTGTTGCATTTTCTCGCATGTCACTGAATTCAAGAATCGTTTGCATTTGGATGGGGTTTTAGACTTTAAAGCTTACGCATTTCATACAACATAGACTTTCACTGGGAGAAGACTTCATGTCATAGACTCAAACAGAATTTGAACTTTTTTCTTCATAGATTCTTTCTGCAAGCACATGCTTTTCATATAAGTTTCTAAATGTGAAGTACCATAGTGGCAAGCTATCGCACAGAAAAATACAAAGTTTCTCTGGTCGTGTAAATCGTATTTCCATCCTTTATTATGGCATATGGTTCAGCCTGGAATTTCCAACAGTCAAGATTGTACTTCGTCAACAAGGAATTTCAACATTGTTCTCAATGAGAAAACTTAGATGATTGGAGATGGTGGATTTGCTGCTTTTAGATAAAGTAATAAAATATCGCATCCAATTTGCAAGCCCGCCTTTCAGACACGTTGATTCTGCCTATTCCCTAATACAGTCACGTTTTATTTTTTCTATTCTTGTGTCCATATTCTTGTGATGCAAAAACGGCTGCATCCATCACGATGGTATCAATCTGATTAATCTTGTCTAAGGACTCTCCTCATGATTACCATGCCAAAAACGAGAGGGATTCTAAGCAAATACATCCCTCATCTCGGAGCCTGGTCCATTACAGGATTTCATTCTGGTTCGTCATATTCCTGAGTGGTGTATGTCCGATGAGACAATTTCTTGGAAGAAGATAGCTCTTTCTTTACTCTGAAGCTTTCACAGCCACCCCGAGATTCCACTGTTTTCAAAGGGCGGGATGGGGCATCAATTGATCTTTCCGGTGAGCCCAGAGGATTTCAGCTGTGGTCTATCATACGAGGAAATGTTCTGGAAAATATCACTCACAGTACGGGGCAAGGGGGCCTCATTCCGGGCTGTGAAGGGCGGCGTCTGTGTTGTCAAATTACTGTAGAGGGCAACCAATTTTAAGATTTCGTCAAATACCTTTGAGCATTTAAAGAACCTTTCAATCCCTTTCAATCGAAGAGCCATTGCCACTCTTCAAGTCCTCAAATTGTCTTCATTTTTGTATAAGCCATCTATAACTTGTTTCGAATTTCTGTATAACTGGCCGCTTGACCATTCGGTTGCATTCCCTTTGTCAAAATGAGTTCTCAATCCCCGGTAGCAATAGCTTCAAATCACGTTCGCAAGCGCACGCAACCATCGTTACAGAATGACCATGAATCTAGTCGCGGCCATTCTCATCACAAACATTCGAGCAATGGCAAACACAGTCACGGCAGTAAACGTAGTGGACAGCCCACCAGTGAACCGCAATACACATATCATGAGGTCTGGTATTGCTGTAATTGTGGTTTGAATGGTGACGGAGCTTTGACGGCCGCTCTGAACGCACACTGTACATCATGCGGACATCAAAGATGTGTATATTGCACCACCGAATGGATTAAAATGCGAGTCGGAACCTAGTAAGTAGCAACTTCAATTGATGAGCGCTGTTCAAAACAAGTCTGGAGCTAATCCAAATGCAGGTCAACGGTAGCGCTTACACACCTTGACTCCTTTCTTTTCTGTTACTCATCTGTCATAACATTCGGATATCGAATCTTCTCTATTTTTTGCATAGCGCTGCGCGTTGGATAGGATATCATATATGATTCACACCTGAATTGGATGATCATCTCCGTATTTCAGGCTTCAGTTTCTTTCCTTGGATTGTCGGATGGGTTTGAGTCAATGTCTGAGAAAGAATAGATTGATGTGCTGAGGGATTGCAATTTCGGATTTTGTTTTCCTATTTCGGGTACCGCTTGATGTTCACGTTCTTGAAAGGCGCTAAATTAGTTTACATGAGAATTACTGTTTTAAAGAAGGGGCCTACTATCTCCTTTGATATGATATAAGCTCAAAGTGATGCTTACATACACTTCATTCATTCATATATGGTACGCGGTCAAGGCCACCTAAGCTATTGATTAGATGACATGGCCTTGATACTACCTCCTCGGTGTCCCAGTATAGATAATGTACCTATTTATCTCCAGCCCCGATTCGTCGAGGCAAATTCGCCCGGCTTTAGATTCTGGGCAAGGTTGCTGACGACCGTGAAAGAAAAGCGGACAATGAAATCAAAACTTCCACTTTGCATGATGATTGCCCTCACTTGACTTTCTATCCGCCTTGGGAGCTCTAACTAGACTTGTAACACCGGCGATGCCGGCATTACCAAGGTGTCAGTCAGATTAGCATGCATTACACCAGTCACTGGAGCTTTAGTGAAAAAATTGGGTTTTACCTGGTTCAATGGGGGTTCAAGCCTACCTTCCGCTGACCAAAGTGTAACAGACAATTGGCTGATATTTCTATAGAGGGCATTTACCCATTCTCCCAATATCTCACTAGTATGATTAGACACACCGAAGTTAAGGCAAGAATTCACCTTGCGAAGAGTGGCTGCATAGGGCACATTAAGCATTCTGGGTTATATTCTAAGTTAGAGGGCTTTGTTAACACGGTGAGATCATTTGGAAAAGGCAGTTCATCTCTTGTCTTGCAATTTTGGCGATACAGCATGGTATTGGTACGGAGATTTTAAAAGTGGGGTATGTTATACTCGGCGACACCATGCACGTGTTGAGGCTCTTGTGAGGCTCCCTGGAGATGGCATTGGCAAAGCATATTGGTTTATAATTTGCTGGTGTATCATATTAAAACGAAATTGGTGGGCTTCATGCAAGTACCTTAGTACCTTCTTACTCTTGCCAGATGTCTTAATTCCTTCGCTCTATCACACCACCCTCTACAACATTCAGATCTTGCAGCAACTGTTTTGGTCACTGGCTCACTGCAACACTATCTAGATGTGATATCTGATATACAGATCTGGTCTACATATCAGAGATACTGTCACTTTCTACCAAGATACTCGTTTTTACCGGAATTCGTCATTGATCGAGAACAATGCGCCTCGCAAATACACTATTACCATCCTCTTGCTTACTTTGCTACAATAAAGCTATTATTATAGTGATTCACCTCGCAAATTGCCATTTTGGCGCCATGGGATCTTTCGACGAGTAAATGTTATGAGCTCCTCCCAAATCCTGATCGGTATTGCGGTTCACTTCAGCCTTGTTCTACAGCCACCACGGACTTCAAAAGAGGGTTTTTGTCTCGATGACAAGCTTCCATGGAAGGATTTGTCGTGAAAAAAACCACATCAGCCTCCTAAGGAACATGTTCCCACACGGGAGATCCGCTTTGAAGGTCTCGTGGGCGGGGCCGCTGCGACCCCAACACCCGTACCATGTTAGACTCGATTCTTATTTTAACTACTTAGAATTCACCCCTCGATCTAAACGGCACACCAGTCGCGAAAGGATTGCTCATCTAACATTGGATTTGTCTTCAAAGGTATGAAAGAGTAACATCTCAAAGTGACAAGCTTGACAATCATGGAGGGAATATCAGGAACGATTTATTTTCGTGAACTTGGAAAAGGTATCAAGATAATGCATGTCTTAGGAAACAAAAACCATGCCAGATAAGCCCTTTAAGCCGGTCAACATCACACTATCCGTTATATACGGAACCCATATCTCACCCAGCATCCCTCTTCGGCCTTTCAAGATCTCGGCCCGCCATCCTGCAAGCTCGCATTCTCGTCCAATAGGAAACCTTAGATGGCGATGTAACATTAAAACCGTCTTTCCATCCATACCACGACTTGTCCAAAATGTCGAACTCACATTGCATTCAACCGTCTCGGGAAACTTTCCTGGAAATATGTCTGATATTACACACTTTAGGCAGGTAGTAAGTAGAGAATGAAGGGAGATAACCTAAAAGGCTAGACGGACCATATTATTCAACCCATACCAACCTACCTAGTAGCTAGCTTATCATGACAAATTATACAGCAAAATGACCTGAGATACTAGGCATTTATTTAGGTATATACTTGTATTGAATGAGGTATACAGTGTATGCAGATGTGTTGATATCCATAAATGTATAGATAGGTATTTGTTACTTGAGACGGAAAGAAGTACCTGGTTGCGGTATTGAATCTTTGATCCTTGTTTGGGTGAGTAATTGATCACGTGTATGGGGAATTTGAGACACCAATCCAATCCAATCTAATAGAGAATTTCTTTTACCATCTCCCTCTCCCTCTCCCTCTCCCTTTATTTCCCATTTTCTCTTTCGGAAATGATTGTGATTCAGATGTGATGGGAATAGCATCATTCTTTTGAAATCTTTCAACTCTAAACAAATAATACCATAATTCAAATTCAAATATCGTTTCTTCGACGATAGATGCAAATGAAAAGGTACCCCGTATATGTAGGTCATTGGGCTCTCAACCGGTTTACGGTAGATCTACTCCGTACCTAGTATCTACGAGAGGGAGAGGGTCTAGGTATTTTAATGGATACATTTTCTTTTTCTTTTTCTAATCGGACGAAATTGATGGGAAGACCGAACTCAAAAAACGTCATGATACCTACCGACCAAAAGTTCCCCCCATCCCCCCCACTATACTACTATGTATACAGACAGGTACAATTAATACTGAAGAAGAAGAAGATACTGCAATCCACTTACCACTTACCACTTATCTACTTACTTACATTCCTCAAATTTCACCATATCCCGGTGTCATTCTTACACCAGAAGAACTTCTCTTCATACATTCAATTGATCATAATCGACGGAATTAATCCTTTCAATTGCTATACACAGACAAAGGCTGTATTGGCGTAGAGTGAGAGTAAGACTTGCTCGGACTACCTACCTACCTCGTACTATACATATACACTATCAGTCAATCATAAAGCTCGGTCCCAAGTCGTCGCATAATACAAACATCGGTATCGGTATATCCATAAGAATCTCCATCTCAACAACTGAGCCCCACCACCCCTCGAAATCAAGTACCTCAAGTTTCGCGATAACCGCATGGCTACTGCAGTCTGCTGCTTCCAGTAAGCCCGCGAAGTTTTCCAAATTTAGAGGCACATCGAAACATTCCTTCTCGCGAGACTCTCACCGTCACGTCAAATCACAATGGCTGAGACCACGACGGCTGCGGCTGAAGAAGAAAGAAACTTCGTGGCTCACTTCAAAGAGCAGCAAACCTTGCCTCCCGATGAAATCCAACAAAATCCTAGGAATCAAGGTTTGGGAGCAAGTTCGAGAAATTTGAACGTACGAGACTTTGAGTTGGTGAGGACTTTAGGAACCGGTACGCTCCGATGTGCTGTGTTGTGTAGCTTAATGACGGAACCTGCACGTAATGTATGCTAATTGATTTTTGTTCCATAGGCACATTCGCTCGCGTGTACGATATTCACCCTCATGAATCTCTCGCTTGAACATATTCTGATTTTATACTGTGTAGCTGGCTTGTACGTCTTGCGAACCCCGCTGAAGAGGATCGCGATAAGGTTTTTGCGCTGAAGGTCCTACGGAAAGTAGAGGGTAAGAGTTGAATTGCAGAAGCAGAGTCGACATCATTGACTGACGATATCTAGTCATCAAACTTAAACAAGTCGACCATGTCAATCACGAGCGTTCGGTTCTTTCAGATGTTGCTGGACATCCTTTTATTACTACATTAATTACTTCTTTTTCTGATCATGATTCACTGTATATGCTGGTACGTTCATGGGATTCACTCTACCAAAATTCACCATTTTCTGTTATCCATTGGTTATCCGAGCACTCTATTTTCTGTCTGAAACTAATTTTAATCTGTACCAAGCTTGACTACTGCCCTGGAGGTGAAGTATTCTCCTATCTACGAAAAGCCAAACGATTCGACGAGAACACAGCTCGGTTTTATGCTGCGGAAATAGTTTTGATTCTTGAATTTTTACATGAACGAGAAGGGGTTGCATATAGAGACATGAAGCCGGAGAACCTGTTGTTGGATGCTGAGGGACATATAAAATTGGTCGATTTTGGATTCGCAAAACGTTTAGGAAACAGTAAGCTGCGTAGATTCGAGGACTCTGCTGGCCGTTTATTGACAAAAATAAAGGGGAAACATACACTTTATGTGGTACACCAGAGTATCTTGCGCCAGAGGTTATTCAATCGAAAGGCCATACGACGGCCGTCGACTGGTGGGCTTTGGGTATATTAATATATGAATTCCTCACAGGATATCCACCATTTTGGCATTCAAATCCAATAGAAATTTACAAACAGTATGTATCTCATCTTTCATTTCCTCATTGTCTTTGATTCATTTGCACATTATCTGACACAGAATTGCGTCCAGAATTGTTAGCAAGCCAGTTTCTTTCCCAGCCGAACCAGCCATTTCACCTGCGGCAAAAGATATCATTCGCCAATTCTGCACGCTCGATCGATCACATCGTCTCGGGAATATATCTGGTGGCGCTGCACGGGTTAAAGATCACCCTTTTTTTCAAGGAGTGATCTGGGAAGATGTATATTACAGGAAATACCGTGGTCCGATTATACCCCCTTTGAGATATCCAGGCGATGCTCAAAATTTTGATTTATATCCCGATGAAAAAGAAGGAAGAGAACCATACACAGAGGAGCTCGCAGCAAAATACGATGATTGTTTCAAGGGTTTTTAGATCATAACTCAAATGTGGATTCATTGGCGAATGTTGGGACGAGGATGGGATTGGTGTACGGCTGGCTGTATCAATGGATTGGTTTGCAAATTTTAGATACTGCAAATGGCGTTCTTCGGGTACGATAATGGGTCGGTTAAAGAGAGGTCGGTTGCAGAGATCAGGGGAACATATCATGATATCGCTTGTACACTTTCTTATGGAGATGGGATGAGATAGCGGGTATATATGGGCGAGTTGTTGCAAACTTTACCTTTTAGGGTTATAAAAGCTAAGACATTATCAATTGGATTCTTGATTATCTCCATATTAATTGTGGATCTCTCCGAGTTGCTTTGAAGAATTTATCCGCATCTGGAACCGAAGCTCTAAGCGATGTGATACTTGCTGTCTTGCAGCTCGGGAATACTTGCGCCTGCGCATTGCCTGCGAAAATCATGGTGATATGTAGTACACGGATACTCGGGGGGGAAACACTAGACCAAACGGTTTGCCAGGCTAATGCGGAGTATCTGAGCCTTATCCATACATGATACGTTTATTAACCAGTAAATGCTTGCTTCCCCCTGGATTCTTGAATCATCGATTATTTCTAACATAGAAGTATTGCCTCACCCTCCTCCTCCGGTTCTTTTGTAAATCGTTTTCTACCTACCTACGCACATACATATTCCAGTTGCACACTCTCACCATGGAACTCTCTCTGTATTCATCGCTGCTGGTAGTGTTCGTCACTTGGATTTTGTCGTTCCAATTGACGACGTATTTGCGCTCGCGCCGCTACAATGCAGATGCGCCGTTGATCGCGAATTCGTGGTGGGAAATTGTGACGTGTAGGGGGTTGTCGGAGAAGGAATTGTTGGTTGGTGCGTATCAGAAGGTATGTTGTTGTTGTTTTGTCTTTGTTTTTGTTTTTGGTCATGTTCGTTGGGATTCGGGGATTATTTGGTTTGTGAATGAATTGAATGAGTGTGATGTTTTTTTTTTCTTCTTGTTGGGCTTTTATTTTATCTTATTATTTTATTTTATATTTTATATTTTCAGAAAGAAAGAAAAAAAAAAGATGCATGGATGGATGGATAGAAGCTAATGGGTGACACAAAATAGTATTCGAAAAATGGAAAGGCGTTTCGTATGAATGGAACGCTGGGTCCTCAGTGGGCGTTACCTACTTCTGTCTTTGCGCAGGCGGGAAAGATGGGGACGGGGGATTTGGATCCGTATGAGGCGAATGAAGATGTATGTTTATTCATTCTTCTTTGATATCTTTGTGTTTTTATCTGATCTGATCTGATGCGATTCCACTCAATTCGATATCTAAAAACTCGAATCTGATGAAGCAATATGCGAGAAAGAATGTCAAATTAACCTTTCCAAATAGTTTCTCCTATTGCGACCCTTCATCTCCCCCGAAAGCGAAGACATGATGACGTTCGTCATCTCCAAACTAACCCGTTCGATTCCCGAGATGATCCCGCTCCTCCTTGCGGAAACCACGACTGCGTTTCGAGAAAATTTTGCGCCGGAAGACGCGAGTGAGATGGATGGGGACGGATGGACACACACGTGTTTGTTCCAGCATGTGAATATTTCGCTGGCGAAGATCGTGTCGCGCATACTGTGTGGAGAGAAATATTCGAGCGATGCGGTGTGGGTTGAGAATGTGGCGACGTTTGCGCGGGGAATTTTCTTCTCCGGGATGTTGTTGAGACGCTTGCCGAGGTGGAGTCATGGGCTTGTGGCGCCGTGGATGAAGACGACGAAGCAGGTTGCGTTTATTGAGAAGATGGTGACGGAGGATGTGAGGGGTTTGGTTAGTGGGGATGTGACCGGGGAGGATTATGAGAGGGGGGCTATTTTGCCGATGTTGGTGGAGGATGTGAGGGGGAAGAAGGTTTTTGGGGGGAAGAGGGAGGAGGAATTGCTGTGGGGGGTTAATAATCGGATTTGTAGGTTCTTTTTTGCGACGGTGGATACGACGACGCTTACTTTTACGCATATTCTTTATGATGTTATCGGGCATAAGAAAGAACTTTATGTGGAGCCTATGAGGAAGGAGATTAGAGATGTATCGAAGAAGTTTGGGGGAGTGTGGAATAGAGAAAGCATTGGGGAGTTGAAAAGTTTGGATGCGTTTATGAGGGAGAGTCAGAGATTACATCCGTTGGGATATACATTGGGTAGTCGAAAGGTAGCGAAAAAAGAAGGACTGGATTTTATTAGCAAAGGGGAAGATGGCGAAAAGGCTATCCATATTCCATATGGAGAGAGGATTGAGGGATTGGCATGGGCTATCCATCAAGATGCTGAACACTACGAAGATGCGGATGTGTTCAAGGGATTCAGAACTAGGGATGAGACGGTAGCGGGTTCGAATCCTAGCGAAAGGTTTATGAGTTTCGGATATGGTATGTTGGAATGGTTTTTCTGGTCCGAACAATGCTAACCGATGCCAGGTCGACACGCCTGTCCAGGTCGCTACGTAGCACTCACGATTGAGAAAATCATGTTGATTGAGTTCCTCGTGAACTACGATTGGAAGGAAATCGATAGGTTGAAGGATTGGTCGTTTGGATGGAACAATATTCCAGATATGGCTAGTAAGGTTCATATTCGAAGGTTGAGCGAAGAGGAAGTGGAGAAGTTGTGGGAGTAGGCAGTGTATCTAACAGAGGAAGCTGCGATTTGTGGTACAAAATTATATGGTTTGCGGTTTATAGGTGGCATTATTGCTTTTTTTTTTTTTTTTTTTTTTTGGAAATAGAGCGTGAGCTTCCGCTTTTACGAATTTTCAATTGGGAACTATGAGATTGGTTTGCGCGTCAAATAGTGATGTCTTAGAATAATGATAGCTAGCCGTTGCTCTACCACTACGAGTATAATATCGCTAAACTTTAGCGATTTTTCCCAGTTAGCTTTTTTGTAGATCACAATCCTCTCAAAAATGTTGGTTTTTAGTTTCCTTGCCGAGTCTTTGATCTTGAAAGAATACGCAGTATTTCTGTCGGCACTTTTCGGTGAGATAAGCTAGCCATATTCATCTAATACTCGAAAGTCGAGACTGGCTGATACGCGGTATATCTGCCTGTAATCTTCACTGTCCTCTGGAAACAAGCTGATTGCGTTGGCCTATGGCTAGATGTGAATCAGGTTGGTTAAGATGGAATTCATACTGTTATGTCATTTCTTCTCACATCGAGGTATCTTTTGCAAATTTCAGTGTCCAGGCTGGATGTAATCACTCTATCATTGTATCCTTGGGTCGTTTGTATCTACATTTTGTGACTCTTTTTGTGTGTTGAGAGTTCTATATTCTCTCTCGCCTACATTTATTCAGGATATAGATATCCGCCTCAATCATATCACTTATACTGTCATTCAAAAGATACCACGGATATTCGGTATAAGTTTAGAATAAGACGAATTGAAATTTCTGCTCTCGTATGTATGTTTCCTTCAACTTTCCTAGAGTCAACACAGTTGAAACTATTTGAGACCATTCATCAACCACTATTTCCTCCGCATAAACACACACCAACAAAACCTAGACAATACCAAAAAACATTGCCATCTTAAACGAGTCCACATATTCCGGCGCCCACTGCTTCAACCCAGCCAAGATCAATTGATTTCTCGTTAACCCATGCTCCCTTTTTAATTTTTCCAACTTCTTTTTGCTATCTTCGGGTAAATTCTTGAACATGTTGTCATAATCTTTTTCTTGTTTTGGTGTGAATGGTACATCTGGAGCAGAGGGATATTCGATGCGTGTGAGATCTAAGCGTGGTTTGAGGGAAGAGGGGGAAAAGGGAGAGCGGTTTTGAAGAAGACGGGGTAGGAGTGAAGGCATGGCTTTGGAAATAGAGGTGATGATAATAAAATGAGTGCTTATGTGGCAGGTTTAAGGATGGTTGTTAAAAATACAATGACTGTAGTTGGGAAATTTGAAATGTGATCTTAGTGGAATGAATGTAGTATGAATGAAAGACAAAAGCTGGGTACCGCTATAAAGACGAACAAGAACAAATAAGTGAGTAGATAAACAAAAAACACAGAAACTTATGTTCATATCATATTCGATTAAAGACTGGAGAAATATTCCGAACCACACTTGGCAGTTGGTTTGTTCATTCCTTCCATATATCAACCTAACACACCAAGAACGTCACAAGAACACTGCCACGCACATAAAGGTTATTCGGCCTCATATAGGTCCTATTGAATTGGTAACCTATCTCGAATTGGAAGAACTCGGGCCGCAAAGACGGTGGTAAAACTTTCACGGCGGCTAACGAAAAATACAGACCGGCCCAACCACATTGCAGTACAGTGCCAATTCTTGGTTCCATCATCTCTAGAATTAAGCGCCGGCGCTTGTGCCTTCCATTCTCGTTATAGAATTGGTAAGGAGATCCGAAAGTTTATAGTCGTGAACGGACATCAGGCCTGATATCCGTATGGTTAGGACTTGAGCTAATGAATATCAGCTGATGGCTCCCAATGAAACAGAAATAGTCGATGTGAGAGATCGCAATCTTTGTGAGCATACAAGGAAAGATAGATGAAATGGATAAAAATGGGGACCCAAATTATTCGTTCTAAAAACAATATATGCTATGTTTTAGGCCGACAATAAAAGAGAAAGTTGACAGAATCGCCAGTGACGACTTTCGATATGATTGGAAATGATCGATATAGGGACGAAAATGGGACACTTACAATAGCCAATTGTACTAAGTTGTACTACGAACTAAATTCCAGCCTGTTTCCCGCAAAATCTCTAGCAAAGAATCTGACAGGATATTCCACTCCTTTCGCTCCTGAATAGGTCTGTCAATATGGGTGATTCATACATTCATTCTCCCCTCGCACTTTCTCCGCCCTATCCCTCAAAATTACAATTCCCTTTAGAAAAATAACCACGTGAAAAACTCACCACTATCAACCTCACCAGGCTTATCAGCCTCTCTTGGTCTCGCCTCTCCAGCTTCCTCACTCTCGTAAAACGTCCAAATTCTCTTCTGCAATTCTATCAAAGCCTCTGGACTCGCGACTTTGAAACATGGATGACGCGAAGACTTTGGCTCCAAAGGAGATGCAGAATCAGAGATGTGGATCTGTTGGCCTTGGGGAGTGATGTCAAACCTTGGGGGATCTGTTAGCATAATTCCATGAACAGAGATGGGGATTGAAATTGATAGATAGGATCATAGAAAACAGCTGGGGACAGTGAGGAAGAGAAAGACCGGCCATACCAAGCAAGGTGATCTTTCTGCAAGACCGGTACTGGAACCGAGGTGAATCCCAACACTTCGTCGTAGAACTTCTTGGCCAAGTGAAGAGTGCCGGGTAGCACCGTAAGATTTACGTGAGCGATTCCTGTGATCAACATTGTGAATCTACGTAGTGATATGCCCTAAGAACTCTGTGTTATTTTGCAGTAATTTGTGTAATTTTCTTTCTTTCCTGTTTGTTTGTCTGCTTACTTGTTCACAACATGAACGATGAAATCGTAAGGAGGGGACAGGTGGGGGTGGATCTCATAAGGTTGCCGAGCGTGGGGAACCAATAAGGGATGTAGCTTATAAATCCTAATATATATATCCTCTGCAATACATCTTATCACCTAGAAATCACGCAATTTAGAGGGACATTATGCCTCGCTATACACTGAATTACTAATACCACGAGTGTCATGGAGTGAATTAGACGGTAAATAGATTCTTCATGATTTTGTTTTCTGGAACCGACACAAACAAACAAAACCATGTATTCTAATTTATTTTCGAAGCTGTTGTGTGAAATCATATGCATTTTCCAAATTCCATTGCCAGTTCAACAAACAAGTAAATCGCAGACAGCCTACGATTCAATTTTTCTGGATAGGCCACTACTTGCCCTTTCCGAACGTCGTCTCACACGACTTGCTTCATAATCCCCTTGAGATCTGGGTTCAGAAGCCTTCCCATCTAAAAGACTCATATTTTCTTCTGTTAATTTCTGCGAGCTAGGAATTAAGGGTTCATTGTTTTGGGATATTCTAGATTGCCCCGCTGTAGATGGAGCTCTTGAAGAACGTCTGCCATCAGCGTATGCTTCTCGAGAAGGTACGAGAGAAATTGCATCTGCCTCTAGAAGATCTTCCAAAGCTGCGCCGCTTCTAGAGCTTTGTTTGGAACTATGTCCCGTTAAAGAGCTTCTTTCAGAAAGCGCTCGCCTAGCGACTGCTTTTTGAGAAGGTGCTTTTTGAGAGCGTGTGAGAGAAATTGCATCTATTTCTGGAAGATCTTCTAAAGCTGCCCCTTGTCTAGAGCTATGTGTCGATCTACGTACCTTCAAAGAGCTTCTTCCAGAGGGTGTCTTCTCAAGGGGTCTAGGAATTTCTGCCTCGGAATATTCAGAATCAGAATCTTCCTCTGCATTATGCATTTTACGGACATGCGTTTTCTCGCGCAAGTCGAGCTCAGGTTCCTTTCCTCGTTCGGATCTGCCATCGTCACTTTCTTTTCCACGAATGGTATCAGGAGAACGGTCTCTACGTGTTTCTCGACCATGTCCTTCTCTTCGACGATTGGGAGAGGCGTGCCTGTTGTCTTTTGGCTCACCGCTTCCCCGACGCCGATGATGTCGATGGCGTCGATGATGCTCCCCTTCATGTTCCTTCCGATGGCTTACAGATTCATGCTTCGCAGCAGGTTCTCCCCCTTCATTATAGGTGATAGTCTGCTTTCCAAATAAAACAATATTCACAGGCGGGTTGAAAGTCCGCCTTGTAGTGGAAATTTTTGTAGTTCTAGTAGATGTGCGCTCAGTTGCACCACGACCGAAAGAATCAGCGGGCTTCGGCGGCTTTTCCCTGGGAATTAGGACATGCAAATCCTCATTTTTGTATTTTTTATGCTTGTATTTATACATGCTTCTCTCTACATCTTCCGGATCCGATTCCTTCTTCACTCTCATTGTCGTAGGACTTTCATAGTTTCCCAATTTATAATTCTTGAGTTCTTTTTTTTTAATACAGTCGTAGAAACGTTCACCAGAATCGATGTGAACAAGTGTCAGCCCCATGGTGATTGTAGAAATGGTGATGAAAATTGCAGAGAAGTTGTTAAGACTGCGATTTGACTGGATATTATATGCGGTAGGTTGACGATGGAATGATTTGGTATGGTATGAAGGACTGCATCTTATCTTAAATACTCAAGAGTACCAACACCTTTTTCATCAAGAACACAAATATCCGAGCATCGTACTATACCACCAACGATCCGCGCAGGCCTAGAAGTTTTTTCCAGATGATCTACATTTCTTAAGATGTGAAGTCACCCTGGAGGAAGTTTGGTATTGGCTGATGAGTGGGCGATAGGATCATGTTTGTAAAGTTCATTGGCGGGTGTGGAATTTAATTGAAGGGCGGGACGTTTTAGACCTCATGGCCCGAGATATTTTTAGCTGAACTGCAGGTGGTTCTTTTAAGCGGGCCGTGGTCGTAATGACCAGACCCCGACGCATAAGGAAATATAAGAAAGGAAATAGAGAGACAAGTAGTAGGTAAAAATGTGATCTTAAATCATAAAACTAATAGCAATTTCGTATGTAAAAATCCCAAAAAGAGTTTCATTAAAGCATTTTGAAAGCTTGAAGTCTCTTCATACTTTCTTCGAGACTGCGCCTCTCAGAATCGAGGCCAAGTCGCCTTTGGGCCTTGTTTGGATTCTCGCCAACTAAGTTGCTTAATGCGTCCTCATTTTGTTCTCCATATAATTTTTCTGATACATACTGAGGAGAAAAAAGACGTAATGGACCATCCGGACCAAGCAGGTGCCTTTCGATGACTTGAGTTGCAACGTTGTCTGTGAATCGATATCTAGCCAACTCATAGTAGGCCTCGAGACTATCATGAGTATTCAACACTACCGCTAGTTCCTTATCATGATACAATTCAGTTCCCACAATCTTATCCGATGAGATGGATAGATTAGGAATCAGTGCACCGCCTTGTTCTTGTTTCATCCACGCTTTTTCCTTCGCCAAAATGCTCGTAACTTCGTTAATCCTGTTCTGCTGTCTATGCATTCGTAGTGCGGTGAAATGGGGATGCAAGGTAAAAAGATGGCCTTCAATTTCATCTGCAATCAGACGTTCGAGCTCCTTTGCGGCATCGACTGATGCTTTCTGGAAATCGGCATGCAACCAGTCCCGCAGCTTGACTCGAAGGTCGTCATCTGAGCAAACACTTTGAAATAATGCTTCATTAACCCGTTCAACAATGCTCTCCGCCTCCGCAAGAGCGTCCTCAGCGATGGCTCTCCAGCCTGTGGTCTGCTTTCTCCATAAAAAGTCTACTACTAATGGATTGAGGTCACCAGGAAATTCGGTCCCGCGAAAGCTCTCAATCACTTGTCGTATCCAGCCATAGGTTGGATCTATAGATTCATTTTAGCATTTTCATGATCTCGTTGTTCATATTGAAATTACTAAATACCTTTCATGAGTTTCTCCGACCATGTCATTCCGTCGTCGGCAGGGATAAGCTTCGCTTCCGCTGTACAAGTTACAAAAGGTTTCACTGGACCCTCTGCCTGTAATGTAGTACAAAACTTATCAAGCCCATCTCGAATTAGCTTCCTCGCAAACATATCAGACTTATTAAGCCCTCGATAGTTGCCATTTAAAGAGTTTTCCGCCATTCTAGAGTACTTCGTTGCAATTCCATTTATCAAAGTAAACTGCTGGAAATTGGTATCGCATGGTGGCCCTAGTTTGGAGATATCATTGTTGCACAGGGCAAGCTTTGCTTTGATCTCGGATAGAAGAATGGGTATACTCTGTTTCACATGTCTATTCCGCATCTTTATCAGATTGCTTCGTAGATGATGTCTGCCAAGCCTCTTTTTATTCAATCGATTCCATTCATCGCCTGAAAAGAAGGCACCCTCTATAGCATCTCTTTCTGCATCGCTGTTGTTGGCTTCGATTGGTGCCCTGTTACGCAAACCGTACCACCCTTCTTTCAGGTATCGTGGGGATTGGTCATCATTCTTGATGAGCTCAAAAACCTTGCGAAGGTTGTTAATAAGTTATTGTATAGGAATATTGGGTCAATTTACCCAGTCGTGTGATTGCTTTTGCTTGGTATCACACTTGTTGATAACTCCAACTATCCTAGACTCTTTATCCTCTATCTCGTCGAGCATATGCAGGACTTCCTGCCTTTCGAGATCGATCACATCTATAACAGCCCTTGATGATGTAAGTGGAATGACCAATAAGATAATTTCTGAGGGCTAGAACGTACACAATGATGCTTCTTGGGTTATGCATGTAATGCTGGACAAGAGTTTTGGCTGTTTGATGCTCCGTGTTTTTGGAATCTCCTGGTATACACTGTCAGCTCTATAAATATAAGTAAATGATGGTAATATTCACCGCGGATAAGACCAGGTATGTCTACAATCGCAAAATTCTTCTCGTCGGGGCCACGTTTAGTTATGCGTAGCACAGAGCTACTTAATCTATTGTATTTCGGTCTTCTACCAGGCCGGACATCGGCATGGTCTTCAATGATGACAGACTCTGCCTATACACTTGTAAGTAACAATATTGTAGAGAAAAACATCTGTCTCGAGCCGAACCTGCTTGAATATAGAATTCATGGTTTCCTTATCAAGCGTGGGCCCGAAAGCTAATGGACGCCATGAGGACAACAACTCCTTCCGCTCTTGAGTTTCATTGGAATCAGGAATGATCTCAACGGTCACCGAAACCGTGTCACTTGGCGAAGTTCTTTTGTGCACAATCTCGGTTGCAAAGCGAGTGCACATCTTATCATCGGTTGGAAAAGGAATCTCTGTCACAGCTTGGAGCACTGAGCTTTTACCAACGCTTTGGTCTCCAACGACAATTAGCTAGAAAATGTAAGCTCAGAGTGACATACACAAGCGAAAAGACATACTTGAGGTAAATTCACATATTTGGAGACACCCAACTTGTGCAGCTCATCCATGAGCTCGAGCTCTGCTTGTGTCTGCTCATCTCCAAAGTCATGTCCTATAGGTGATTTAAGATCTGGGTAGGCGGAAACCATGATGTGATCGCCTTGGAGAGGTTGAGATTGTAATGATTTAGTTGAAAGTCTGAAATAGTTCGAGTATTATCGATTGAGAAGTGTTTGGCAACTGGTCTTTGATGAAAATTTGTAACACAGTCCTGCTGTATACAGTTTAATAAGAATATTATTTTGAAAGTAAGTGGGAAATCCACCTCTTCTATAGATTATGCCATTGTATCTACATTGGAAGTATCCCGACATGGCTGAGACGGAGTGCATCATTTCTAAGATTTACTTCCTAGCAAACTTTAGATTATCCAGCTGAAAGGCTGAAAAGTCACAAATAACATTACAAAAATATCCTTCCTGTGCCCCGAGATACATGAGATTGCAATACTCCCTGGGCCGCAATCCAACGACCAAAAGCGTGTGATTCTCAAGGTACGGCGCGTGTTGGTTGGTGACTGTTGGTCCCGCGATTATGGTTCGCCAGGGTGCTGTTCTTATCGAATATATTCACTGAAGATACTGTTTCAAGTACAAAACAGTTCGTATCTTTGTATCAGCCCACTAGGAACGACATATTGTTGGGTTGACTATTGCGTGCCAAACGAGATGAAATGTAAATATAGTGACGAGTAGTGCTGCCTTGTGCCGCTCGTTTGTGATAAGGGCGCAGATGTGATGGCCTTTGCAGACAACCATCTGATAAATGTTTAATGCGCTATGTATTGGATGAAATGAGATATAGGAAAAGACGTGGAAGAAAATTGACAAAACGGAAGAAGGAAGAACAACAAGCCTACAGAGGACAATGACTTTGCCCATTAGACGCGAAACAATGCTTCAATGCCAATCTTTCATTGCTAACATGGGTTGATTTGAGACCATGAACTGAACGTTCAATGTACTCTGCACAATTTCAGCCACATTGAATGTCCTAGTCAACTCAAAACAATGAAGTGGTGATATCTTCTTAATGGAGGGAACAAGAGGTTGGGACACAGCCAGTAGCATGATGTGTTTTCCAGCAGCGAAGATGACCGCCCCGAGTGAGATTTAGAACCTTGCTTTCAACTACTCAACCTAATCATTTTCCGAAAAAGCAAAAATATGCAGTAGATTTTGAATTATGAATTTGTTAGGAACAAGAAAATGGTGACGACATCTACCTCGAGATCTACCACATTCGCTCAATTTGCTTATTGGCCTCGGTGTACCAGATGGCCCAAGCTCCAAAATTTGTCTATCAATCCCCAACACGTAAACACCACACTCCCTCCTTCATTCAACTCAGCTTCAAGGTCAACAACAAGCCTTTTTTTTTACTCACTCGCACTCCTTTCTCTGCCCAACTCAAGCCCTTTCTCTCCCGCCGCGATTGCAACCATGGATCCCCAAGATACTCGCTCACCCCCCGTCAAAAAGCGTGGTCCGAAACCCCTCCAGTCCTCCAATCGCAAAACCCAATACCTAATCCTCTACAACTTTGTGTCCGCACTTCTCTGGCTCGTCGTTTTGGGCCGAGTAGTTCTCCTTGTCCCACTCGTCGGATTCGGGCGTTTATATCCTGCTGTCGGTACTTTTGTAAAATGGACACAAACCATGGCACTTTTGGAGGTTGTGCATGCAGCTCTTGGTTCGTTCTTTCTTTCAACGTCCCTTTGTACGCGGCCGTGATTGAGCAAATGCTAATTCTCGATCTGCAGGAGTTGTACGAGCCCCAATTAGTACAACCGGTATGCAAGTAGCTAGTCGACTCCTCCTCGTCTGGTTCATCGTCAACCCATTTCCATGGGTAGCAAAAAGCACCGGGTACTCTACAATGCTCATTGCATGGAGTGTCACCGAAGTAATTCGATACTCTTACTTCGTTATCACACTTAGTGGATACAAGCCCGATATTGTTACTTGGTTTCGCTATAATACCTTCTTCGTTTTATATCCATTGGGGATCAGTAGTGAATGTTGGTTGATTTATAAAGCTATTGAACCTGCGGGAGAAATATATGGATCTCTGTATCCTTTAGTTTTGAAAGCAATTCTGCTGATTTATATTCCTGGTATGTTTTATGGTGATAATTTCGAAGACATGGGGATGCTAACGAGATGCAGGTTCATATATTTTATTCACACACATGATTAAGCAAAGGAGTAAGGTTTTGCGAGCACAACGAGAGATGTTGAAAGATGAATAGAGCACTCAAATTCCCATAGATTTTAGATCAAATAGGGGGGCCAGAATGGTTCGGTTGGTGTACATAGCCGGTCAGCCAACAATGGAACATTCATAGAAAATTTAGTTGGCAGCACAAATTTATAGATTTTTTTAACTTCAAACTCCACCTAACCCTCTCTAACTTATACACGATAACTGTTTGATTAGAGTGCAATGATTTTGCCAATCTTGCGGCTTACAAGAAGGTATCTTGAGTACATCATATGTCAACTTCTACGTAGTTTTACTGAAACAACAATCACAAATGAATAGACTCGCCAAGTTCAATGTCAACGAGCGAAGAAACACATGTTCTATTCATAAGACTACAACTGCAATGTACAGAAACATAGATATCATGCGTGCCTTTATTCAACCAACCGAGTGTCAAAAAAGTTAAAAAGTTGAGAGAATCAAAAGATGTAGTGGAAGGAATCTCATCTTCTTTTCCTCTTTCCACTGATTGACGCCCGTCGCCCCTTTCCCATACCCTAACATCTTTCCTTGACTTCATAAGAATCCTTTGCTCTTCACTTTGAGGAACAACTTCAGCCACCGCTAGCAAAATAAAAGTCCACGTGCTTGGGAAATGGTATCTCATTTCTTCAATAAGTCGATAGATTGTAAAATGAGCCGAAGTATTATGCACGACTTTGGCTGTAAAACCAGCGTGTCCAGCACACCTAGGAGATAATAGAAGAGATTGAGCGAAACTTATCAGATGTCATGTAATTCTAAACCTGAGAATCGAGATGAGGATGATTATGGCGTGGGTATTCATATTATTATAATTGTACGGGATAGGCTTAAATCAAGCTCAATGACGCGAGGATGTTGGAGGATGCCCCCCATCACGGAAATCGGCACCATTGGAAATCGGCTGACCTTCGGGCTTACGTCCAGCTGGCCAAAAATCGATAGCCTCAACGATATCCTCTCCTCGCTCATCCTCATAAGCATATATGATCTACAATCAATCAGTATTTTTACAAATTCACGCATGAATGTTGGAATGACACATACCTCTCGAGTGCTCGTATGCAGCATACGAATGCTCTTATGAGGAACAATATGAACAGCGTTAGTCTCAATATTCCTAATTTCAATAAAGTTCGGTTCGAAGGCGAGTATCCAAGGGTATGAAAGTGCGAAGCTCTGTGGTAGTCCCTCCCAATCAATCCTCCAGTCGGGTCTAGCTCGCCATCCATTGCGATTGACGAAGAAAGAGAATTCGGAGTAGTTGAGTAGAAACTCCCCGTTCAACCGCTCAATATGTATTGGTCGTACGTTCTCCTTTCGAGCAACGAAGTCCAACGATGTATCCGCCTGATCGAGAAGTGATTGAGTCTCTAGAGTTTCCAAAGATACTACTTCAAAACCACGTGCACAAGCTACACATAATTTTGATTTGAGGAAATGTATGGACGAAGATTCTGTTGGAATATAGAATTCTTTGAATGCCTTCAACTCGTCTTGACCATTGCTGAACATTTTGAACCCTTTTTGCTTCTTCCCTTTGGACATCGCGTCGTTGGGCTCAAATACTTTAATCGTGGTCGACAAAGCCGATGATTTAACACAGCATACAAGGTGGCGGCCTAAGCATATCCCTGTGCGGAAGAAGTTGCAATGACTTTGTATTTTCTTAGGCCGTTTTGAAAGTGCAGGCTCGTTCGGATTCAGCGCAGAAAGAGGATAAGACTGCAAGGATTTATTAGATAAAACCAGCAGAAGGTTATATTCTTCGAGGACATCGATCTGTGTGACACTGGTAGCATCCAATACTCGAAGTGGCTTTGCAGCAGCATCTTTTGATCTGCGATCAGAAACGAAGATGCCCGAGTCCGTACCGTATATCAGTTTACGTCCACCATCGAACGGTGCCACACAGTTGACCCTATTCGCAGTCGTGAAGAAGCTACTAGAAATGATAGATTTATTGTAGAAATCGCCTCGCGCACGTAATATGGCTTGTTGTTCACCTATGTGCTCCATCCATTTGTTTCTCATCCCTGCACTGCTTGCGTACAGTGTCAATTCATACCCACCTCTACCAAGGTGCCTGAAGGTGATGGGGAACCCATCTTTCTTACTGTTGTCATTTGTAGGAGTCTTGCTAGGAATCAAACTTGATGACGGGCGTTTCACAACTCCAAGTTTAGGCATAAACTCATCCATTTCGCGAATAGTTAACAGTTCAAGAGGAATTGGGCGGCGATATACTTTAATTTCCTCCTTCTTTGCCACTGTCTTGACACGTACGAGAAGAACAGCATGGTCGAAAAGGTAGGCCTGAATGTCAGTCGGATCTGTTGGTGTCTTCTTCAAAGGTCCTTTGTGGATGAGCTCTCGGTTTTCGTCAGTAAGCTTCAGATCTACACGCTCATTGGGCCTGAAACGAAGCTGTTCGTGCAATCGCTTCAGGTTGAAGCGATTCTCGGCTTTTCCAGATTCGGCATTGACCCTGGTGAGGAGTTCACGAATCATCTTCATGGCTTTCGGGATATCTTCCTTGTCCTTGTTTCCATCGTCGGTATACTTAAGAACATTATCTAGCAAGAGTGGGTAACGGGCAAGTCTTGTTGTCGGCTTCGTTAGATAACCATTCAGTTCAAGCTTTCTTGACTCTTTTCGCCTCTCTGTCTCGTCTACAAATTTAGAAAACGAGGGATTCAAAGATCGCTCGTTCTCAAACTCAAATTTTCCCGCCAGTTGATTTGATCCGTATATTATAAAAGGCTCGAACTGAGGTACAAACTGAAGGAATATATCACCAACACATTGCACAACAGGATGCTTCCGCTGGCGTTCTGTGAGTGCTTCGGCAAATTTAGAACTGATAGCATGAATACTCGGCGGATCAACAATATTTGAAAATATGGTTCTGACTATTCTCTCTTTTCGAGCCTCTGGAATAGGTGATGGAGAGAGTTGATTGACTGAGCGTAATGGGAGAATCCAAAAGTCTCGTAGATATTCGAGATCCTTAACAAAATCTCTTTCGGTGTACATAATCTCTGAAATGACTTCTTGACGTTTCTTTTCCCGTTCACCAACGCTATCCGCAATTTCTTGAGAGACTGTGTTAATCCAGAGCTTTTGCTCGTCAGGTTCATCGACATCATGCAGACTTGCTTCGGACTTTTCGCGACGAAGACCAGGCTGTGGCTTCAAGTTCAATCGAGATTGCTGTTCAAGTCGACGAGGGCAAGCTATCGAATAGCACAACTGATCTCTGGTACACGTTGGAGAATAACATTCGGTGAGTAAAACGAACACGCCATTGACTTCTGGTGCTTCATGAGGTTCGTCCATCATCGTTTCTCGAAATTGATACATCTCTGTAGCAGAGTCACGTAATCGATGATCGTAAGTCACATCGTGAAAAAACTTCTGGGCATCAAGAGCTCGTCCAAGCAACAAGGCAAGATTTCGATCGGTAGTCTTGATGATATACGAGATAATGTCCACCGCCTCCGCTCCACTGAAAGCATTTTTGTATGTGAGGTCATTCTTCGTTCTATCACCGACTAAGATTTTTTCTCGAAAGCAGTCGCCAACCCGTGACAATAGTGCCGGATATACCAGAGGAGCTTTGTGTCTAGATGATCCTCCGGCCGTGCTGCTAATTGATTTGGCCGAAGGCCGATGCGTTAAGACATCCGAATGCTCCGGTGGGACAATAGTTGAAGCCATAGACATCGATCGACTCATATCTGGCGCAACAGTAGAGGCCATACTAGCAGTCCGTGTTGCAGTTGCGGGAACAGGAGGGGGGATAGAAAAAGCTGGTAGCTCATGCGGCCCGTTCCCCGAAGTCCGTCGATTTGGAATCACTCGTCCACTCATAGTTTGATGCTGGTCACGATCTTGTGGATACGTAGTCAGTGACATCGTGCGCTCATCAGGTCTCTCTGGAATATTGCGTCCGAGAGCGGTTGTTTTTGCGGGTTGGTGTTGGTATTGAGCTTGCCGAAACGCATTGGCGGGAGCTTGATTGAAGTTGCTAGGTGGCGGTTGGTACATTTGTGGCCTAGGTATACTCGCCATCGATTGAGACCGATAGGGATCGGAGGCGAGTGCTGGAGCATTGCCTGTGTAATATCGCTGCTGTTGGGGTCTAGGAGGAAATGGTTGTTGGGGGGCAATGCGCTGAGGAGTAGGGTACGGTCTTCGATCGCTACGAACCTGCTGTGGCAACGAATGAGGTTGTGGTTGAGAAGGTACTTGTCCAGGAGGTGGTTGTCGGGGTCCTTGATAATAGCCATTGGCCATGCCACCTCCATTTAGCATATTGTTCCCCTGTTGAGGCCGATATCCGCCCTGGCCCGGAGCTTGTCTGGGAGGCATCCCGCCTTGCATTCCTGACGTCTGCGAAGACATCGTTTGTGTGCGACCCTGAGGCATAATTGGAGGAGACACAGATGAAGTCATGGTTTGCGATCGGCCGGGAGGAGGGGCAGCACCGAAGATATTTGAGAAAGCGGTTTCCCGTTGATAGTTCGAAGCATGACCATATTCATTCGGGCGACCATTATTCCCCCGCCCTTGCTGATAATCTGCCATTTTGTATGCCAAAGAGTATTTTTGTTGTGTGAATGCAATGTAACTCTATTCGTTGATCCTTCTGTTGGCCTAGAATGAGGAGCCAAGACTCGAAGCCGAGGGAATTAACCCCGGGACAACCTCAGGACCGATGGTATTATGGACCCTATTATGACATTCACTAGTACGGGGCTTAAAATTTCAATGTCGAATTGATTCGAGGTGGTTGTTGAGGTTGAGATACGGGTAAGATAATGATTAACTTTGTTGTTTCGGAGTCGGAGGATGAGTTGGGGTGGTATGTAGTTGATCAGCTCAAGCGAATGAATGATCAGCAAGCCTTTCTAGAGTCGTATTGCGTGTTATTTATCTATCTTGTTCGCAGGAGGAGATAAATAAATGGGATAAAAAGCGTCGGAAGAATGACGCCAACGTTAAGATGTATGCTTCTCCTTCTTCTTCTTTCCCTTGATAGGCTCAATAGAATCTTGTGAACCTTCCAAGGTCGCTCTAGAAGGGTAACCAGGAGTAGGATTTCAAGTTATGGAAGACGGACGGACTGAACCGAATTGTACTGTATTGTAATGTATTGGTGTTGCTGTTGTGTATATGGAACTAAATTTTTGGCTAGTTCAAGTTCTTTTTTGGCGGTGCGCCGGAGCATTGGATGGTACCGTATCCTTTTATTAGTGTGGCTTTCGGATGCGGCGAGAGAGGAATCCTTCTTCCTTTTCGAAGCTTGGAAGTCTCAATCAACACTACCTAGGTACTTCATAAAGCTAGAGAATGGGCAGTAAAGAACACACTTGGAATCAAAGGCAGAGTAGTCGTAAGAACTCCTGGAGGATCAGCACTTTATCAGTCTGTGCAACCTGATCTCTGGTAATTGAATTGGGAAGAGTGATTGTGATTGTATTTATTATTATTATTGTATGCATGAACATGATATCAATTCCATAGGTACATATCTACGAGGTACCTACCTAGGTATCGACTTGAACAATCAATTGGATATTTTTCGAATTCGGGTGCTGGTGGTGTCATTTATTAGGTGACTAAGCCGCCCTTGGGTAATTTTGGTGTGTGTGTACTCGTGCCGTACCGATTATAGTAGATGTGACTCTATAGATTATCAAAAAGAGCTGGAGGCGCTTGTATACTAGGTACTAACTTATTAGCTCCACCCAACTGAAGCCTGGATTTTGATAGCTTTCATCAAACAACAACACTCATTTCGCAACCTCTCAACTGTCAACTGTCAATTTTCATCCAACTTTAGTGCATCAATAAATACACTTACAGAGTAAATCAATCATGGCAGAATCAGATCTTGCCCCAAAGTTCGCCCCCTTCTTTGGAATGGTACGAAGCTCAAACATGCGTCGTCTTGGTAATGTCATGATGCTAATGGCTTCTACAGGCTGGTATCGCCTTTGCGATGACTTTCGGATGTATGCCATCACTTCTCAAGCCCAAACTTATCGCACCGTTCACTAATAGCCTCAAGGTATCGGTGCCGCATATGGCACGGCAAAGTCTGGTATCGGAATTGCAGGTGTTGGTACTTTTAGACCTGACTTGATCATGAAAGTGCGTAATCACCTAGGAAGATTCATACATGCTACACGTACTGACTTGGTGCTCGATCTAGTCACTTATACCTGTGGTCATGTCTGGTATCATTGCAGTCTACTCTCTCGTCATCGCCGTCCTTATAGCTGGAGATATGGGACCTCCTCCTGGCCAGAGTTACAGTTTATTCAAGTATGCACATCTTGTTGGGTTCTGTACAGGTAAATACTAACATATTCATAGCGGATTCATGCATTTAGCATGTGGTTTGTCGGTTGGATTAACAGGCCTGGCCGCTGGTTATGCAATTGGTGTAGTTGGTGATATGGGCGTTCGATCATACATGCAACAGTCACGAATCTTTGTTGGAATGGTCTTGATATTGATTTTCGGCGAGGTTCTGGGACTATACGGGTAGGCTCACTTCACAAAATTATCTTCAAATTGTCACATTGGCTACGTACTAATTCGCTATCTTAGCCTGATTGTCGCGCTCATTCTCAATACCAAGAGCAGGGGTTAGAGATTCGTTACCAGAAGCAAATACTCTTTTTCCGGTCGTACGACAATATTATTTGGTTAGATATGAAGTGACGGCATTGCTTGGAGTTTGGGTCGCGTATAGTTTGTAACAAACATGTCGCAAATGTTTGAAAATCGATCACTGTGTACAACACCTTCGAAAACAAGCGCGATTATAATCTATCAACAATCCGGCGGCGAGTTCGCGCTTCATAAATTTTACTTGTCACACTTGCCTGATCTCCGTTCAGCATTCACGCGCAAAACATATCTCTCGCGCAGCATACATAATCCACAGACTCAGAGGAATCATTCCATTTGTAGTCGGGTGGGTTTTCCATAAAGTTTTGTGTGGTTGTACACCATCTTTATCCAACATTGTATACTATTCAAACCTTATCATTTCTTCTTGGTACACTTTTCCAACTGATAGGGCCCGTTTGTGTTTCGTTGTGTTCTCTCGTTTATTGTTCTTGTTTTCACATGAAACGTTGCTAGGTGATCTCCTTCCGGGACTGGACACCATTTTGATGATATTGATGCACCTCACCTAGCAATTCTTATTCCAGTTGGCCGCCTAGCCGCGGAACATGAGTAAGGCTTGAATACTGTAGCCATTCTGCGTTCAAGGGGGATACTATGAAGGTGTAGAAAGCACCGTCTGCCTTGCCTGTCCGGTTATTGTTGAAGGAGATGTAGGAGATACAAAAATGCATGTAATGTCAACTTTATATATCCCCAAGCAATCCTTCAAGATCTTTTTGTGAAGGTGGTGATAAATTGGGCATTGGCCCATCTATCACTAGGTACCTACGCATAATATTCAACTCCAAAGCCAAAAACGATACTTGATTTTGCAACGTAGATGAACCAGATTCACCTAGAATTTTAACTCGGGATAATCATGATCACTTTGAATAGAAGACCAACCTCTTTTTGAGTGTTTATCTCACTTGAATGTTCCATCAAACTAATAATGTACAGTCCAGGAGTAATAACCGTCTATCATCAGAACAATTCAGTTGAACGAAACTTATCACTATCGTAATCATTACTATCTACGGGAATACTCATTGAAGAATAATCCTGTTGGCCAATCCCTATCTTCGGATGCCCGCGAACCCGTCAAGTCATGGGTAGATTCTGGAGTTACCTTGTGATATTGCAACTGAATTCTCCCATTGGATGAAACTCGCGACATATTAACTTCCTCGCTTCCTGTCCCCTTTTAGTTTTACTTTGTCAGTATGACTGATTGTTTGTTCCAAGACATAGATGATGTCTATTACTACATTTGTAATCACTTTTAGGTGTCCACCAGTGGGTGTACGGACTCACGGGACAGTACAAAAATGAACTTGTAAATATCTTTTGATATATTGAACCATTTATTTTAAAATTTGTTATATTTCTTGAATAAAGATAAAATAATCAAAATACAAATTCTGATATCAAACAATTGAAAAATGGATTTATTGAAAATATTGAAAATTGGGAAGTGTCCCGTCAGTCCATGCACCCACTGGTGGTCTACTCAAAAAGCATGAAATCATTGATGAAAATAAATGAACGTTATCGGTATCTTAGCGGCAGGTATCAGCCACACAGCCGCCACACTATCAAATCTCGAAGCCTCCAGCTCCTCCTGCAACACAAAGTTCATGCTAGTGTCTCTCTAGACTCACCAAGGTGCAAACTAACCATTCTGCAAAACCTTCCTATTATCTACAAATTCTGTATCCCCTCTTCCTCGGTGATCCCTTCTATCGTAGGCGACAAGTACCTCCGGGACTTATTTAGTTGCGGGAGTATTATGGTCAGGTGTCACGACATCTTGTGTTTGGTCAAACCCTCAATTGCTTGATATCGCTAGCTGTTTCTATCTTGTACTCAACTTCCTTCACAAGATTAGTTGGATTTCAAGTTTAAGGGCATTCTTGCCATAATGTATATGATCAACTGTTGGAGTGGAAACCACGTCGACGTGGTCGTGCTCATACAATCCCTGCTTCACGTGCCAATGTAGATCAGGTACAAGTAAAGCTCACGAGGGTTTAAATCGAAGCTTATTCCCACAAGTGTGTCGGTTTACATCTTTGCCTACTGGAGTTCCCAGCCACTGCTGCACACGACGCCCGGCATTCGAGATCGTTTCTTCATTATCTCACAAAGTAAATCAGTCTATTTTTGTAGTTATGGCACAACACAATCTTTTTACTGGTGAACAAAGTGCAGATCTTTCTTTGCGGTGAAGTGACTCTCCGCCCCTCGATAAACCTCCTATTGTCACGGGTTCGCTACCCGCCTTCTTTGCTTTAGAATTTGCTACTACAGGCAATTTATGCCTTTCAGAAGGAATTCCACCGTCCTCGGAGAGATGCGACGATACTAGCTTTGTACCCTATGCAATAGTCGCAGGTTTGTCCCACGATTGGACCAGAAAGATTTCAATCTGCCATATCTGAAGCCATTTGGATTCGCCTGACTACCGGCCACGAGATCATTGCCTAGGTACTTTTGTAATGTCTTTTTGATATGGCGCAATAATTCACTACTCGTGTGAGACAGAACGAGTAGTGGGGGGTTGCGTAGGACGATTAAACCTAAAGAAAGTTTTAGGGCACATCGGTGTTCCCTGGTATCTAATACCTAGGTAGTGATAATCGGCCGCTAAGAAGACTATTATAAGAAGACGATGAATCCTCTTGCTACCAGGTCCTCATCAAGTCCTCACCAAGTCCCCAACACAAGGATCTACCACTCTATCTTCAATCTGTACATCGCCCTCGGAACTTGTCAAAGATGCTTTCCAACATCACAGCCTTCCTCGCTCTTGGAGCAATTGCCCAAGCAGCTCCAACTCCAGCTCCAGGAGCTGCCTCTTCCGGTTCAGCATCTCACAGTGTAACAGCAATTCACAATCCGAATTATGTTCGCAATGGTACTGCATCTTTGCTCAAGGCCTATGCCAAGTACCACATTCAGCCTACCCAACCAATGTCTGATGCGTTCATATCGGCACTCCAAAAGAGACAGGATTCTTCTGCTCCAGCTTTCCCAGTCAATGGTGTTGAGTATCTCGTTCCTACTATCGTTGGAGGTCAAACTCTCAACCTTGATTTGGACACTGGTTCGGCAGACTTGTAAGTGTCACAGTTCTTAGAAAACCCTCACCCTGCAAACCATGATCCTAGAGGTTCAATTTTACTTCAAGTGACGATCAATGCATCTCACCTTATTTTACCAAATTTACTGACTATTGTATCAGATGGGTTTTCTCCTCTCTTCTAGCTGCCTCCTCTCGCAGAGGTCATGACATGTAAGGAATCATTCATACCACATGAGATAGCATAAGTCAAGAACTAACAAATCCTTCAGCTACACCTCAAGCAAGAGTTCCACATTCAAGGCTCTCTCGGGTTACACCTGGAGCATCCAGTATGCCGATGGATCTGGAGCAAGTGGCACTGTAGGAACAGATACCGTCAAGATTGGTGAGACTACAGTCACTGGCCAAGCAGTTGAACTTGCCAACAGAGTCTCTTCTTCATTTGTCACTGATGAATCTGATGGACTCATCGGTATGGCTTTCAGCAGCATTAACACTGGTAAGTCTTCGTGGCTTAGATAATCACTCGATAAGAAGACCGCATCGCCTAACTTCACATCAATTAGTTGAACCAAGAGCTCAATCCACCTTTTTTGACAATGCCGAGAGCTCTCTCAGTTCCCCACTCTTCGCCGCCTACCTCCCATTGAATGCAGATGGAGCATACGACTTCGGATATACCGACTCTTCCAAATACACTGGAAATATCACGTACACCCCTGTCGACTCCAAGAACGGTTTCTGGGAATTCCCATCTGCATCTTACAAAGTCGGCTCTACCGTCCGCAGCTTATCAGGATACACTGGTATTGCTGATACAGGAACCACACTTATCCTCATGAGCGACGCCGTTAATACTGCATACTACGCTCAAGTCCCTGGTGCCAATTACTCCAGCTCTTATGGAGGATACATATTCCCTTGCGATGCTACTCTCCCTACCTTGTCGTTCAAAGTCGGTCCAACTGACTATGTGACAATTCCGAGTTCCTTGATGAATTTTGCAGTCGCGGATGGAAACACTTGTTACGGCTCGCTTCAAAGTGTAGGTGGCGGTAGTCAGAACATCTATGGAGATGTTTTCTTCAATGCTTACTATGGTGTTTTTGACAAGAGTGGACCTTCATTTGGTTTCGCTACTAGTGCGTCTATTTAAGAAGTCATGCATGATATGAAGGGATTGATCTGGGGGATTCGGGTATGAAATTATGGGAATGAATGACTGGATGGAGCGGGGATTTGATTGGGATTTCTGCGCACAGGTTTCTGCAGATTTGGCTCTGAATGTCATATTGGACTGATTCCCTTTATCATGATTGACACATTTACCAATATTCCTGCTGTTTTGTTGATAATTTTCTGTGATCTTTTGCGTGTGAAATCTGATTTCTGGGATGATGTGCTGTAATAGGAGGAGAAGTGAAGTCCCCTCCGGCTATACTGAGAGCCAAGCTCGGTACCACGTCTTGAGTACTGGCGCAAAAGTACGAGCGCTATGGATATTGTTTTTGTATTTACCTAGGTATTGTTTCGGTGTACTACCAAGTTTTGGCCGCGGGTTCAAATTTCAAATTTCAATACACGGTCAAGAGATCGATTAGAATTCTAGCGTGGAGTTAGTAGTACTGTGTTATCGAATGTTCGAGGACGTGGCGCTTCTGCTGAGCTTTGCTACATGATGGAGATGAAATGGCAGTGAGTCAGGTTCGTAGGTAGTTTTTGATGTTTGCTAGTTACCGGGATTCGTATGTAAAGTTGTTAAGCTGATAGGAAATCACTGAGAAACGGAAGCTGGAAGATTGTGGTAAATACTGATCTTATCAATTATAAGGCAGAATGGCTTTAAGATGAAGTTGAAAATTGAGAATGCTTGAAGTGTTTCATGGCATTGTGTATTCTACCTAGGTATGCAATGCATTTAGTGTCATTGATTCACTCCATTCTTTTCCGATGCCTATGGATTTATACGGTATGATCACCAGGTAACCTCTTACACTAGACTTGAACATATAGAGTTTCAAACGAAGGAGAGAGGAAGAAACAATGGTGTTGTCCCTGTTTTTGGTCTTCTCGGGAAGGCAGGTGCTTTCACTAGCGCGACTGCAAGCCCCCCGCCTTCCTCTCCCTCCAAATCGAAAAGTCCATTTGCCGATATTGCAAAATGTAGAATTTATAGGAAAATTGGAATTGTGTTTTGGAAACGTTGTCTTTTCTGACTATCCTTGATATTCAATGTATTGAATAACGTTTAACATCTCGGGCTGTAAGATGCCTTCCTCTCTGGGACGAATTGCTACTGCATCTATGTTTCCTTTTAACATTATTCCATCTATGGCTGTTCTGTTGTCTTGCAACCCATATGACATGATAAGCATACTAGGTATATCAATCTTGGATTTAAAGGTCTGGCATCAACTCTTCGCATGATGCAAACGAAAGATGCAAATCCCATTGTATATATAGCCAACAAGTATCAAAAAACGAGTGTCCTAACGATCACAGAATTAGTTCGGGATTGAAAGTATATATAACTATATATCAATGCTCTACACTCTCAGATTGTAGAGTTCAGATCTCCAAGCTAACAGCGGATGCCTCCTGACATTCTGGGCCAGTTTCGATGTTCAAAAGCTCAAACCCAAAGCATCATGGTTGCATACATCACTTTGTCATCGTGTACACTTCAGTCACTGGGGAGACAGTATTCATAAGGCAAGACTGGTGCTTTTAAAGTTCGAAGATTATATCGAACATCAGAGGTGATATCACATTGGACCGAAGTCAAAGTTTAAGTCCAGCAGACATATTTGCTGAGTTTCGACCTGTTTACTGCCAGTGAAAAATTCGATGTCTACTGGTTGATTTCCTATTCACTCTACTCGCTTGCCTCGATACCTAGCAACATCTGATATTGCGTGCGCGAGGCAAAAGTGAATCTCACGACAACAAAAACGCCCGTACCCTAAAAAGAAGAAAGTCAGTACAACTAGTACAACCAATAGACAAACTACAACCGTACGATAGAAAACTATAAGAGATTGATAATCGAATGGTATAAGTTCACACATAAATTTTCTTCTCGTAAAATTAATTCCTCCCTTTCCTGTCTCCAGAACCCAAATTATCATATAAATTAATAACAATCAACAAAACAATGTCTATGGAATTCGGAAATGTTCACTCGACGGCCATTGAGGGCGCAACTTTTACCTTCAATCTCGACGATGCGCCAGCTCAAAAGCAGAAGGATGGCACGTAAGTACTCTATATTAATAATTCACGTGATGAGTGTAACAATGCTAACCTTGGAATGTACAGACCTTTGAAGCCTTGTCCCAGGACCGATTGCGTCGCACATCGAACAAAGCAAACGCAGCTTGAATGGGAGCTCAAAGAAGCGCGCATGTTGGCCCAACAAAAGGAAGAGGAGGTGTCGACAAGAGTCGCCCAGCTCGAATCCTATGACCAAAGACTTCAAGCAGCACATATCGATCTTGCAGCTTTTGAACCTATCGTTGCGAAACTAGAAGCAGGCTATATCGAAGAAAAGAGAAAGAACGAAAATTTCGCAGTTCTCGAAGAAAGATACATTCAAGAGAAGCGGAATCTCGAAGCAAGATATACCGCAGAGAAAAAGAAGCATACCGTCGAGTACGAGGATCTAAGAGAGAAACACTTTGACCTACAGGATAAAATGGCCGCGGCAAGAGACGATAATGCTACTACTGTAGAGAATCTCCAACGGGAAATTACAAGGTTGGAGTTAAAGATTGTAGAGAATGACAAATACCTCGAATATGTGGAAACTCAAGCGAATGGTAGGGAACAGAGGTGCATTGCTAGGGAAGCCCGATGTGAGGCTATGGAGGGAGAAAAGGGTGATTTGAAGCGCAATATAGTAGAGCTCCAAAAGGTTATCGGTGAATTGGAGACCAAAATGGAAGATATGCAAGCGGAATCCGAAACATTGACTTACGAGTTGAAAAACTACAAGGAAGATTTGGCGGAAAAAATAACCGAGAACGAAAAGCTCACAAAACGTGTGGTCGCTGAAAAGGAAAGAACCGATAATTACAGAAACGATGCTAGACAGATTCAAAAAGAAAACAAAGAGATACAAAAGGCATCGGAGAAAAAAGAGCAGGAAACTCAGGCGCTTATTAAAGGCATGGAAAAGGGCAGCAAAGATCTGGTGGCAAAAGGAGGAGTTGGAGCGTCACCAGAAGTGCAAAAGCTGATGAGAGACTATATCGAGATGTGCCGCAGTATCATACAGCAGATTATAGACACTCGAAAGGCTCAAATTCCAGTTTTCGACCCAGCCCCAGGAACTTATCAACCCAAGGACGGTGAGAGCAGTGAAAATTCAGCGGCAGGTAGCAAAGATTCTAGCGAGAGTAGCAGCAGCAGCAGCTCTTCTGAAGACGAGGATGAGGAAGAAGGGGAGGAAGCGGTGGAGGGAGAAGGAGAAGGTAGTCCCGATCTCCAACTCATCAACAAAAAAACCAGACGTCGCGGGCATGGCCCTGCCGCTGGTCCTGAGATTCAAATTCAGATTAAAGAAGTAGAAGTGATTCGAGAAGTTCACATTCCCGGCCCTGAAATTCTCGTTCCAGGTCCTACTATCGAAGTTCAGGTCCCTGGTCCTATTCAATACGTTGATCGCGAGATACCTGTGCCAGGACCTAGCATATTCGTCGATAAACCAGGCAAAGATGTCCCGGGGCCAATTCGTTATACACCATTCCGAGTGTTCGCTCACAATCCCGTCATTTGCTGGCTCTTGGTCGAATTCAATTTCCTCGTTCTTTTCTTCCACTGGTGTAAGCGTATGTTGAGCTTTCTTAGTCGGTTCCCTGCAATGACTATCGGAGTGGGCCCTTGGAACCCACCACCTCCTGATGACGATGACGATTCCGACGACGATAATGCAGCTGGAGAACCTCCGGATGCTGATAGAATACCCAAAATTGGACCTAAACTTCTCTCTGTATTATTCAATCCAAAGCCTGGAAGAATACCAAACGCCTGGGATACTTTTTGGGGCTTGGCGTTTCATATGATCGTCTATAGTGTACTTTGGTTGTTTCTCTCGGTTGCCTACGAACGCAAGCTTTGGCTTGCAGAAAACGATTCTACTCGTAGATGGCTTCATCAAATAATTGCGCAGCACGGCGGTAATGGTTTCCTTGGTATGAATCAAATCTTACCTCAACGTGTCATTCGCCTATTAGAGATATGGAGGTTTGAACTTGTGGAGCGTATGGGCTATCCTGTCGCATATCAGTTCCCTGGTTGATATGTACGCATGTGATATGTAGGTTCATACTACCTGGGAACATGTATTGAAGAATTGGGGCATAGCTGTCATGCATAGCTTCTATGTTTGATGAGCATGACTCTTCTTTTCAATGCGTCTCTTGCCTCGCTTCCCTCGACACACTGCTTCTCACCGGGTTCCTTCCACGGCACACGCGAGGCACAGTTTTATGAGACTGCCGCTATTCCTCCTTCGTGGTGTTTTGGATGGATGGTTGGATGGATGGAATATCCTAAACTTGCTGCTTTACGAAAAGAACAACGTGTTCATAATTTCTCCTTATAGTTCTGGCTCTACACACTAATGTATTTTTTCTAATTTGTTTTCTTTGGACACACAACTACTTGGATGACACGAGTAGAGTAAATTAGGGGATTGAACATGCAGCCTCGCGATAGTACAAAAGCCTGTCATTCCAGATGGTATATGGTTTTATGTCTGCTCGCTGGTTTCTAAGATGACCCAAGATTAGCATTGAATTGGTATGTATTGAATAAGACAGATTTTCATTTCAGACACTGTTCATATGCATTAGAGCTTGTGAAATGTTGACTGAACATGCATCTTTCGGAATATCCGGATGTGAGATAGAGTTGGATATTAGTACTCCGTATACTTTTTGCGTTGTTCAATGACAGAAATAAAAGATGATAATTGTGATAACCAGGAAGAATTTGATATCTCTGAACAGAAGGATAGATTTAAACTATGTACTGCTAGATTACCTTTCCTGTTTCTCATCATGCCATCATGCCGTCATGCCGTACATATGTCATCCCTAAGCTATCTCGGCAAGCAAGAGAGAACGATGAACTGCAAAATAGTCACACTTTTGAAAAATCATTATCAAATTAACCACTTACGATTGTATTGGCCATTTAGTTTCAGGAAACCATTGACTTCTACTATCTATTTGTAGAAAATGTCCAGATCTTCAGATTCGTCGAATTGATTACAATTTCATTTCCAAATCCTAATGTCCAGACCCATTTCATTGTCTTTCTCCATCTTTACTAATTCTAGCCTTTTACCCCCTGTAGACCAAAGTGCCTCGGCATGCTGTATGCTTAATAAACATCCATTTCTTTCTTCAGTCCAGACTTCAAAATCGAATTCCAATTATCCATTTGCTGACAGAGAATTCAAGATTGAATTGATTGAAACCGTTGCAATTAAATAGTTTATAAAGGTTCAAGTATTCATTTCTCTTTACTTTCTCTCTCATATTATCTATTTTTCATATCAAACCCGTTCTCAGTAAGGTTACCTACCTGCAATCGTACATATCCTACGTTTTCATCTTCATTACATTGCAAACAGCCTTGATATCAAATAAACATCTAGAACGATTAGGCACTGATCACGGGACATTCTCCGCATGCGATAATGTCATAGGATTTTGAAAGTCACTCCACCACCAGATTAATCAATCGATACGAGTATCGAAGAGTACAACATCATTTTGTACAACCCATTTTCTAGCATCACAATATCCACAAATCCATACAAAAATACTTTCACCATGTCCGACAAACTTGTTCCTTCAGATCCAGAGAAAGTCATGGTTATCCGTGATGTGACGCCGAATATCACGACACTCTCAGTGCCTTTCTTACGATTTGGCATGATCAAATTCGGTGGTAGAGCTACTATTGGTATATCTCTCTTCTTCGCGCACTCATTACATACAAATGCTAATAGATCATCCCAACAGTTCGTCTCACATCTGGTCAACTCGCCGTCTTCTCTCCCGTGGCCCTCACCCCTTCGGTAACAACCAAACTCCAATCCCTCGGAAACCGCGTCGCCTACGTGGCAGCCCCCGATCTCGAGCACCACATCTTTCTTTCCGACTGGCACAAAGCCTATCCAAACGCCCACTTCATTGCTCCCGAAGGGCTTGCCGAGAAACGCGCCGAACAAGCCAAGTCGGATAAAAAGGTTACCAATGTCCATTTCCAAACGATCTTTACCAAGAAGAACAAGGCCGAAATTCGAATCTCTCCGGAATTCGACACAGACTTCGAATATGAATTTGTCGACTCACATCCAAATAAGGAATTGGTGTTTTATTATAAACCGGATAGGACGTTGATTGAAGCAGACTTGATGTTTAACATGCCGGCTACGGAACAGTATTCTAAGACGGGAGAGGACGCTACTTCGGGATTTGCAACAAAGTTGTTTGGTCATCTTCAGACGACCAATGGATCAGCGATATGGCAAAAGAGAATGTTGTGGTATTTGTTCAGTAAGAGTGATAGAGAGGGTTTCAATCAGAGCGTGAAGAGAATTAACACGTGGGGATTTGAAAATATCATACCTTGTCATGGAGATACGATTGTTGGGAACGGTAAAGGGATCTTTGAGAAGGTTTTCGCATGGCATTTGCAGGGAAAGAACTCCAAGTAAGAGTATCTGGCTACAGGGTTGAAAGAGGGGAGTTGGAGAAAGGCGTCTTCGGAGGGGATGGGTGGGTTGTGCAAGCTAATAGTATTTCCTTTCGAATATGTTATCGAATATGAGTGGATATCTTCATTGTGTAGGATTATAGGTGTCGAGTAATTGTTTCCTTGCGATTTTGGGGACATTTCTCAAATTTTAGCATTAGCGCTTGTGGAAAGGGAAGAACAGAACTAGAGTTAATACTTAGCTATCAGATTGTTTTCACTCGGGTTTTCTCTCTTTGAATGCATCTGACTTTTGTTTGTCATATTTTATTCTTCTATTATTGAGGGCCTCGAATTTATCTTGCTTTATGTTAGTGATCATTACCAGAGGAATAAGTATTCACCATACCTAGGATTTGGAAATCAAAGGCTCGGTCGAAATTCACCATACATCATCCTTCATTGTGCTCAGCCCGAAACACCCGGTAACAGTTCTCATCCACTCGATCAACTTCATTCCTTCTAATTGTCATCCTGTGCAAAAGTGCAAGTGCAAGGATAAGTCCACGTACAAAGATACCCCAGCTAGTTTTGAGATTGAAATGTATATGGGTTTATGAGTAGTAAATGCTAAACAGTCTTGGGAGGATAAGGCAGGCAAGTATTAGCGACCTACCTAAATATTTTCAAGAAGTTTTTGTACATCTGCTAGAAGTGGTATTTATGTTTGAAGCGGCAAAAATGAAATAAAACGGAATGGAATGGAAGAGCATACATGCAGCTAACTGCAAGGGGGGGAGAGAAACAAGAAGCTCTGAAGAAGTGCACATTTGCGAAATGTAGTCGTTCGTTGGATCTTGGCCTTGGGAGCTAGGGCTTACTTTGAAAGATCCACGGCCAACTAGCTACTCATATTTTAAGTAACAACCTGCAATTGAAGCTTGAGTGAAGTGTGTTGATGATGTGCTGGAACCCACCCCTGTTCTGTTGCTTGGGCTAGGGGTCGACATCATTGTCTTGTTAGCCGAGTATATGATTTATCTGTATTGTGCGGAAAGTTTTGGTGTTTGGTTGGGCATTTTTGGGATGAGTTGTTTGCGTATTGTGTCTTCTGTCTTCTGTGGGTTTGTCGTGTCTTTATGGGTGAGCGGGTTATTGGAGAATTAGTTTACAATGCGGATGTGATTTTGGGTAATTATTTTCTATAATTCACTACTGATATCTAGCAATCATACCCAGAGCAATTATTGTATTACTCTGTTCGTTCGCAACAGCCGTGTCGGGTGTCATAAAATCTACGATCCTCTCCAGGATTCCTCATTCAAGTTATTGAGTTCATACTCCGCGAACTAACCATCTCAATTCTTATTATGAGTGCTCTTCTCTCGTCACGCTAATTAATACCAAATCCATTGTACTCTTCAACTATAGCAGCTAACATAGTCTCAGTTCCTTTACGCCTGTGCGGAATATAGGCAAGACTGGAAATATTCCAGTCGAATGTTTATCCCGGATGACTTCCAATCTCAAGCCTGTAGCCCTTTCTTGCAATAATCGATGACGTTGGGCTGATTCGAGATTCAGTAAAGATTGGTTGGAGATGAGAGAAATGCAGAAGTAATCATGCACTCTTGTGAGTGCATTGTGAGTTCAAGGGCAGTCCTTGAATCCTACCTACCGCAAGACCGCACGCGGAAAGATATGGCTCGATGGTGGTGTGCCCTATCTCTTGTTGATGTGTGTCTTTATCATCTTGGTTGGAGCCACGCTTGCTGCTGTTCTCGGTGGTCCTGGTACTTCCTTGATCAAAGGGAATGCAATTTATGTAAATGCCAAGTAGGTTACGCGAAGGTTACCTGTACCCGTGGATAATCTGTAGATGGTTTGTATCTATTGTCTTGCCATGTGTTGCGCTTGGCCTAATGGATTCCTGGTTAAAGTCCAAATGTACCTCCTAGAGAAACAATGTATATCTGAACTGTTCATGACAGCAATGACACATTTAATTTTCATCGCTTGGGGTAAAATGACACAATGTTGACACTTAATACCCGAACCGGGCTAAGCTAAACCATACACGTGCACGAAAGTTCCCCCAATACCTCCTTAGAGTAGGAGAAATAATATTTCTCATGGGCTAAAAATAAATCGACTAGCAAAAGCCAATCCGTGGAAACACTGGCGAGTCATTCAGAACAGAATCTCCGGGAGTGCTACCACCCGCACACGCGAATCTTTCGACTTCGCATTCGATTTGGAGCGGGTCGCCGTCCCACAATCTCTTAACGATACAGTGAGTTTCCTATGACTGAAGTCTTACAATCTCATCTTCGTATCTTTTCCAGATACCAGTCTAACAATTTTTCAAAAAGGAACTTGCGTTCAGCTATCTTCTTCCAAAGTCCAACCCCCTCCCAACAAACCCTCAGACTCTTCTTCCCAAACTCCCCAACCCTTCACACGCACAATCTAAATCCAAACAAGCCCTTCCACTTCCACTTCCACAACCTCCTTCCCTCCCATCTTTCCCCTTCTCTCAATCAATCCATCCATCCATCCATCCATACAAGCAAAACCCACCCACCACCAATAAACCAGAAACCTCACTCACAAATCCCACCACGCACATTCCACATTCCACGCCCCTCCATCATCGAGCAGAGAAAAATCAGCAGTGCGGTGGCGCGGCGTTTCATCTTCATCCGATCTTGTTTCTTGCGAGATCTGATCATATTTGTTTCTCATACCCCTGGGTAGGTAGGTTAGGACGCAAATTTTCAATTCATTCGGGAGTGAGGAATGTTGATGCAGAGATTTACGTATCTACATAGCTAGGGAGGGAGGGGTTTGTGGAAGTGTGCGGATTGTATGTATTAGGTGTTGAGTTGGGGGGAATAGAAAGCTTAGAGGGAGAAGGAGAGGAGGGTTGAGAAGAGAAGAGAAGGGTTTGGTGGATTGGAAGAGGGTCATGGGATAGATGAGGAAACGAATGAACGAGAGAATAGACGAATGGATGGATCATAATAAATGAATGATATCGCTCGATTTCTGACCGACGAAAATTATGCTGATTGGAGGAGATCGAGTCAAGTTACGCTGATAGAATGAATGGCTTGTGAAGTGCTCATGCTAGCAGATCTAATATGCTATCAAATCGCGACTCCATGGAGTTTTTCTTATGATCAATCAAGATCAAAAATAACTTTCAACCCCATCAAACAAGCATCAACACAGAATATGAATCCGCCTTGTTGATTTGAAACTTTTTCTAATGTATTTAAAAACTATATCACTGCACTTATATACTACAAAGCTACAGACAGAAAACAATGTCTTATCTTCACACTTCACCACCACGTCTTCGCGTCCTCTCACGCTTTCTCCACGCCGTCCCTGCATCGCCTCTTCACCACCCTTCTCCTTTAAAGCTCACCTTGTCACATTCTCATCCCATCTCGACTCGTTGCCTCAGCTCCGATCATACATTCATGCGTTGGTTGCCTAAAAGCAATGCCAAGCCTCATAAATATCGACAGAGCATTGACCGGAACCTTCTCCAGCCCAAATTTGCTTTCTCATCGATTTTCATTTCATTCCACCACCCCCGCCCCTCCCCTTTACCGCTCGTCTTATTTCTCACTCCATTCTCGTCATGACATTACAATATGTTATATTTGTCAATCTCTCATCCCCTCATCCCCAAGAAGCAGAAAAATATCAATAAACCATGCACCCAACCAAGCAGCCACCAAATGCTCAAAAACGTACAAAAATGCACCCCGCTCCACGCTATGCAAATCTCATCGAATCAAGCACCAGGCTGGAACGACCGTATAGGCAATTAGACATATATACACACACAACTGGTAGAACTTCGTCTTTCGTATAGTACGCTCACTGTTTGAGTTATTCTGTTGTTCTTTCAATTAAATCCCCATCTTTCTATCCAGAATTGAACTCGGAACACGTGAGCCTCTCCCCAGCTCGATTTCGTCACCAGGGTGATGTCTAAAAGCTGGGTTCTCGCTCATGTTGCGTTGATGGCCCTCGGTAAACAAAGGTTCGGGAACCTGTGACCGGTGGGTATATGAGATAGGAATTTCTGGCATTGCTGGTATTTCCATGTCACTTTGCTGTTTCCTTTCTACCCGTCCTGTTTGTTGAGCCACCCACGAATTGACAGTGCGAAATCGTGGCGCCGTTTCCTCTGACGTTGTTGTGTATATAGTGTCTCTATTCTGTGGCGTACCTTGAGACGCTGTTGTCCAAGAAAATCTGGAGACTGGAATTTGAGGAGGTGCACTATCATCAGGCATGACAAGTGAGTCACCGAATCCCGACGATATTGAAGACAAGTAACTCATATGATTGACCTCCCTTTGAGAAGGATCATAGGCATTTGAAGATTGTCCTGAGAGTCCTGACTGTTGAGATCTTAAAGTTCCTGTTTGGGAATAATAGTAATCCATATTGCTTGGGGCTCCGTATGATTGACCTGGGCCGGCAACTGGACTGGCAGACATACCAGATCCTGAATGACTGCTCCTGGTTGAACTTTGTCTTTGGAGATCTGTACGCAGTCCCCGTAAGTTTACAGTTGCCGATCCCGGGCGTTCGAGTGACGATTTGTTGTCAGAGTTATAGAAACCACCCATTTCCCTTTCAGCGAATTTTTCATCAATAGGATATCCATTTTGTGAAACTTTGCCGCTAGCATAACTGGGAGGACGACCTGGGTCACCTCTGTTTCTTCTCCATCCATACCAACGAGCTTCTTCTTCTGATATCTCTCCTCTTGCTAATCGATTTAGCTTCTTCATTCTGATTACGAGATATATGATAGCGCCAAAGATGACGAATATACCTATTGATTAAGGTCAGTAAAAGTTAGTTATCACGCCATCTTGAATCACAAACCTATTGATCCAGCACTTATTAGAAGCTTCTCCGCCAAAGGACTAAGATCACCATCATTTCCGTGGCGAAATTGAGGTGGTATGTCGGAAGGAGATGACCCATCTTCATCTGCTTGAGCAGTCGGCGCAGAGCTTGCACTGACGGCCTCATAGGCAGTGACAGTAGATGTGGTAGCCGTGGCACTTTCACATGGAGCTCCATTGGAAAGGGTACATAATCCTTTCCTTCCAGGTTGCTCTGAGCTTGGTATGCTGAATGCGACAGCCCCTGTTGGCAATGAAGATGTGGCAGAAGTAATGGATATCTGTTTATAGTCAGTACACCCACCCAGGTAGAGTTTCTGTCCCTACTCACTGAAGTCGATGTTGCAGGTGCCGACGTCGATGTGGAGCTTGGTGTAGCAACAACAACGACAGTCATCACACTTGATGAAGTAGTGATCGCAGTTTGCGTGGTCCAGGCAGTGGCAGTTTGTGTAGTCCAAGCAGTATTTGTTATTTGGGTCCATGCAGTCCTTGTGACCACGGGTGTAGGCGGCATTCGTGAGCCGTCGTAGCTACTGTCATCGCTATAATCATCATTCTGTTCGTCGTTTGTCCCATTCCCATCCCCACTCCCACTCCCATTATCATTGCTTCTCCCATCCCTTTTTGCTAATTGAAGATCGTCTAACATAATATTCCTTTGAACCAGTCGGTTCAGATACTCTTCTGGTTGATCTCTCATTGGTGCCATTGTCGTATTCATTCCTCCGCCGAGTCGCCGCTGCCCCGTATCGCCGACCGACAGAAGCTAGTAGGATACGGACATGAACTGATAAGTATTATTCGTTGTCGTTGTCGTCGTCGTCGTCGTCGTTGTAGAAACAGAGTGAGTGTGAGAATTAGATGCCAGATCTGATTGGAAATATTGATCAAAGAAAGAACGTCACGATCCAGCCGTGTATAGAACGTGAGTGAGAGAATAAACGGTTGACAAGTGAAAGCAACCAAGAGGTAACCAAGTCGAGAATCTTGGACCTCCGAAAGATTTGAGACTAGCTAACAGAGTGGAGACGAGATTCGCGACATTCTCGTTTGGCACTGGACAGACGATTGAGGGAAGTGAACGCTCTATGCTACTCTCGGAATGGTCATGTATTGTATTTGAATCTGGGGACCAACCGAGAAGTGTACATAATAGACATAATGCAAAGCCACAGTAAAGGATTGGTGTATGCGTCAAGCAAAGGTGCAAAGGCATTTCGAGGCTACACTACACTCGCAATATTGTGCTCTTTCACTGTGGTCCAGACCATATTGAGGTTAGGGCCCAGTATCTCAAGCATTACTGCGTTTGACATGAGACTCTAGGCTGAGCGATGCCCCTGTTAAGAAGTACGAAGAATGCTGCAGATCATTGCCATACGACTAGGAAGTCCGCAACAGTATGCTACAGAAATTGACCGGTGGACTGACATAGCATGGGAAAACTTGATGATATCTGGGACGGAGAGAGTGTTTTGCGCACTGTCCCCTGGTTTCATCGTGGACCCGCTCGACTCACTTGATATCTGCGGAAGAGAAAAAAAAAAAGGTAAATACAGCAAAGTTTGTTCTAGGATTCTTCCGAATCATTGAAAGATGGCTTTAACCCATTGAGAAAAGTGAGTATACAGTGTTGAGAGCATAAATTTTGTCGTTGCAACTTGGAGAGGTTCGTGAGTTGGAGAGATTAAGAGGAACGGAGGTTCCAAATATTTCGCAAGGCTGAATGAACATGGCATAGCATGGTCTATCTTGATACCTTTACTCCGTCTCCGTCCTTCTTCCACACGGGTGATTACCAACGCTAAACTCAAAGAGGGGTAATCTTCCGAGGATAAGCTTAGATTGCGGTTTGCTGTATCGCAGATAATGACCATTTGAGTTATCCATGGATGGGTGAGGAGGGGAGGGAGCGAGGGGGCTGACGAGGGGGCTGAGAGGTTCGAAGAGGGCGATAATGATGAATTAAAGGATCGGGGAAGCGTAAGCTGATTTCATAATTTATTGTTATCATTATTATTGCTATCATCAAATTATGAAGGTGCTTGTGGCAATGCCGCGAGAATACCTACAACTCTCGTATAGACACCTAGGGTTACGAGAAGAGTATCTAGATCTAGGATGCTATTCAAAACATGAGAAAACCTTCAAATATAAAGCAATCTACATCTCAATGCATTACCTATTGAAGACCCATCTTCACAGCCACCCATTGGAAGTATCGTGGCTTCATTAGAAGTAGATTTCGGGTCCGACACGGCTGGCACGTTAACTTTTCTTTCTTCCCAATTTAATTCATGGCAAGAATGGCCGAGGATAGAAAGACCATGTCTTTAAAGCGGCTGTACTCGTAGCCATTTACAGATAACGAACACCAATCCATGTGTCCAGCTTTCTCTCTGATAACCATCATTGTTCTAACACAAGATCCAAAACCGGGACATACATGCAAACACCTACCGAGTACTGCTGTAAAATTCTTAACCCACATTATTCACCATCGTCCTTTTCCATTTCTTCCTTGGATCTCATTTCGATTTCTCACAATGGACTTCACCATATCTCGTCTTACAGAAGATGACATACCTGGAGCTGTGAACACCATTCAGGAAGCATTTAGAGAAGATCCTTACAACCTGTGGATTTACAATGATCGATCAAAGGTAGAGTTTTTCTTCGAATCTTTCGAGCGTCGTAACAAGTATGGGTTCCGATTCGCCTATAGCTGAAATCATCACGAAGGCGTGTTTCGTGATACCTGATACCATCTCGTTTGTTCGTCACTGACACGCAATTTTTGACAGCTGAACCTAGTCAGAAACTCGGTATCTCTTGGCATTCGATGTCGATGGGGAATTCGAAACGGCTTGTTCTATGTCGCTAAAGACTCTCAAAGTCATAGAGTTTTAGGCGTTGCAATGTGGTTACCACCCAAATCTGCTGGGTCGCCAGAGACGTGGGCAGAATGGATTGACGGTTGGGCTATGTGGGCTCAACAAGTTGGTATGAATATTTGGTACGGTCGAGGTGGACTAAATGTGAAGGTAAGCAAGCTACAACCTACCGTGTATTCTGTCTCGTTTCCTTTCGCGCAGGTGCCTCAAAGTCATGAGTGCTATTTGTCTTACTGTGTTGCCGCTATTTCCATTTCTATTGTTGGTGTGAATTTCAAGCTTTCTACGAGAATTTTGTTTGACGGATTCTTTTGTTCCGAAGATGAGACTATAGACAAACGTTGCCAAGTCCTACAAGCAGCGAAGCTAAGTCATATAAGCAATGGCTAAGCTAGCCCTACTTCTGACGCTTTTGAATGTTTCTCCTCACTCCAGTGAAGTACTCTATCTCTGTCACACACCCTTTTAATAGATTCATGAGACGACCCAATGCTATCATTAGGTGCAGGGTGAAATCTCGAAGGTTGAGAATTAGTAGTCCCGAAAAGAATACTGACGTAGAATCGCCACAGCGTTATTACATCTGGAAGGACAGGCAAACGGAAGCCCAGTCCAATATTTGGACCGATCCCCAAGGATACTACTTTTTAAATATAATGGTCGTTCATCCTGACGCTCAAGGAAGAGGAATCGGAAAAGCGCTAGCAAAGGAAGTAACTGGCATTGCTGACGCAGAAGGCAAAAGATGCTATCTTGAATCCAGTCGGGATGTTCCCAACATGAAGATATACGAAACCTTCGGATTCCATTTTGAAAAGAAGATGGTTTGCGACGACGAAGGCGATACTTGCAATATCTATTGCATGGTTAGAGAACCACAAACAGACTCGAAAGGATCTAAAAAGGACGTATGAGAATGTGGCTCTATAGGTATTTGTAGATGTTAAACGGCCGTTCTCCTTCGCTAAAACCGTTAAATTATGACGATATGAATCACTTAGAGAAGATGACCGTTCTCGCCTCACAAGCACGGATTAGATGAACCTTTCTGTGTTAATGAATCGGAGAACACCAGTTTCCCAAGACTCGGCATGGTATGGTTTGTCCAATCATCATTGTCACTTTCGGTGGTTCGGAAATCCGGTAAACTCTCCAAAATCTCCGAACAAACCGAGAATGACTGGTACAATGTTCAGTACATACGTAGGAGATAGTACGGGGTAGGAACAATACATATCCTAACCTGTCGTGTCTTTGTAAAGGATGATTTCATCTGAATTGCTATTTCGGGACATCTTTTGAATCTGGTCAAGTGCTAATCGTAGGTATGAGGCGTAATGAACCATATTAAAGATAGGGCGTTGAAGAGTCTGATTTTGGTGGCAGACTCCACATCCCAAATCTTACAAACCGAATTGACATTCCTCGAATACAAGTGGTGGTGAAGGAAAGCATAGTCTGTGGTCTCCATCACAGTGCCACCGAAGTACCACCTAAGCAGACCCACGATTGCACAATTTCAATATACCATGCGTAGGTAAGTGTGCCTTTGGTAATGTGTAGACAAATTCAGGACTTTTTGACCTCTTTTCCTCCCATGCTGTCCTGCAACACATGTTTACAATTGAGGTCGAGGAAGAATGTCAATTGATCAAACCGCATGAGATGAAAGACGTTGCGATATAAGTATACCCAGGCCAGGTATGAGTGAGCGATTTATTCTAGACGAACCTCTCTGGGTCAGGTTTTCATTTGGGCGCATGTCAATTATTGATGGAGCGTTGGTAAAAAGTTGAGCTTATCTTTTTATCGGCTCCGATGCGTAATTTTATCCCTGCACTGGAAATTTTAGCTCAGAATCAGAATCCTAGCTTTTATCAAAATAAAAATTCCCTTTCAATTTGATAATTTGATATTTCTGACTTCCACTGTACTTCTCCATTACTCTCCGCATTCCCCTACAATCCTCACCTCCTCCATTTCAGGAGTTCTAGGAGTATGGCGTTAGCGACAAGAATGATGAGGTTACCAACTTCAGCTGTTGGTCTTCGAACTATCGCCCAACGATCATATGCGACATCAAATCGGGTCCTTCTCTCAAGTGCGCGACCCAATGCCAGAGGCAATGTCAACAAGTCTGCAATCTCCCAAATTGCTCAACGTACTTACGCAGATGTCGCTCCTGTTACTGTCAAGAAGCCAAAGCGGTTTAGATTCTTGAGATATAGTTGGCGTCTCACATATTTGTCTTTGATCGGAGGGGCCGCTTATCTTGGATATGAAGTTTGGGAACTTCGACATCCAGAGGAGCAATTCCTGCCAGATCCAACCAAGAAAAACTTGGTCATTCTTGGTACGCACAATACGTGTCTCCACTTTCCACATGGATAGCTGACATCAATTGGCCAGGTACTGGATGGGGTGCTGTTTCTCTTTTGAAGAAACTCGACACGGAAAACTACAATGTTATTGTCATCTCCCCACGAAACTACTTCCTGTTCACTCCTCTTTTGCCATCATGCACAACCGGTACCGTCGAGCACAGATCTATTATGGAGCCTATCAGAAGCATAACCAGACATAAGAAAGCTGCTGTCAAATTCTACGAAGCCGAAGCCACTAAAATCGACCCCGAGAAGAAGACTATCTCCATCAACGACAACTCTGATGTCAAAGGAGCTTCCCACACAACCGAGGTCTCATACGATATGTTGGTTGTCAGTGTTGGTGCAGAAAACGCAACTTTTGGAATTCCTGGTGTCAAAGAGCATTCCTGCTTCTTGAAGGAGATCGGTGACGCACAAGCAATCAGAAAGAAGATTATGGACTGTGTAGAGACTGCCACTTTCAAGGACCAATCTCCAGAGGAAGTTGAACGTCTTTTGCACATGGTTGTCGTTGGCGGTGGACCTACCGGTGTTGAATTCGCCGGTGAGCTTCAAGATTTCTTCGATCAAGATATTAAGAAGTGGGTTCCAGAAATTAGCGACAAGTTCAAGGTTACTCTCATCGAAGCTCTTCCAAACGTTCTTCCTATGTTCTCCAAGCAATTGATCGAATACACCGAGTCAACTTTCAAGGAAGAGAAGATTACTATCAAGACTAAGACGGCCGTTAAGAAGGTCACTGATAAGACCGTCGAAGCCGAGGCCACTGGACCAGATGGAAAGAAGTTCACTGAGGTCATGCCTTACGGTCTTCTTGTTTGGGCCACCGGCAACGCCGTCCGTCCTGTTGTCAAGGATCTCATGGCACAAATTCCCGCCCAAAAAGACTCAAGGAGAGGTCTCGCTGTGAACGAATATCTCGTTGTTCAAGGAACTAAGGATATTTGGGCCACTGGTGATTGCGCCGTTGCAGGATATGCACCAACAGCTCAAGTAGCATCACAAGAAGGAGCTTTCTTAGCCCGTCTCTTTAACACTATGGCAAAGACCGATACCATTGAACAGGAAATCCAAGAGTTAAGTTCATCCTTGAACCTTGGCCCTGGAAACGCCGCCCAAGTTGCAAAGGATATTGAAGCACATGAGAAGCAATTGAGAAGAATTAAGGATATCAAGCCGTTCCACTACACTCATCAAGGTTCCTTGGCATACATTGGTAGTGAAAGAGCTGTTGCAGATGTTAGCTGGTTAAATGGCAACTTTGCTACCGGTGGTAATTTGACATATTTGTTCTGGAGAAGTGCCTACTTGAGCATGTGTTTCAGCAGTAAGTTTCTACCAATCTCTTGTCTCCAAATCAGTTTAACTAACATGAATTCTAGCACGCAATCGTGTTTTGGTGGTTCTCGATTGGCTCAAGTCTAAGACTTTCGGCCGTGATGTTTCTAGAGAATAAATATTTAGAGAGAGGGGTTAAAACAGAAAATGGGTGGGCTGGTCGGGATAGATGGGAATGAGGAGCGCGTGTAACAAATAACGAATTTTCGGGATAGACTGGTTTTGGTTCCTTCTTGAACTTTGCATTGGTGTTTTTTTATAGAATCTCCGGCTCGAGCTCGTGGAGAGTCGTTCGGGGAGTTCGAGGGCGCTGCTATACTATACTTGAAGGATTGAATGAATATGATTATTTTTCTTCTCTTTCTAATGTGCGGTTTCACAATTTGGGAGTGTGATGTGTTTGTCATGTGAAATAGGTACAGTATATATTTCTACATCGATGCTGGTTTCTGTTAAAGCAAGAGTTGTCCCACTATCCCCTTCTCGACCATAAACTTAATCCTTCCCCCTAAATAAAGAATTTGACCAAGCAATCCTCGTGCACAGTGCCATAGCCTCATCTGCACCACGACTCTACGAGTACCTGTAGATTGGCTGTACCGAACAGTTTGCCCCTCCCACCACCCTCCAAAATAAGCGCGCGGATCATAGAGGAAGTAAACGACATATACGTACATCGTGTGCTCCACTCTGCTCCTTCTTCACCTCATCTACTACGGTTAATCCTCCAATTATAGAATGAGACTAGATGGAATTTGTAGGGCCTCGTTCGCCACTCTACTGGATTTGCTACTCTTCAACTCTATCAATGTGAAATACTCATAAGGTTAATCGTAAAGAAAACCCCATTCACTCGTGCAAGGAAGAGAAAGTATTGATCTGACCACTTACTTCCTCAATTCCTCAATCCCTCAGAAGCATCACCAACCTATGGTTATTTTGAAAGCACCAAATGTAGACATCCCCTCGAATCATGCAGACAAAAACTAGGTATTTACAATCAATAGGTATTCTAGAACTTTCCAGAACATTTGAACCATAAATAGACCTTTCTCGCCTTTGGGGTTATACAAGAGGCGTGGGTGGCATCATCTATTTGTCTTATATGTATGTAGTACTGAAGGAGGAAGTTTGCCTTTCCCTCTCGTGTACTATCGGATCGGCATCGCAGGCTTGCTGTTCGTCCTACAGGGTGTTGCCGACGAACTCAAATGGGATGGATGGGAAGATCAATGAATCCAAAAAGATTCAAAGTCGGAAGTTAGGGTTCGGAACCTATTGATATATGTTTGACATATTGAGGAATACTGATGTTGAGTGGCCTTTCGTGACTCGGGTCCAGAGGTGTTGCCGGATCAGGGTGGTTCGGGTATGTGTTTTGGGCTTCATATCATGAGAGAGTTGTTTGAGAGTCGTGTGTGGTTGTCGGGTTATAGGTAAAGATATGTAGGTAGGTATTGAAGATTTACAAGTAGATGAAAATGGATGAAATGAGTACCTACCTAGCAGTTATCAATATCGTCAACCTTCCGATAATGATAAAGGTAGAGGAGGCAAAGTCATATAATATAATACAATATGTGTAGAATCAATTTTATATCTATCAATCAACCAATACTCCATCCATACAAGGGATTCTATGACATTCTTTGCCATGCGAGGCTGACTTATTAATTATATGTATTACTGGTCATACAATACTCATCTGTCTAATATTTCTGTACCCTCCCGTACCAGGCATTGAATTATATGCGTGGCCCTCTCGTTGCCTACGCTCCTACGTTATCATTTGACTTTTACCCCAACCAGTAGTCGCCTTCACCACAAATTTACTACGTTGACTGAGCTGTGCTTTAAGCGGAAAGAAACCAATAGAAAGATTCAAAAGCTCAACCTACCAAATTTAGTGCGGTTCCGTCATATTCTAACGACGCTACCTTAACTAATACAGCCATATCTTAGAGCTGTCTTGATCTCCAACACAACCTCTTCTTTCCATAAATTCTTACAAAAACATCCATCCATCCATCCTTCCTGAAAGTTCAATCTATCTTTCATCCACCTTCTCTTTCTTACTTTGATAAAGTCTCTTTTAATATTAAACTCTATCACCATTTGAAAGGTCAATTTACAATTAGAACTGAATATTTGTTACGACTGTCAAGGTCAACCCTCTATCAAAATGTCTGCTGAACCCGACCACGTCGAGCACAAGAAGAAGGTCAATCTCAAGTAAGTATATCTTCATCTGCCAGTTCATTACCTGGAGAAGCCATCATACTAATATCATTGCTAGTGATGCATCTGGTGCTGAGCACAAAGGCGTAAGTCGATCTACCAACCGCCACTATATGACGATAACAAAATCGAGATCAAAAACTAACTAATTCTTCAAACGATAGAATGATGATATTGCAACTGCCATCTTAAAGAAGAAGAAGAAGCCAAACTCGTTGATGTGAGTATATCCAGCAAACACCCCACCTCGACCAAAGATCGGAACTGACAGGCGGTGGCAACAGGGTTACTGATGCTATCAACGATGATAACTCTGTTATCGCTCTCTCCAACAATACCATGGAAACTTTACAATTGTTCCGTGGCGATACCGTTTTAGTTAAGGGAAAGAAGCGCAAGGACACTGTTCTCATTGTTCTCGCTGATGATGATCTCGATGACGGAAGCGCACGCATGAACCGTGTTGTTAGACATAACCTCCGTGTTAAGCACGGTGACGTTATTACCGTTCACCCATGTCCGGATATCAAATATGTGAGTATTAAAGAGTCTGCGGACATCTCCAAGATGCTAATATGTCATTAGGCCAAGCGCATTGCAGTCCTGCCTATTGCCGATACTGTCGAAGGTCTCACCGGATCTTTATTCGATGTTTTCTTAGCACCATATTTCCGCGAAGCCTACCGACCTGTACGACAAGGCGATCTTTTCACAGTTCGCGGTGGTATGAGACAAGTTGAGTTCAAGGTTGTTGAGGTCGACCCTCCCGAGTACGGAATCGTAGCCCAAGATACAGTTATTCACTGCGAAGGAGAGCCCATCCAGCGTGAAGACGAAGAAGGCAATTTGAATGAGGTCGGATACGATGACATTGGAGGATGCAGAAAGCAAATGGCACAGATCAGAGAGATGGTTGAGTTGCCATTAAGACATCCCCAATTATTTAAGTCTATCGGTATCAAGCCTCCTCGTGGTGTTCTCATGTTTGGTCCACCAGGTACTGGTAAGACACTCATGGCCAGAGCCGTTGCAAACGAGACCGGTGCTTTCTTCTTCTTGATCAACGGACCCGAGATTATGTCAAAGATGGCCGGTGAATCCGAATCGAATTTGCGCAAGGCTTTCGAAGAGGCTGAAAAGAACTCGCCTGCGATCATCTTCATCGACGAGATCGACTCTATTGCACCAAAGCGTGACAAGACCAACGGAGAAGTCGAACGTCGTGTTGTCTCGCAATTGCTTACCCTTATGGACGGTATGAAGGCTAGATCCAATGTTGTTGTCATGGCCGCCACAAACAGACCTAACTCCATCGACCCTGCTCTCCGTCGTTTCGGTCGTTTCGATCGTGAAGTCGATATTGGTATCCCTGATCCAACCGGTCGTCTTGAAATTCTTCAAATCCACACCAAGAACATGAAGTTGGGTGAGGATGTTGATCTCGAACAAATCGCCTCCGAGACTCACGGTTACGTCGGTTCTGATGTTGCCTCCCTCTGCTCCGAAGCTGCTATGCAGCAAATTCGTGAAAAGATGGATCTTATCGATCTTGATGAAGATACTATCGATGCCGAGGTTCTCGACTCCCTTGGTGTTACCATGGACAACTTCCGTTTCGCTCTCGGTGTTTCCAACCCATCTGCTCTTCGCGAAGTTGCAGTTGTCGAAGTTCCAAACGTTCGCTGGGACGATATCGGAGGATTGGAAGAGGTCAAGCGCGAGCTCATCGAGAGCGTGCAATACCCTGTCGATCACCCAGAAAAGTTCCTCAAGTTTGGTCTTTCTCCATCTCGTGGTGTCTTGTTTTACGGCCCTCCTGGTACTGGTAAGACCTTGCTTGCCAAGGCTGTTGCCAACGAGTGTTCTGCAAACTTCATTTCCGTTAAGGGTCCAGAATTGCTGAGTATGTGGTTCGGTGAATCTGAGTCCAACATCAGAGATATTTTCGACAAGGCTCGTGCTGCCGCACCTTGTGTTGTTTTCCTCGATGAGCTTGATTCTATTGCCAAGTCTCGTGGTGGATCCAACGGCGATGCTGGTGGAGCTTCTGACCGTGTTGTCAACCAACTTTTGACTGGTAAGTTCATTTATGTTTCTAGCATGTGTGAATGGAGGCTAACTTTAAATAGAAATGGATGGTATGACCTCGAAAAAGAACGTCTTCGTCATTGGTGCTACCAACAGACCTGAGCAACTTGACAATGCTCTTTGCAGACCTGGTCGTCTTGACACCCTTGTCTACGTTCCACTTCCTAACGAGAGCTCTCGTGCTGGTATCTTGAAGGCACAACTCAGGAAGACCCCAGTCGCCGATGATGTTGATCTCAGCTACATTGCATCCCGTACTCACGGCTTCTCTGGTGCTGATTTGGGATTCATCACCCAACGTGCCGTCAAGCTCGCCATCAAGGAATCTATTTCTTTGGACATCGAACGCCGCAAGGCTCTCGAGGCCGCTGGTGGTGACGTTGACATGGAAGAAGAGGACGTTGAGGACCCAGTTCCAAAATTGACCAAGGCTCATTTCGAAGAGGCCATGTCACAAGCCAGACGATCCGTTTCTGATGTCGAAATCCGCCGGTATGAGGCATTCGCTCAGAGCATGAAGAGCTCTGGGCCTGGAGCTTTCTTCAAGTTCCCAGAAGCTGGCGAGGCCGCCGAGGCTAACGGAGGAGGTGCTGGTGGATTTGGTGATGCTGGAAATGACGACAGCCTTTACGACTAAATCTGTACTCTTAATATCATATTTTTACGTCATTTTACAGCATAAATGAGGAGCTAACGATTGGGAGGGCATTTGGCCCGGTGGGCTTTGACGTAGAGGCTAGAGATTTCTGCAGATCAAAGTTGCACTCATGACCCCTAAAAGTCATTGTATGAAGGGTTGGGGGAGGTCTGGAGAGTTTCATTCATGGCGATATGTGGCCAAGGTGGTGCCCTTAGCATAGAATACCTTATAAAAACATATTTCATTACAATTCGATCTTGCATGTGTGAAGTGATTGGTAGGAGATATAATGACCCATAAAGACCTGTTGAAATAATTTTAATCCTACAAACGCCGCGTGAGCACGGCGCCTCGACTATTCTACGTTAAATTTATTGCACAAGAGAATCATGTCGAATATCATGTATACGCCCAGAACATTCCCGGCCTTGTAATCCCTCATCATTCCCAAATCCCAAATGTTCTTTTGAACTCCTAGTATACTCCATAGGTAGTATACTCATTGCATAGAATGCAGAAAATACTGCATGCCGGCCACCCATGCATCAGTTCCATTTCTCTGCTTCAAATGTGTCGTGCTATCTTGATAAATGATGTAAATAATAGAGGCGGATCTGGAAGAGTTTTTTGGAAGTCGATTCCGATTTGCCCATGCATCCATATTGAATCCACCAGTTCCTTCCTTTAGATGTCTGTATTTTATACCGAGGGGATCCCAGAACAAACGCAGGTTAATACCAGTGATATATACCCTTCCCCGCTTCTTCGTCTCCTCTTTACGCCAATGCCGATTCTTCATCACCCCTCCTTACTCAACTCCCAGAAATGCAACAACCCCGAAGACATTCGAGGGTTCACTCCACAACCTCACAAACAGCTTCTAATGACTCCCTCGTAATCCTCACTCCTTCATCCACGACGCTTTTCGGCAACGCGAGACTTTGTCCCCTTTCACCTCTTCCTTTGGGCGCGGCGTCTTTTTCTTTAGCTTCCTTTTCCTTTCTGTCTGAGGATCCGTTGGTGGAGGGGTGAGGGGATGAGTTGGAGGGGTCGGATGAAGCGAGTGCTATTGTATCGGCACGGATGTCTTCAAGTACTTTGGCGATGAGCAGCGGGAATGTAGTGTAGTGACCCGAACGCAGGAGGGAAAGCGCGTGGTTTTGAATTAGGGTTGGCCAGTTTGTGGGAGATGAGTGGAGGGAGTGAAGGAGGGTTTCTTGGATTCTGTTAAGGGGAGAGGTCAGTTCATTTTTGGATTGGAAGAAGCGAGGGCGGAGGCAAAAACGTACTTAGCAACATGGCCATCCTTTAATAATATCGAATTTATCTGCGAGCGCAAATCCGCATCTTGGGTTGTGGGCGTGTAGTTTGCGGCGCTTTTTGATACGCGCACAGGGGTGGTGGGTTCGGAGGCCATTTCGATGGGGTATGTAGATTTGGGGCTGGATAGATGCGGTTTTGCTATGGTGTGCTTGCTTAAATATGTAGGGACGGGCGATAGGAGGGAGGAGTTGAGTGGGGGATTGGGGATAAGACGGGATGGGTAGATAATTGATAGTGTACAATGCGAGAGGAAACTTGGGGCATGCGATTTCCAAGGAAGAACGGAGATTTGGGTAGATACTGGACTTGGGCTGTGGAATTGATGGCTTGTTGTATGTTTTTTGAGACCTCGTCGGCGAGGCTGGATTGAAGGCTGAATTTATTTGTGTGTTGGACCAATGAGGTAATCGGATGGAGATTTGGTGATCATGTGGGGTAGGATTAGTATTTTGATAAAGACAGTTCGGTAAACGAGGGGTTTTGCTTTTATCATCAGATTCATACTTTATTTTGCTTTCATAATATATCTTGCGTGATTAGTCTATTTCCATATTCATTGGAATTTACGTATACCTCAATATTTTCATCACGGCTTCACTTCAGTTGTCTACTTTCGATCCGGACATTCTTATATATATCTACAGCTGAATCAGCCTCAGCTCCAGGAATACATTCTACATAGGCGAAGCGTATTATTATTATCACACCCATGAACCATCTCATCGTCCAATGGATCGTCATACTATTTTCACACTCCACCATAAAGTGAAACCATGAAACCCTTTCATAAGTTTCATAGGCAAACAACCACGCAAAGTCTATTCTATTCCCATCTTTTTTCCAAACGCTTTGCTTCAATCCATTGGGTGAGAAGATGACTGTGCCTAGACGATGAAAATGGACGCTTCATCCAATGCCGTGTTGAATTCAGTTCAATTCTTATAAGCCACGGTATTTCTGTGTTGAAAGACTGGATCAGATACTCGCAAGGTCGAATCAATGATGTAGGTTCCCTTTCTTTACCTATTACCTTTCTCCGGAGTGTTTGATCAGCTTGCTCCTTTGGTCGTCTTCCCGTTGATTGTATTACTCCTTCTTCTACTTTGATTTCCCATATGTTTATTCCTCTGTTTCCTCAGCCTTTGTTTCTTCTCTGGAAACATCTTTTCTTCTTGCATCTCTTTTCTCTCTTTGCGTGCCTGTCATGATGCACCAGCATTCATTATGCACAGCGCCGTTGCCACTTGACATCGAATGAACAGCTCATCGTTATAACGGAACGGGGACCAAACACTAGAACTTCGGAATTTCATTTTCCCCCTTTTCTCTCAAGAACTGCGTCATCAGTCGGCAGGTACCATTCTGGCGCGAACTACCTTTTCAAATAGCATCATTATTTTTTCATAAAAGTAAATCCAACGCTCGGTTGGGTTGTATCAGACAAATTACGTCGCGAAAGCAAGGCTATTGTGGTGTGTTGAGTCGGATCATCCAGTACAAACGAAGGATCTCAAACGTGACGAGTTTCAACACCTGGCAAACTCTTTCAACTCCCGTCAACACGAACTGTCTGGAGAGCATTATTCTGATCCTTATTACGATCTAATTATTGGATACATCATTCAACTCAAGACTTCCATCAGGACGGTGATCCAGGTTTGGGCTACATTCGAACCTTTTTTCTTTTGCAAGACCTGAAGGTCTGCAGAGATATCACCAATCGATTCAAGATGCGGCGGCATCTTTTAGCCACTATTTCTTGGTTATTGTGTATTCTACGTCTTACAAACGCCTTGTCACTTGCAAACTTCCAATTGGTCTCACCAACCGCAGTTTCGTTGGTTTGCTTTGTGGAATATAATACCGCAATCTCAGACTGCAAACTATCAGACTTCAACAATGGGTGTTCCCTTGACTGCCAATCAGCCTTAACATCAAAAGCTACATGTGTTAGTAATGCTTGTTCGAAAGATAATGTAGCTTCCAATACGTTATTGGGAATCGTCAAAGGTGGTGGAATCATTGCAGCTTTATGTCCGAATATCAAAAGTTCTACTACGAAATCAAGATCAACCTCGGCTACAACGGAGACGAAAACTTCGACTTTGAATGTGAGTACGACATCATCAAGTTCGCAATCGACTCCAACTTCAACACCAACACCAACTCCGACTCCGACTTCGACTTCGTCCCAAAGCTCTAGTTTCACTGCTGCTACGACGACATTTTCTGCGCTTCCTACGACAACCCAATCTACGATCGCGGATACTTCGAGTTCCGCTCAAACTTCGAATACTCAAACATCATCATCACCATCGTCCACTTCATCAAAATCCACAATATCTAATTCTTCAGAATCGACATCTACTTTTTCCAGTACGAATACGAATACAGACACAAGTGCCAGCACAACACTGACCACGACCCAAGCACAATCCACTACATCCATATCTACAAAAACTACAGCAACAACATCAAAGTCAACAACGACAACAACCGCGGCATCGAAGAACGGGAATGGGAATGGGGTTAGTGGAGGCGGAAGCCCGTTTGATATCGATGCGAATAGTGGTGGTTTGCCAACTGAGTTCGGCAAATTATCACAAAGATGGATAGCGGGCGTGGTGTTGATTTATGGAGGATTGGGTGTATGGTTTCTCGTTTGAGATGTGGGAGGTTAGAATTTATGGGGACTGTGGGATTGAGTTGAAAATGATAATGTTTATAAGACTTTTAGGTGTTTTGTTCTGGTTATGGTTTGTACGATTAGAGCTGCGGGATCCGACAGATCAGATTATCATGTTATTTGGACTGAGAAATGATTTGGAAAGAGATGAAGAGAGGCATGACATGGCATGGCCGGCGTGATATGTATATTATTTTATGACTTTATGAACAAACTTGAGAGATGAGTATGGGAGATGGAGGATGGGAGATGCAGGATCAAATGAACGAGAACATGGGTTGAGATTTGGATACGTGGATCGCGATTCTGGATAGCATAGGATGAGATGACATGCGATGGGATGGGATGGGATGGTTTTCATACAACAGAAACAGAGATAGGTCATGAAATGCAAGTAAGCAATAAACAAACTAAATAACGAATCTATATCTTTACATCAATATTCTCATGAGCACGGCACAAGATGCCCCTAACTCTCTGCGCTTTGTATACGCACATCTTGTGAGCCAGCGAGCGAGCAGATGCTGCATTTATATATATACGTCCATTTCGGTTCTACTGAGATATGATAACTTTCCCCTTTGGAAATAACTCATGTTTCTCATGTTTCTCTTTAGATACTCGCATGAGTCGCATGAGTCGCATCACGAACTTGGAAATGGTGGATATGTGGAATGGATTCGAGAGGCTGGAAATGCCGGGATATGTCTGGGTATGTATGTGTATGCGTGGATATAGATATAGATATAGATATATACCTTATAAATCACAAGCCAGAACCAGAGCTCGAGCCAGAGCCAGAGCCAGAGCCAATTATCTGAAAGTTTCTGAAAGTTGGTAGAAGACTGGGATTCCAGGATACTTTGTGCGTGGAGGGGGAATGGAGGGTAGGGGGTATGGAAGGAAGGAAGGGGTGAGAATGAAGGATAGGGATAGGGATAGGGATTGGGATAGGGATAGGGATTGAGGGAACATTGGTTAGGTACCTAGCTATTAGGTAGTCCGTTTAAATAGTCAGTTTAGGTTGAAGTTCAAAGTTCAAAATCCAAAATCCAAAATCCAATACGCATGAGCGAGGAAAAAAGAAAAAACAAAAGGAAACCATAGAAAATTCTAAATACATCCATGGGCCCAGCACACCATATAATCCGTATGAGAGTCATAACTTCGTGTATTCATGCTACCTAGGTACTTATCCCCATCACCAATCCATCACCATCCATCCATCCCCGTCTGTGTATAAACATTTCCGTTCTTAGAGAGGTGAAATAAAGACATATGTATATATATCTATCGATATGTGATCGATATTTGATTCATGAATACATACATACATATATACAAACATGTAAGAACCCCTTCCCCAGTTCCAAAATGCCAAATTCAAACCGCACGTATGAGGATAATGCGGCAAAGTACCTCACACCTACCTAGTATCTAGACATGTATCTCCCAAGAAAAAGAGAAATAAAAATAAAAATAATCTAGACCTTTTCCCCCAACTCCTTGAATATGCCCAGGTATCTCAGCAACAGCAACAGCAACATAGTTAGCAACAGCAACAGTAACATAGTTAGCAACAACAACAACAACAACAAAGTAAATTCACAATTTTACCTCTTCACCCCCTTCACTCCAATCCCATACACATCATACATCCTCCTCTTCACAAACCCCACAATGACACCTCCCACCTAAAAGAAAACACTCCTCTTCTTCTGCACCTTTGTCATTTTCTTGCCTCCGAAAAATCCGCTCGAGCTAGCCGTTCCACTCCCCGGCGCTTGCAAATAAGGACTATTAATCTGCGCCTGCGGTCTCGCCTGCGACGACGAAGAAGGACCACTCCCCATCCCCATCCCCACCGCATAGCCAGCCGGATCGGGCCCGGTACTCATCGGTCTCGCCGGCATGGGCGCACTATACGGCGCACTGTACGGTGTTGTGATCGTCGGTCTCTGCGGCGCCTGCTGCGGCGCAAACTGAATTCTCTGTCCCGGATTCGCATTCCCATTCGCATTCCCATTAACCGGCATAACACCATACTGTTTCCGCAAACGTTCCGTCTCCTTTGCAATCTCGGCATCGCGTCTGCGCTGTTCCTTTTCTTCCTGCTCCAACATCTTCCTAATCCGCTTCTCTTCTAACAATTCCATACGCTGGCGTTCTCGCTCCTCGGCTTCCACCAACGCTTTGAGACGCGCGGTTTCGGCGTCGATTTCCCACTGCGTGCGTGCATTTACTGTTGGCGGGGGCGAGGGGCCCGTCGGAAGTGGATGCGACGTACGACGGGGCGGGAGACCGGGCATGATTCCCCCCGACATCACGGGAGATATAGAAGGCCTACCGTTTTCTCGAATGACGGGACCGCTATTGTTGCGCTTGCGCAACGCCCCTGGAGTTTCATTGGGTGAACTGATGTTAAACATTTCGCGACTGGCATTGAAGAATATATCCTTAATCACGGCAGCCGACAATAAAAGTACGACTTCCAAACCCTTGAAATCTTCAACATCAACTCGATGCATATTGGGTTGGTAAATGGTAAGATCCTTGCCCCCTTTGAACATAGCCACTGGGATATCCGGCTCCTTATTCCTCTTTCCTTCTGCCGTCTTGCCCGAGAGGAAGCACGACAAATCTTTCGAGAACTTCCCATCCTTCTTCCACTTAAACGCCACTTTCGGCGTGAAATCCGAGAATGCAGGATCGCTCTGGCTGCGATCGAGCGCCGAGGCCGACGGGGCCCGAAAACTAATTTGCGGCATCTCGAATTCCCAATACGCTGAACTATTCCACGAGCCCGCGATTTGCTTTACCAGGACCTGCTGATCCGGATTGTACAATTGGATGGTGAAGCTATTCGGCACGATGGGTACGGGCGGGGGCGGAATGCCATTTTGAGCGCGAACTTCGGCCTGGGAGAGCGTGGGCTGCGTCCATTCGGGCTGCACCAAGACTTCCGCATAGAGGACGTCGGGATTACAGGAATCGTAGAGAGCGACGGCGTAGCAATTTTTCGAGGCAGGCAGATTGCTATCGGGTCTGCGGAAGAGGTATTCGGGTTGCAGGTCGGAGCCATCCTGACGGAGGAAGATGGGAGTGGAGAGAGGGGTATCGGTCGAAGCTTTGAAGAAGAAGGTGGGGAGGTTTTCGTCAAGCATGATGATTTGATGGAGGTAAGGGAGGGGGCTGCTACAGGATGTGATGTGATGTGTGTGGTTGGTCTTTCAAGGCTTTTCAAATCGTTCAGAAGCAAATAGGTAAAGGGACGATGTGTTGGAGGTTTCTTGATTATCACTCTGAAACACAGAACACAATTAGTAGTAGTAGCTAGGCAGATCTAATAAATCTCGGCACCGCTGCGAATACGATTCGTACAAAGTTGATATGTGTATGATATATACTTGTAACCTTGACGTACCTATCAACTCAAATGCGCAAGGTGGATATCCATTGCCCTTTTCACAGGGCTATGAAGTATCTGAAGTGCCCGTAGATGAGGCTGAGCCTTCCCGCTCACATGCATTCACCACGCGTAAACCATTGTATAGAGTAAAGAAGATGTCTTGGAATATTCCTTGATGAATCAGATCTGCAAACAATTCTATGCTCTATGAACGTTTATTGGTTCGATTAGGTTTCGGTATCGTTATCCCCATAGCCAATTTCTATTTTTACATCGTTGATCCTTTAGTATTGTAATCGACGTGCTTATATAAGCTTCTTTCTATATATCATTGGTATCGTCACCAGGAAGTTAAGCATGTTAATTCGCTGCTTCGAAGTTTGTTTCTCTATGATGTTATACTCAGGTTACGTACGTTTTCTTCTACCCGAGGGAGGCTTCGCATCCTCACTAGTATCCAGCAGATTCCGATTGCAACCTAGATAGGCTTTCTCCACGTATTATACGAGAGAGTGTGCAAATGTTTATCAAATGCTTCAATGCTGGCTACCTGTTAGACAGGATACCCAAATCAATTAGTCGAACATTAATCCCTACTAATCAACATGAAACCCTAACTAAAAACTCAAATCAAGGGACAGAAAAGTCGTCAATCGATAAATCTCTGTAAATCGCGGTAGATTTCTGCCGGATATCCAATCAATCTTCTTCATTTGATGTAAATGTCTTCCTATTTCCTAGTGTTCCTTTTCCACGCAAGCCAACCCAGCCCCTCTCAGCTTTACCCAAGGAAAATGTCCTAAGGTTGACTTGTCCCTATCGGCTACCCGTATGTCCCAACCACGAGTTTCATCCAAGAACTCCCTTCCACAGTCAAATTCGACCAAAAACCGACTATTCAACCATTCATCTCATGATACGCCTCATATAAAAATATGACCAAAAGATACCAAAACAGCTAGCTAGCCGAAAAAATAATAAACTGGATTGACCCTGAATTGTAATCTCCAAAATTCCGTTTCCAATACACATACACTATCCCAAAAATTGGTGATATCGCCTACTTTCGCTATGCAGTGTAAACCAGTGCAGCAACTCCAAGAAATAATGTCCAATCCAAATGTTCGATTAGATCATATAATGCCGCCGGGAGGGTCGTATATGGAATTGTTTCCACCGCGACCACCATTTCTACCGTCCAGACCTGCGCTTCCAGGGACATCTTGTATTCCAGGTTCCGTATTGGGGCTGATTTTTCTCAACATGAACATAGGCTTTTTGCCTTCCTTATCCAATTGTTTAAATAGAATCAGCGGTTTTTCTTCCATACCCAAACATCTTTCTTTATCCCCATAGACGATGTATAAAGCGTATTGTTCCCAGGGTGCGTTGATATTGTATTTTTTTAATGCAGCAGGTAAAACCTTGTAGCATGGGTCTTCCATACTGACGCGGAAGGATTTGAATATTTCGACTGAGGCGCCACCCCCACCAGAAGGTGGTTCAAGGGCCGGTGTTTGGGCTCGCCGTGAGGGTGCTGGCTTGGTACTGTCGCGAGAGTATGTCGATGGAGGATATTGGTCGTTATCGTTCTGAGGGAAATTGCTGCGGCCTGGTGTGGGTTGTTGATCGGCTCGGTACGAGCGTGAGGCTAAAGTGGATCCACTCATATGGGAAGGAGGGGAAGTCGGAGAGGGTTGATTGGGCGAAGGCTGTCCAGGCGACAGTGACTGAGAGCCGTTATTCATAGCATTGAGGTGAGAGGAAGAGAGGACTGCCCGCTCGGCAGCATTTGCAGGATCAAGAGCGTGTTCCATCATAGATCTATCCTGGCTAGATTGTAAATTGAATGTAGGAGACGCATTCTTTGGCGTTGATTCCAGAAACAGCTTTTTCGTTGAGAACTTTCGCGAGAGTCCGCCTGACTGACTTGAAGAGGGTGTAGGTGCAGGGGGTGAAATCGTATTGGTATTATCGTAAGAATATAGGCTTTGATTGTTGGTCCCAGGAGGATGGTATGGCAAAGGCTGCCCTTCCTTATGCATTCGAAATACCGGCAAGAGATCTTCCCTCAATCGAGTGTACTCAGAAGTCAGCCTTCGTAATTCCATCTCTGCAACGCTCATTCGTTCGTCTCGTAATCGTAATTGTTCGACTAGATTTTTGATGTCTTTGAGTGTCGCGGTGGCATACTGGGCCTCGGCGTCCGCTGCTGCAGAGGAAGTCAGTTTGATTATTCGGTAACATCCAATCGACCAACTCACAAAGTGGCACATAGTGGTCACTCTCAATAGGCACGTCTTGCTTAATCTTGATGTCGTAAACGTTCTTAAGAATTGTGAGTCGATGCCCCACACTTGCTATTCCCATCTCCTTTAGGTCGGTATGTTGTAATGCTACCAATGCTTCCCCAACAATTTCGTTTTCTATCCCACTCAATTAGATAAGAGGTTAAGGACAAGCAATATTGCTTTAAAGCATACCTAAGAATTGATCGCCATACTGCCGCAGTCCCAGACTACCTACAAAATCGGCGCAATCATCTGCAGTCCATTCCGTTATGATAGAATCTGGTAAAGAGTCCATGATGCCATGATTGCCATACGTAGTTGGGGTGTGTTCGCTGGAAGAAAGGCCATCGGAATCCTCTGAATCGTTGGCGAGAACTGGGGAACTGTTATGCACACTTCTCTCGTACTCGTCGTCCGCATCAGATTCCGGATATGCTGTGCCGGACTCGAATGCCATAATTATACTGCAAAAGAAAAATGGTAAAGTTGCGCAAAATAGAGCAAAAGGCTTTGTCGCGGCGATTCAAACCAAGTTCCTTACAAGAATCGTAGGTGCAGATGAAGTCGCTTAACCTTCTATGAAGGCGAGGTCAAAGCTCTGCGCTTAAATCTATGGAGTAGGAGTAAGAAGCCGCTGGTGGGTTCGCCGGTAAGTTAGCTCTCTTCCTTTCTTTTTATGGCTGATGAGCTGGGTCGCAGAGTGAGCACAAAGTAATAATTGATGATTCAGAGTGAAGCGGGCGGGTTAACGGGTTTCTCGGTGGATGAAATAAGTGAATGCCTCAAATGGTAGTAGTGTCGTCCTTTGAGGGTGAAAATGTATCAGAATTAGATGACCATTAATGGTAGTATTCAAAACAACTTTGGTATCACGCATCTGGAAGCCAGAAAAGCTGACATCAGATTTTCTAGAAAGGGGGGTAGGAATTTATCACTGAAAGTGTATGGAAACGAGTAGTACCATCCATATCACGGCTGTAATTTGCCTTACAAGTATGGTAAGTTGGTAACATTACCTCCGTGGATAATGTTTACGTCCAATATAACAATAAATGAACGACCTTCTAATTTCCTCTCTAAGTCCCACCCAAGCAGCCACAGACAGAAGCATACAATATCCAATGAAATCATGCCAGTACTCCAGACTAGGATCTATACATTAACCAACAAATAGCACTTCGGAGAAATTAATTGGCCATTCCCTAATTTGGGATCGCGAGCGTTAAAATATACCTAGGGGAACGGCCCCATAAATATCCTCAGAGTATTTAAAGTAAATAGGTATTGATCTTCATCATCATCTCATTAGTACTAAGAAATAGCTGCAATTCGCGCGATAGTCGCCGTTTGTTTGCTTATTTGACGACGACATTGTGGAAATATTATCACTCCATGCACATCACCTACAGAAAAACAATGCATGTAGTGCAGTACCTGAATCAAGATCAATTCAGGTTTTGTCGAAGTGGACGAAGAGTCTCACACTACATCATGTGTATGTGTGTACCTTGAGTGTAGCCGCGAATGAAAGTAATCTTTTGATATATAGACTCATCAAGAGCATTATAAAAGTAGGAAAGAAAAAAAAAACACAATCAAAAATAACAAGCCGACAATGCAAGAAGGACTATGTACAAGGTGTCCCTGCCAATCCTGAATGAACAAATCTTTCAAAGATCCAATGATGTGGTATAAGGTATCCCCTCCCCCATTGCCAAACCAACCCTCCTTTTTCCAGTAGCGCCAGAAATTGTGCCCAAACCAGTCCGGCCTCATCATAAATTCATTGATTCATGTAAGATATACAATTTTATGGAGTGTTCATCTTGAAGATTGTGTCCTCATTTTGCGAGCTAACCAATCACCAAGCATTCCATCCAAGCGCTATAATACAGTCAGTATAATGTTATGTTATTTTCACGTGCATCAAAACTCACGTTGGTTATATCCGCCAATTTGGCATTCTCTTCTTTGAAAAGATTACCCACAACTGGATGATCTGATCCTGCTGGTACTACTCCTGATTTGTCGTAGACAACAACTAGTAAATCTCTAATATCTGTGTCATCATCAAAGAATGTCCTAAGATGCGAGTCACTCCATGTAGGTGTTGATGCTGAAGTGGTAGAGCTTCCAGTGCCCTTCTTAATATCGTCATTGTCAATAAGTTCAGGCGAAGGTGAATGTGACGAGGACATCGGAGATGGTGGCTCTTCTTGACTTGACGTATCTACCATGAGTGCTGGTGGATGAGAGTTCGTCGATGTAATCGGAGAAACTTGTACCGGAGATTCCGACAATCTCTCTTCCATAGCATTACGATCTTCTGTTGCAGGAGTGGCGACGTAACTGTCAGGGAAGCTACCTGGAATAGGCCGTTGAGCCTGTTCACCTGAAAAACGAATAGGCTCTTCAGCTTCGGACTCTTCAGAAGTTGAATCAAAATCATCCAACTCGACTCGGGCCTTTGCCTTCTTGGCTTTGACAGGTTTGGGCTCTGAACTGCTAGAAATTGCGGAATGTAAGATCTTAGAAATTGGGCCGGGTGACTTAGGACTCGGAACAGTGGGTGAATTGGGAGCTTCCTGTTGGTTTGAAGCCGCTGTTTGTGGCTCAGGCTGTACCAAACGCAATGAAAGCCCTGGCGCCGAATCGGCTGCAACTGCACGTTCGGAAATCGTTGCAAGTTGTGGTTCTATCGACCTTGCTTCCCTTGCGCTTTGCTTTCGACTTGGTGACGTTTCCGGTCGCGGTTGTTTTTGTAACTTGCCAGGATGCTTTTGCGTTTCTGGGCTCGATTCTTCGACAGATGCGAGATCCGAGTCTTTGCTAGGAGATGGAGATGATGCACGATTCTCGCTTGAATGTTTGCTTGATGACATCGAATCTTCGAGGTCATCATCTTGGTGCTTCGATTTCTTGTCTTTTCGTTTGAAAAGCCCGCTAAGCATTCCTGGTTTCTTTTCCTTATCTTTCTTCTCCTTCTTGTCCTTTTTATCCTTGAGTTTATCTGACACAAGATCTTTCTCAAGTCTATCGAGGCTCGGCCTCTGCTTCAATTTCTCTGAATCATTAGAAGTCCGAGTCGAAGTGCTAGAATCATCGCGAAGCAGATTTGGTGTAAGTGTAATTTTTCGAGTTTCCACTGTATCATCTTTAAAGAATGAGTCCGTGTTGCGTAGAGTACCATTCCTAGATTTGCTACCTTCCGATTTTCCTTCAAGCATCTCGTCACTGCTCCTGGTCGTGTCCAAGCTAGATTTGACGGTTGAATCATCACGTTCTGGACTTTCAGATTTGACTTCGCGAAGTTCATTGCGCGGTTTGAGTGGCTCTATTGCAGCAACCTCATCATCTTCAACGGTCTGCTCTTGCTGTTCAGCCTGTTGTTCTTGTTGCCCGTAGAATCCTCCATCGCCGTCATCCTCGTCAGAAGAGTAGTCAACATCTGAAGCCTCAACATATGTTGGCGCCGTAAATGTCACAGTTTTGGCATTCCTTCGTCGGATTGCTTTTTTCAAGGGGTTCTTTGACTTCTCTGCTTGATCTCCCAACATGGCCGACGTAAGCTGTTCACATTAGTAATGTTTCTAAACTCCGATAAAATGTCACGTACATCAATATTCCTATGCTTGTTAAGTCGTGCTAATCTTTCAGTAGGCGTTTCGATATGTTCTGCTGGTAAGTAACCTGTATTGGCAAGTATGTTAGTGATCATGGTGGAGGCAACTGGCGATATGACTTGCCTATACTGCTGTCCTTGACTACTCTAACGAGCCACCAATAGCTGTTACTGTCGTCTAGTAAAACCATCGTGTCTCCTTTAGTTGCATTGGCTTGGCCTTCTACTGTAGCGACAAATGTATGGAGCGCGTAGACGAATTCGAAATCGATGTCCTCTGATTCTTGTAAGCACTCTCCACCCCATCCGGAATCAATAAATCTAGAGTCAGCAGCATATGGAATATCATCATCATCATCATCATCCTCCTCCTCGTAGTATAGGTCCTTCTCGTCTTCGGAACTTTCGTATGGTATGGTCATTGCCTCATCGTAGTCGTAAGGATCGAAAGCCGAAGTCGGGGCAATATCCTGGTCTGAATCGTGCATTGCTGTGAGCTGATCATGAAAATACTCCTCATTATATTCCTGGTCATGTTTTTCCACGTACGGCCCATACTTTTCGGGGGTCACTGGTATGGGCGCATCGGTGTCGTAATTGGACGTAGTACTGTTCGCTCGGTCAAGATACTCACCTAGATGATGATGATGATGATATTGAATTTCGTGAGCCACCTGGCTCAGGTCCATATCTAGCTGGTCGCTCATAGGTTGTAATGGAAAGAAAGTGGGTGGCTCCACGAAAGGGGATGAACTTTCGCCGCACGCTTGTGAAAACGACGAGGAGCTTGCCCGGGAAAGGGAGTCGGACCTAGAAGGCCAAATTTTTGAAAGAGAATACCCACCATCGTCGATTGACGGGGAGCTTGAGATCTTGTCCATCATGTCATCATCCATGCTATCGTCTCCCTCAGCATCCGCCATATCTCCATCATCGCCGCCAGAACCTGACAGCCCTCCATTTTGAGCAATTGCCAAATCGTCTTGTTGGTGATTTCCATTCATCGCAGCGTTCCCTCCAGCAGCCGAATCGTCGCTCGTATAATCTTGTATCATTTGCCCTTCGCCATTGGCCCATTCTCTTGAAACCCTTGGACTTCTATGTTGTTCGTCTGCGACTTCTGCTGCGACTTCCCGCAATGCTTCGGCCTGATGTGGAGCAGGCGGCCCAGTGCCTGACGGTGCGGTGTTTGCATGTTTCTTCGAATGGTCTTGCGCCGATGGGGCATTTTGGTCTTGAAGGTCAATTGAATCTATAAAATCAGTTATCATTGAAGGGAACGAGTGAGACATTTGAGAACGAACCAGCGCGAATGATTTCCGGGCGCGTCATGTCTCTATTGTATCGTGAGGTCGCAGACCTCTAAAGAATAATAAATCTGGATCTGACGGTGGTTTATCTAATTACCACTTTATGAGATGATTTGTGACAGGCACGAGCACAGAAATTACGATTATCATCCAAATGAAACCCAGCAAGATTGCTCTGCCACATCTAAGTGTTTAAAAGGGAGTGAATGTGGCAAAAGAGCACCGAATAATTTGTTAGAGAGTCCAGAAGAATCGAGCGATTCAAGCAGTTCTCGTGTTGTTTCCAGGGTTGCTTTTTTCTCAAGGTTAGGAGACCAAATAATGAAATGACAATCAAGCCTTAGCACGGGGGCTGATTAGGAGGATCGACTTTTAAACCAGTCGGTCATTAAGAAGAGACTTTTTTTCTAATGGGAATCAAGAAAGGAGTGTTTCGAAAAGTAAAGGCGGCTTGAAAGTTTAAAAGAAATCGATGTATCGATCCGAAAATAATGAATTGAGAGTATTAAGACTGTAATTGATTGATATAATGCGTAGTAAGTTAAGTAGGTCGATATGTATGTATCCATCTACCTAGTAGGGACTGGATGAAGTGCAGTGTATAGTAAATCAATCTAGAACTACTTTCTGATGAAATTCTTGAAAGAGGTTGATTATTTACCAAAATGTTTCAGTTTGATTAGCATCAATTTTTACTACAATTATTATCAGTTATAATAAGTTATGCAATGCCGAGCTAGGGACGAAATGCAAAGACTCTCCCTCCTGAGAATTGTACCGCAAAGAGGTGGAGAGTTGTATATAAAGAAAAGGTATGGCTAATTGGAAGATTCCCGTATGAGAAGACTGATGAGAGTGAAGGAGTGAAGGAGGGCCGGAGTTACATAGGTAGCCAATGAGAGGCGAGAGAGGGGAGGCGAGAGGGGATAAGACTTCATTAGATACTAGGTATTGTTATAAGGGTCGATTTCGCCTCACTCACAGCACATCTCTCGTAGTATCACTTCGCTGTATCACATTGCAATCTAATTCCTGCTAACCCCGCGTTTAATAGTCATTATGGTATGCATTAGATACCTAGTAGCTACTAACGTATGCTAGATTCCATCATCTCATCATATGTGATGTATTCCATTGTCTGCGGGTACCTATGATTGTAGATCTGGGCGGGACGGCTTTTGAAATTCGCAATTCGTTTCATAGAAGACCCTAGGTAGGTATTTCATAAGAGGGAGATAGACCAGATGGTCAGCTTGTACGGATTGCACAGTCGGTACTTATGTATGATACCTAGGTACCGTTACCAGTACCTGCGTATCTATCATGAAGTGAAGCAAGTCACCAAAGAATCCAAGAGCTACATCATGCATGAAGCATCTCAAAAGACTGCTCATTGGGTACCGACCTACCTACCTAGTGCCTAAGGATTAATAAAGGGGATAATGCTCCCATTCAGACAAATTTTACATATTTCGGAAGCAAGGAACAAAAAGGTTTATGTACCTGTGCCAGTCCACGGGTATCCATAATTCATTTCTCCTAGCCTCCCGACTCCATCGATTTTACATAACCTTAAGCCACTTACTACATGAAAACATGAGCCACATAAGATGATCTTATCTGTGGCTGGGGAAAGTTTGATTTTCTGTTGATTCGGAAGCGGGTACATCACCGTCGTGGTGCCCAGGTAACTACGGCGCTGGCTGGGTGGACAAATATAATCAACAATTGAAAATTGCCCGTGATCACTTTATAAGCAGCGCATCACAAAGCCTCGTGCAATTGTTTGGCTTCCTTCATTATTTTCCTTCGTTTCCTCGTTTCCTCGTTTCCTCGTTTTCTCGTTTCCTCGTTTCCTCGTTTCCTACTTTCCTCGTTCATCGAGAAGTACTGTCCATATATGATATATCCGATGAATACGACGAATACGATGAATACCTAGCTTCCACGATTCCTTTCCTTTACTACCTAGGACTTAGAACGAACTCTTGATCGTCTTGGTGTCATGATCACATGTGTAAAGAAAGCTACCCAGCTACCTACGTAGTATTTTCCGCTTATCATTGAAATTTTAATGGTCCCCCCCGCGAATATCCAATTACTAGTAGCTTCTCACCTATGAGTATGCTGGTATGGTGTCACTACATTGCTCTAGAAAACTCTGGGCTGCAGATATATGTATGTTCCTCCTGCCATCTTTAGCTACCTACATGAATATCCGGATTTATCCGCTATAGTAGGGGTGGACATGCGATGCGGGATTGAACAGAAGGTATTCTTTGCATTCCCGTTTGAGTGATGAGACAATATCCCTGACCGGATCTCCCGTCTTCTAAGTTCCATTTGATGGAATGAGGGACGAAAGACGGAACGAGACCGTTTTAAGAAAATATAAGAAAGCAATTTATGGAGTGCTGATTGATGGCTAAAAGTCCAATAGCCCGATAATATTGAATTGAGTGGGTTTGGAAGATGTACAGAGTACATTTTGGAGGGAAAGTTACTTAAGCTTCTAGTCTTCACGATGGTGGATCAATCATTTCAAATCATGTATGATGTCTGATTTCATTGCCAATGTCAACGCCAGCGAATGAATTGTGGAAGCACCACCTAATCGTACTACTTACCGAGATGGAATCCAGCAGACTTCCCCAAATTCCCCCAAGTTTGTTGTAGTACAATACCAAGTTGTCCCCCTCCCCCCGATAGCTTATTAGCACCAAGCTTTCTTCCAAGGCATGTCACCGTTACTTGGCGATGAGATGAAGAAAAAGCCACGCTCTTCTACCATTCCACGCTTCTTCGAAGAAAGTTTAAGACACAATCGGTTTAACATTTCGTTGAAGCTTAAAATTATAAAGTTCCAATTGAATTCAAACCGTGATGAAAGGACAGAAGATCCTGAATGAGAGTAGAATGCGAATGGGACGGAATGCGCACGTCAATGTGATTCCGATCATGGTACGAAACTTTGGCTTCTCTGATACCTAATGTAACCCCATGAGGAATAAAACGAAACGACCAGAGTGAAATTTTCAAGCCCTCGCAAAGTTTTACCGGCCACGATGGAACCATCCACCCTCAATTCCCAATCCAACGAGCGTCAAGTTCTAGCTTTGGCTTTAGATTTGCTGGCTTACCCATGTATGATGATGGGGTGTGCTTTGGCCCATGGCAAGTTGCAACATGAGAGTAAAGGGTAAAAAGTGAAGGAAGAGTCGTACCGGACAATACAAACTGCAAAACCGACACAGCACAGGGTAAAGCTAGATAATGTGAGCTGATGCGAAAAGTAAATTGGTCAACTAGTATAGGACCCAGGTATGTACATGATCTTATGGACGAGACTGGTACATGACCACGTCCGAGGCTGTTACAATCTAGAGTTCTGATCAATCGTTTTCCATGATCCTCTCTGGCTGCGTCTGGCTGCGTCTGGCTGGTATCGTGAATCTAGTATCACCTAAAAGGAAAACAAAGCAAAGGAAAACAAAGCAAAGCAAAGCAAAGCAAAGCAAAGAAACTCCACGAGAGGATGGGTGGATGGATGATCAATAGGTTCAATTGTAATATCATCTCATACATCCGGAAAGCAACCCTGGAAGAATAGGTATGTACTCGATACGATGGTGGATGTACAAAATAAAAGTTAAAAAATAATGAGAGTCGGGTGGTGTCAGCACACTTTACCTAGGTATTACACTACTCTCTATCCAGAATTCCTTCCTTTTAATAATTGACTCTTATCTCATAATATCTTATAGTACCATATTACCCTTCCCCTTCCACCCTTCTTCCCTTCTTCCCTTCTTCCCTTCTTCCCTTCTTGAGACCTTCTCATACCGGTGCGCACATATATCTTACATACCATTCTATCCCATTCTATCCCTAATTGGTCACGACTCGCCACCAGTTTAATCAAATTCAATGAAACTGATCTCGAACATTTCATGAATCCAAACTCATGAACACCCAGCAACAACAGCTTTTTAACTTTTCTTACCTTTCTACCCCCAAAATAACTTCAATCTCTTTTTACTTCACTCCCTTATCCTGTTCATATTCATAAAATTCAAAGTCGGAGCCTGAATAATCTAGGTATTATTATCTTGATTATAATTGTGATTTTCATTCTCTCTTCGAACCGGTCTTCCTCCCTATCTGCCATCTATTGACTTGCGCTTCTGATAATTATTCCTCGAAGACGCACTGCACCCTACCACCCTACCACACTATTCGATTCAACAAAGCCGGAGCGACTCGAACACCACCACCTATAGACAGACAAATACCTACCGACCAGCGTTTTAAATCGTTCTTCATTTCACCACTTCGCGACCAACACAACGCAATTATATATAAACATATATTGCAATCGTTCGAACGATACGACAATATTCACTATCGATTGTTTGCTAAACCCGTCGAAATATCATTAATATGTCGATAACCTCACATTGAGTTTGTATTAACGATTAGCGGCAGGGCCGCCCCCCAGACAGTTGAAAATGGACCGAAGACAATTAATCAACAATTTGAAGCCTTCCTCGACTTCAGTGGCTACAACCGCTACTCACCCTCATTGCACGCCTTTCACCCTTCCTTCCAACGGAGTTATTAATCTAGGCGCATCCGAGTATTTCACTCTCACAACCAATGCCATCTTCAGTCCCGAGTGTACAGGTACGGCCGATATTGTCCTCACCAATGCAGACACTCCCACTTCGTTCGTCGATCTTCGTGATCCCTTCTACGCTTCCACGATACCGGCATGTTACGCACTCGCCGCCACGACTGTGATTGCATATATGCTAGTCATAATGCTTCTCATCACCCCAAGAACATTTCTTGTCCAAGGCGCCGTGGTTTTAGGACGGCGCGGATTCACCAATGGTCCTTCCGGGAGTGATGCTGGGATTGGCATCGGTGGACGACCGTGGTTACAGAAGGTTGCAGCATTAACAGTTGCAGTCTCTTTAACTATTGCGACAGCAGACACATTCCGTGTCGCGGAACAACAATACGAGCTTGGACTTATGAATGCGACAGCCCTACAAGAGGAAGTCGAGGGTGGCATGCAACTCAAGATCATTCGCATCATATCGGATACCTTCCTGTGGCTAGCGCAAGCCCAGACTCTGATAAGATTGTTTCCACGACAGCGGGAGAAAATTATAATCAAATGGACCGGATTTGCTCTCATTTCACTGGATGTTTTATTCAGTCTCCTCAACAATTTTGTCTACGATGGGAATTCTCGACCCCGCCTTTTTACAGATGCTGTGCCCGCCTTAGCCTACCTCTTTCAACTTGCCCTAAGTCTGCTGTACTGCGCTTGGGTCATATACTATGCTATTTCTAAGAAGCGCTACGCGTTTTATCATCCGCAAATGCGGAACATATGTTTAGTGGCATTGTTATCATTGGTATCAGTGCTAGTACCTGTCGTCTTCTTCGTTCTCGATATATCAAAGCCAACGCTTGCTGCATGGGGTGATTACGTTCGATGGGTTGGAGCTGCAGCAGCCAGTGTAGTGGTATGGGAGTGGGTGGAGCGAATTGAAGCTCTGGAAAGGGACGAGAAAAAGGATGGAGTGCTCGGAAGGGAAGTTTTTGATGGGGATGAAATGCTCGAAGTTACTCCAACATCGGATTGGACAAAGCGTTTCCGTAAAGATAACGATGACAAGGGAGGGACTGCTACGGGTTCTACTTGGCCAGCAATGCCTGGGCTGGCTAGTCGATATAGATCCCATGCCACGAACGATCTCGAGACTGGGTCTGGTCCTGGTCAACGCACAGGCAGACATATATTGACTGTCCGTCCTCCACTTTGGCCTACGAGACCCCAGCCTGCTGCTACACCTATTAATAGGGCGGACACAGCCAGTGCCGAGAGCACTGCATATACAGTGAGATACCATCCCATAAGTGAAGCAACTCCACCAATCATCGGTAGGGATACAGCACTCTCGAGAAGTAATAGTGAAGCTATATCCATTAGCAGGTCCATTAGTAACGAAGAGGTTGACTCGGATAAGCCAGTCATACTGGAGCAGAGGAATCAAGCACCTGTAGTCGCCGCGGCGGCTCACAGTTGGCAGTGGACTTCCCTTAATCCATTTAGACATCGAGTCCAAGGGCCTCCAGCAGAAGTTTCGTTGCATACTGCGAAGCCTCCAACACCTTTTAGTGGTCATGAATCTTCGAATAGGTGGGATGTGCGTGCTCGAATTGAAGGTTTCGCGGCAAACCAAGCAGAAAGGTTCCGCGAGAAAACGCGGCCTACAGTCGATACAGACCCACTTCCTCTGACGGTGATTCCAGCACCAAGTCGAAGACGTGCTGCCGCGATGGAATCGGAGGAATCGGATACAGATTCAATCAATCCAACGCCTGATGAATCTTCTCACATGGAGATTACTACCTCGAGGCGAGATAGACCTGCCAGAACAACCGATCCTTACACCCCAGATAGCCTTAACCAACATTCAATTACGCATCGTGGGAGCATATCATTTGCAACCGCAGTGCAACCGGAACTAGATCAACGAGTTGAAAATGTCACTGCTTCGCCGACTCTTGTAGGGAGCCGTCAAACCCCTACATTTTCGAGTTCACGAAGTAGTCCTATTCAAGCTCGAAGTCCTGTCACACCGTCTCTTCCTCCAATTATAGATGGCTTACCAGTAACAACGATACCGGCACCGCCGCGGCGGCCAAGGGTAGAGAATCCTTGACATAGCAATTCTGGTATGATTCTGATTTGAGCATGAGCATAAGCGTGGCGTTAGGATTTGAGCATTTGTATATTGATGTATTGGGACACCCAAAAAGGAGTTTCCCCAAAATTACGGCCGGATTATGGGAGGAGGGAAAAGGATATGGATATAGATACCACAGCACAATGTATACGAACTACGATTACATTTTTACATATAGTAGTAATCAAAGCATGAGACCACGAATCTCATAATGGAGTATTGTTTCAAGCATAGTGAAGAATTTGCAAACTGATTTGATGTGATCCCAAAAATGCCCCTTTTTATTTTGGTATCAATAACTTTGCCAAGAATATCTACGTAATTCAATTGATATTTGTGATTCGTGAATAGGAAATTAGGAGTCTAAAGACTACGAGGCCAAAAACTACGATTCCAAAAACTACGAGCTCAAAGCTACAGGGCAAGAAACTACGAGCCAAAAACCACGACTAGACCAATGAGTAGCATTTTGGAAACCGAAGTGGATGCTCCTTTCATGAGGATATCCAGCTCATAAGCAGTAGCATTCTTTAATTAGAGGACCTAGTACCCTTCTGGATGGCGATTTCAAGCATATGCATGCAAGATCAAGATTCGCAGTCCCGTTTGCGATTTCGTCATGACCGAATCTGAAGGCCATTATGGCATTGATGATGTAAAATCTGTAAAGTTGCATTGTTCTGTTGAATTTGAATTTGAATTATCCTTTGATGAACGGGAACAGGGGGAATGCCCCAAGTGATGGTCGGATGGTGGAGATGGATGTCCGAGGATGGATCCTAGACGAATTTTTAAGTGAGCATGTTGTATGGTACGTACCGAGTAGCTGGCTGTTCGGGATGCTCATAAAAAAGTTGGAGTGTCCCCCAAATTCGATACTCGATTCATTGAGGTTTCTACATTTCTTTCCAAACCATTGCATATACTTCTTTTGTAATTGACCACTTTTTTCTGGTATTCGGGACGTTATAAATCAGATAGGTTTACAAGGAGAGGAAAGTTCATTGATTCATAAAGATTACTTGGACTGTGTTCATCGTGTTCCCAAATATGCCTTCTACGACGGAATCTTTCCCGCAGCTGGTATCGTCAGCGAAGCAGGACAAATTGACACCGCTCAATGCGCCGAGCAGTATTGAAACGCCGAGAATAAGACGACGTTCTAGTGGATTAGGTGGTGAAATTAGAGCTGGAGATACTGGTGCGCCGGCTTTTGCTACAGTCGATGTTAGACCACCCTCGCCCGGGACAATTAAGGTCAGTACCTTCTATTCTCTGTTTTCTCTTCTACGGATGATTGCAGACACTGACGGATGTATTGGTATTTAGGCACAGGCAGATAGAGATCGAAAGAAACCATACTCGAAAAGGCGGAAAGCAAAGACACTATTGCAACAATATAAAAGATATGCATTGAAGCATACTTGGGTGACACCTCTAGCTATTATCGCAGCTGTCCTCTCTTTATACGCCATCAATCCTTCGAAATCCAATCCCCTACACTACTTCATTTTCCCAGCTTACGAACTTCCTCGAGAGGAAGGGTCGGACCCAGGAGCACCAGTTCAATATGGCAAAGGACCGTGGGATTTCGCTTTGGTTTCTTTCTACATTGTCGTTTTATCCTTCACTCGCGAATTCATCATGCAGAAATTCCTAAGACCGTTGGCTCGCAAGAGTGGATTGAAGAGTAGGGCTAAACAATCAAGATTCATGGAACAAATGTACACTGCGATCTATTTTGGGTTCCTCGGTCCTTGTGGTTTATACGTCATGAGTCGAACCCCGGTTTGGTATTTCAATACACATGGCATGTATGAGGGGTTCCCGCACAAGACACACGAGGGAATATTTAAATTCTATTACTTGTTCCAGGCTGCATACTGGGCGCAACAGGCTCTAGTTTTATGCTTGGGTTTGGAGAAGCCTAGAAAGGATTATAGGGAATTGGTTGGACATCACATTGTGTCTTTGTTCCTTATTGGGTTGAGCTACCGTTTTCATTTCACATATATGGGTTTGGCTGTTTATGTCACTCATGATATCAGTGATTTCTTCCTGGCGGTATGTTTACAAACCCCTTGTGTCCCAAAGCGTACAAGATGGACTAACAATTTCTTAGACATCCAAAACTCTCAATTACTTAGATCACCCTCTTGTAGGACCTTATTTCGCATTCTTCATTGCTGCTTGGGTCTACCTCCGACATTACCTCAACCTCAGAATTCTCTACTCGGAGTTCAATGAATTCAAGACTGTCGGCCCCTATGAATTGAACTGGGAAACCGAACAATATAAATGTGATCTCTCACACGTCATCTCCACCGCTCTTCTCGCTAGTTTACAAGCTCTCAATCTTTTCTGGCTCTTTTATATTCTGCGTATCGCCTACAGATTCGTTTTCATGAGTATAGTAGAAGATGACAGATCGGACAATGATGAGAATGAATTGGCAGAAGAAATGAGATTAGATGCATTGGCAAAAGAGGGGCTTGATGCCGTGGCTGCTAAGAAGGTCTTAGGAGAGACCCCTCAACCAAAGATTAAGCTGAATGGAAATTCTATTAATGGGAGGGGTACCGGGGTGGAATTGAAGACGGATGGAGTTACAAATAGGAAAGAAAATGTTAGGTTGGATTCTTGAGGTGGATTGGAGGGTGGTGTTGGAAGAGGATATGATTTGACCAGAGTAGGAGAAATACGGGTTCTGGAACCAAAAATTGGGCCAAGCTGGAGGAAACTGAGGATAGGTGGAAATGGTCGAATCGATAAAGTCGAACATCCATGGGAGTCTCATCTCAGGGCTGTAGACTTGGAGGAAAAAATATGATATGAGTATACGATACTCATGATAAATGCTAACGTTCAACTACCACGCAAATGGATCCATAACCAATCTCTACGGTGGTACATGGTCGCTTATGAGTATAGGCGGTGGCAGGGGCTTATGTATATATTAGCTACTGAATGACTTATCGCTGTATGGGATATTTTCGTGCATACAATCGCTTTTTGGGAGAACTTCTTGTATTTTTTTATTTTTTTATTTTTCTATCTTCTTTTTGGGTTTTGGATTCTTAAAGGTGAAGAGGTGGGTGGGTGCTTGTTGGTGGTGATGGAACGGAAGGGATAAATATATATAGTTTTAATTAGGTATGTTACGATAGTGTGATATGGTCTGATGTTCTTTTTTGAATGAGATTGGTGGTGATTTTTTTATATACTAGGTAGTTGGTGATTTATTTGTAGAGAGAGTGTGTGAGAGAGATTTGGATTTGGATTTGGATTTGAAGAATTGGGATGTAGGTATGTAGGTATGTAGATATATATGTGTGATGAAGGAGTGAGGATGTATTTGCTTTGTTTGTTTTATTTGTATAGGTAGTTGGGTAGTTGGGGAGTTGGGTGGGAGGTAGAGGGAGGTAGAGGGACTGGATGAAATAGAATATAATGAAGTAGATAGAAAGGGATGGGATGGGATGGGATGGGATGGGATGGATGGGATGGATGGGATGGATGGGATGGATGAATTGGGATATAGATGGATATAGATGAGAATGGAGTTAGAGATGAGAGGGGGGAGGAAAAGTTAGGGTTGTGTATATAGTGCATAGTATGTAGTGTATGTAGTATACAATATATGATATATGATGTATTTAGAAGATGAATGAGAGATGGAATAAGAGATTAAAGATAGGGGTGGTTTATAGTATATACTTTTTACTATTTTATCGGAAACTATCTAGATAAATATGTAAAGTTTTATTTTATTTTAGTTTTTTGGGTATAGGTATAGGTATGAGTGTAGGTGTGGGTATGGGTATGGGTGTAAGTGTGGGTATGGGTATGGGTGTAAGTATAGATAGGTATATAGAGGAGGGTATCACTAGTGGAGAAAATTATTGTGTGTGAATCTTGGTGTCTTTGTATTTTGATATCTTGATTATGTGAAAATTTTAAACTTTGGATGGGAAGGGAGATGGGGATGTGGATGTGGATGTGGGTGGGAAGGTAGATAGGAAGTGAGAGTGAGAGTGAGAGTGAGAGTGAGAGTGAGAGTGAGAGTGAGAGTGAGAGTGAGAGTGAGAGTGAGAGTGAGAGTGAGAGTGAGAGTGAGAGTGAGAGTGAGAGTGAGAGTGAGAGTGAGAGTGAGAGTGAGAGTGAGAGTGAGAGTGAGAGTGAGAGTGTTGGATCTGAGATGGGCGAATCCGATGGGTGATATATATATGATAGAAGGAACGTGAGGTGGTAAGTGAGAAGTGAGAAGTGGAAAAGGGGGAGATTCGTTCGGGGTTGATCTTTAAGGTAGGGAAGGAGGGAGGGAGGGAGCTTGTTTGTTTTTTAAAGAATGAATAGATTCTTTAGAGAATGGTGGCTGGTGGATGAAGAGTAGAGTTTGTGGAGGTAGAAATGGGAGTTGTGCTGAGGGGAATGATATAGATTAGGGATGTGAAGTTTGAAGAGTTTGTAGTTGTGAGATTGTGGATGGTGGATGGTGGATAGTTGGTGTTTGTCTGGGTTAATATTTAAAATAGGATGTAGTATGTTCAGGTTGTGTATCATTCTTTTGATGTGTGGAGGATGTGTAGGTAGTGGGCTTTATAGTGGTTATGGTCATAATGATGGTGATGATGATGGTGTAGTTGTTTATTCATTTCATTGCATATATGATGTTGTGGGTGTAAGGTTCCGATATTGTTTAGAGGGAGAAGGGAGAGGGAGAGGGAGAAGGGAGTAGATGAAAGGTTTATGGAAAGCTTGTTTGTTGTAGTGTTGTTACCTGTGTTGGTTCTGTGGTTTTATAGAGAATGAAGGAGAATAGGAGAGTTTGGGATGGGGGGAGATTAGAGAATTGGAAAATCGGGATGATGGTTATTATGAATGAGATGAGGAGAGAGGAAAAGAGTGCACATAGATATGTGATATCAAGATACCTGCTTTCACGAGAAATCGAAACAGACTCGCCTCGTAGAACGTGTAAAATTCCAATTCTTTTCGACTGAGTTTCCTGGAAGAATGGTCAGGAGACTGCGATTTGGGTGATGGTGAGATAGATATGCAGATAGGCAAGAGATTGTGATGGAAGTTGTGAGTGTAATGTTAGGTGTTCATGCTTGGAGTAATCTACGTGTCAATATCGAGTGTTCCTAAATAGATTTCATGTTCTTATTGCAATCGTGGTGAGTATCACTATGAATGTAGGTATGTAGATATGCAGATATATTTGATTACTTCCTAGCTTACATGAGGTAAATGTATCATGTCATCCATATTGCATTGCCGCATCTGAGTCTGGAAAATGACAGTGAGAGATTCATGTTGAATGGCTACGATGTTCTTCCTCATGCATATCCGGCATCGGATATAGGAAGGAGATAGGTGGTAGAGAAATGAAAGCAATAGATGATGAGATGAGAGATGTGAATGAGAATCAACGGTTCATGAGAATTTGTTCTTTTCCATTTTCACTCAAAAGCCTCTATTGGAACATCTGGGTTCGGCTTTAAACTCCTGAAAGAATGGAGATCACTCACATCTCAGCGGATGGAGGGGAGAGGGTGTGTATCTTTGAATAGAAGAAAATTGATGATGGAATAATAGTGATTTATGGTGATGTCAGACGTGCAAAGATTCGGTATTCCAGAGTGACTTTCTTTGCAAACTTTGAGTATACTCAGCTAATCATCTGATAGGTAGCTTGTATCTCAAGTGTCTTGAGATCGAATCTTGTAGTTTACGTATATTACTATATCCGATGATCATTAATGATAGATTTTGAGACTACATCTTTCGCTATGAAAGGAACAAATTGAAGCATGGCTGAACAGTGTCAGCTTTCAAGACACTCGTTACAAGAGCCGGGAAAGGATCATTCATTCCACTACAATGAAGTGTTCCTCAGTCCTCCTTACTAGGATGACCTAGGTGTTCGGAAACTTTCCATACACCCAGTTGTCGATGCTATGGATTCCTGCATTGCTATGCGGCTCAACCTTTCACCAAACGATGAACGCTGCAGTTGAATAGAAAATTCGCAAAACTTGCAAAACATTGAAACGGCGGTAAAGATATCAGAAATGTAAGAAAAGGCTTTATGGATTTGATCGCACTTGTACAATCAGATGATTTTTCTGCACTCAGCAAGCGAAGGAAGACTTTGCAGCGACATGTGAAAAGACTCGAGCAATGGCTGATATGAGAGGATAGTGTGAATGAGCGAACTTCAATGTGGAGGACACAAGAGAATATGACAGGCTTCTGACGGAGATGAAACGATATTGTGGCTGCTGTCGAGATGACATGCTTACATGGATAAGTCTCGAGGCTGTCCCACAAGATAAAGTACATGGGGATACTGAAGGGGGAGTTCTAGCGGTTTTTGGCGTTGCTTTGCGAGATAACCATGCAAGTCGTTTCGCAATTCCTGGCGTAACCTTACTCGTGCTACCTGAGTGATTCAGATGTCGTACGAGAGAAGTGTGAGGATCGGCAATTCGCCGGGTAGCTGGAAGGATTGCAACGGTTGGCCGAGATGTCGTGTGTGATGCCTCTTTCTTGCAATGCTTTCTCTGGGAACCGTGGGGCCTGAAATTGTGGTACCGATTCTCGGGCAAATAAACAGTGTGATTATGTGCATGGCGCGCAAACTATATGTCGGTAGCTTGGCAAATCAAAAGCCATTAACAATGTGTTCTCCTCAATTGTTGAGCCCTGTTTGAATTATGGGGAGCCTTTGGGTTTCGGTCGGCTTCTCAAACTGGGTATTGCCATGCCCGATTTCTGGGTTTATACGAACTGTCATTATAATATTTCGTGCAGCAAAGTAACCTTCTCCTCATCTCTTTTCATGTATGATGAGGGATGCGGATGCGAACCAAGAATTGAAAGTTGAGGCTAAATGAGACTGTAATATATGCAGGGACAGATCGCGAAAACTTGTGGTTCGCGGGGAGGATGGGGGCTTCGTAATATGTATGCGCTGATGTCAGCACGGAGCGCTGTGAAAAGATGTGGAGTTTAGGGTAACATTTGGATCTGTATGCAGCAGAAAATGTTCCTGAAGAAAAATTGGTAATGCATTGAGTGATTTCACACTCTCTCGTCGAATCAAGTCTTGTAATTATTTCAACAACTTCGCAGTGGGGTCCATTGGGAGTACAAGTCAAGCGAGGAATACGTCGGAATGGAAGGCTTGATGCAGATATCCTGCTATATTTCGACCTGTCAGACTCGAAGGACAAGTTCGACCATGGTAGAGGTAGGGATTATGGGCCTACGAAGACCTAGAATCAACTGATAATGAACTATTCCCTTTGAAGGTATTCTTTATAACTAGGATAATGATTTTGAAGAGAAAAGCCAATTCTTCAGATGGGATAGGTTTCTGTCTAGAAGCAGTGTTGAAAATGTGATAGCGACGGAAATGCAAAGGATGGCTAGCAGCTAGCATATGAGTGAGCGGCAAATCCGACAAGATGAGGAACATGTATAATGATGAAAGATCAATTGATCAGATCCGATCTCTTGATCAAGTGCGATCATCACACATTGATCACACATTGATCGCCGAATGAATATTGTCTTTCTCCGGCCAGAAATCTGCGAGGTAGAGCCAACCGAAAGATGGCTTTAGAAAAGGATTGATCCTCACTCGCCTTGTTTCGAAACCCCTCCCCTTTTCTTTACCTCATACTTACGAGATAAATGGACTTGGAGTTTTAGCACTCGTGAGTCGTGAAAAGTAAAAATTTAGTTCACCTGTTCGTTGTTGCAAATAAAATAGACGATATATATGAGGTAGCAGGCATACTGTGGCTAATGGGAAACGATAATGTTTTCCCGTACCCCACAATAGTCTTCTTTTCCTTCTCGAAGAGAACATCTACCTCCGGCTAGACGAAGTATCCCTAGCACCGCTTAGATACTTTTCAAGGTATATCGTCTAGCACACTCGAAATGATAACATTGTACATGAAGTTAAAAGAAGGAAAAGAAACCTAACGAGGGAAGTCCACTCACACCATCTCTACTCGGTCATTTCACAAGCCTCCGAAACGCCCCTCTCACCGCCAATCTCGATCAAACCTGAGGTAAAGTGGCATGCCGTTCGTTATTGATTACTTTATGTCCACGGAAGGCTTGTTGACAATCACAATCACACCTCCACTCGCATTATTGGAGGGTATCCATATATCCATATATTATTAAAGCACTGTATGTGATGTAAGTTAATGGATTAGAACATGTATTTGTAACTTGTTACGCATCTGCGCGGTCGGCCCGAGTGTCACGGCAGCTCTGCCCAATTCCGCGAATATGTGTGATATGTATGATATCTGCCCGACGGCAGTAATGCATCATATCGAAATCATAGTCTCTTCACACATTGGCAATGGAAGAGGTACGAGAGTACACAAGGAGATGTTTTCCATCTATTTGGTGCTTTGGCGAGTGACGACGAGGGGTATGGAACGCCAATGTTCGGAGACGGTGTTGCCGTAAGCCAGATCGAAATTCGCTACCAGAATTATCACTGCCCTGTGCAGTGCCGTGCTTTGACAGTAATACACATGTGCGATACCGATGCTTAATGCCTGAAAGATGCAGATATTCACATGTATGACTCGGATCCGACAGTATTTTGTTTGGATATAAATTATCGTGCTGTTCACGGCTTCGTTTTCCCGGCTGGATAAGTAGGCTTGAAGAATCGCATAGACATTGAAGGTGTATTCTACAGTAGCATAGCAGAGTAGTAATCATGTAGTCGTCCGTATAATAACAGCTACCCGGGCCTGATAGATATTATACATCGATTATAGATTACACCGTTACTTCCCGAAGACTTTAAGTAAACCGGCAACATGTAGATACCAATATAGAGTTACTCCACTCTCAACAGTACATGGATACATCTAGGCCATGTCCTACCACGTGTCAGTAACCTAGTATCTGACATGCAGTCGATCCTGATTCATTCTCGAGTACTTTAGCGGAAATTCTAGTGTCAGGGATGAAGTGGGGTTTTCCTGCAGAGTAAGAAAAATTTGGGAGCTTGAGGATAAGTAGATGAACGCTCAGACCTCTGTGGCTTCGGGTTGTGTGCCAATTGTGGTGCCATTCGATCATAAAGGTCTAGGCCTCATCCATACTGGGGGTTGATGTGATATTACCGGTAGAGAAGTTTGTAAGGATAAGAGAATATCCTTGGGCAATAGACGGTAGACTGTAGATGTCACCTATAGGTTGCAACCCAGTAGACAGACACAATTAGACGGAAGTTAGACAAAACTTACATTTTGCAGATAGTCTTCCATTGTATAGATTAGAATTGTTTTTTGGAGTTCGTATCACTGTAAGACAGCCAAACAACGAAACAGACGGGAGGCAAGAGTACTTACCGAGACTTACCGAGACTTTGCTTCATCATAGCGTTGGTGTACAAAGTACCTATGTAACTAGTGAATGCTTCCGTAACGTTGTCGGCCCCCTTATAAAATGAAGCTGCTAGCCCCCATACCATACTCATGAAGTAGGAAAGTTTGAAGCCCAACCTAATAGACCATCGCTGCTTGTTTTTCTTTCCACAATTAAACCCCTTCTATCTCTATTATCATCAGGGTTCAAGAACGCTTGTGAAGTCGCGAAATATCGAGTACCTAGTAGTTTCAGCCCATACATTTGGGCAATAGTAAGAACATCTCGACTATTCGTATTTGTTACACGAGTCGTCAACCACATATATCGGTGCATGATACATATATTGCATACTTTCACAATTGATGATGTACGGGTTGCATCCTTGAGAGGAATGGTAAGTAGGCGAATTATGCAGTGTATAATACTCAAATCACGACTTAAACTCTATGTGGAGCGAATTCTAGCCTGTCTCCTAGCTTTACTTTCAATCTTCCAAGTCCCAACCCAACCTTCATCGTTCAGGAAACTTTTCCTCTTTGAACATTTGATGGAGCATATCCAAAGCGCATAGGAACCCTCATCAAGCCAATTCCCACCGCACCTCCTAACCCCCATTGGTGGACATTATACTGGTACCGACGCTCTAATTGATTTGGATCCGAAGCACACTATGCCTTGATTGAATATCATGCCTGTGCTCTGCTGGCGGTCAAAGAAATGAGGAGGCTCTCATGATTCATCAACCATTAGAAGCATAGTACGAAACAACCGACAGAGATGAAAATACGAGAAGAAACAGAAACAAGCCAAAAAGAAGCGGAACTCGAAAGTCTAAAGGAGATTGATTATATTTGGTATTGTACTCCGAACATTCTTACCGCACCTACGAAACAGCTACCCTACGTACTATACGTACCAACCTACCTACCTACGTGGTTTATTCTTAGCACAACAAGTATCATACCCACAAGAACAATCATATTCACAATAGATCAGATCAGTACCCGACTCAACTCCATTCACGGACTGACTGCATTGCAATAAAAGAAATTTCAACCCCTTCAACCCCCTCCCTCTCCCCTCACCCAATTATTGAACATACCAAACAAAGTTTAAATCGATCAGGGACAAATCGAAGGACTGAATCGCCCTTTTATTTAATTTTCATTTTTCTTTCGTCGAAACTTTGTTGTTGATTGACATAGGATACCGAATATTCAAGGCTTTCTTTGGCTTGGGCTTTGGCTTTATTTTATTTTTATATGCTGCATGTGCCTCTCCATCCAAGTCCCTGCACACCCTTTTATCACTCACACCTCTCTGTCTACCTACCTACGTACTTACACCTACACCTACACCTACACCTACACTTACACCTGCACCCACACCTTTGCATCGAACCTGGCACATCTATTGTCGGCAATCATACTCCCGAGGACAGGTATCCGGGTCCCAATCATTGGATCGATCAAAAAAAAGTAGGGAAGATTTGATTGAGTTCAAGATCTGGTATATAAAAGGCAGCCAAGAAGCATTGAGAAAGACAGCCAGCCAGCCAGCCAGCCAGCCAGCCAGCCAGCCAGACAGACAGACAGACAGACAACTGACAACTTGTTGAGAAGGGTACATTGAGAAGTTGATTTTTTACCCAGAGTGGAAGGAAGTTCACAAAGAGTATAAAGGTTTTACACATTGCAAGAGCCAAAGGTAAGATAAAAAAAATGTTTATATTTCTTTGAACTTTGTCTATTTAGATCAACAACACCGCCCCCTCCCCGATACAAAGTATCATCAACCACCATCAGAATTGCCTTCCTCCCTCCCTCCCTCCTTACCTACCTCCCTACCTACTCTCACTCATACTTTGGGAATTTCATGTCTCTTGTGCTTTTCTTATTATAAATTTCAACATTCAGAAAAACCACAGAATTACAATACATACTACAAACATACATACTTACATACATCAATTATTCTGTGCATATTAGTACCTGATATCTTGCTTGACCTTCCAACAAGTTGTCATATACTGATAATTCACTACTTCACTACCTCTTGTATACTTCATCTCATCTCATCTCGTCAATCTTCTTCTACTTCTACTTCTGGTTCTACGTCTAGTTCTACTTCAAGTTTCACATCTAGTCCTACTTCTAGTTCTATTACCACTGCCAACAGACTATTCACTCTTCTTCGTCTCAATTCATCTCAGAAACTATCTTCTCTTCCTCTTCCTCCTCTTCCTCCTCTTCCTCGTCTCCTTTCTCTTCCCATTCCCATTCCCATTCCTCTTCCTCCTCTCTCATCTTCTCGTCTTCTTCACCTACTTTTGATCCTCACTTTATGGTCCAAAGCACAAAGTAGGTATTCAGTATTTAAGTTAGTACACGAAACTATTTAAAGTATTTTTTTTGAGTGAAGATTCCCCACCATCATCTCCGCCACCATCACTTATTTACAACTCCACAATCACATCTACTATTTGTTGAAGCCCGTCCATCTTCCTTCTAACCTCGACAACTGCGTTTGTTGGTTACACCGCAAATCGCAGATGAATTACTTTGACTCGAACTCCTCTCGCTGATCATTCCTCTTCTAATTCCTTTTTAGGTATCAAGTCCAATTTCAATCGTTTTATACCTCGGTATCGCCACACAGCCAGCCACAGCTACTTTGGCATCGCGCTCCCTCGAGATACAAACTTTCCCCCCAAAATTAAGCTCGCCCCAATCGAAAAGGGTCATGAGCCGTCCACGATCGCTTTCAAATCCGTTATACTGATGAGGGAAGGAAGGAAGGGGAAGTCTTTCAAACATAATATAACTTGTAATGGCGGGTGTCGATGAATACTCGAGCTTAAGCTCCAGTATGTATTCAAATGGAACTGGTACTTATACCACAGCAACAATATTGAACCTCACGCACTTCAATTATCCATGGGTTCTTCTAGTCGTCTTTCTTATATCATTCATCACACACAGCATTCTAACGGCGGAATCTTCCGATGAAACTGGACCGATGCTCACAGGTCCTGGGGGAAAACCTTTACCGCGGTCTGCTAGGAGGACAAAACAAGATAAGGATAAGCTCAGGCTGCAGGATTTCACTCCTATTCAGAAATTGTTATTTCTTTGGCTTTCAGCTGGTGTTCTAGTAACATTTCTCGGCAATGCGATCAACATCGTCGTACACGCTCTTGATAAACGGGAGAATGGTTGGTGGTGTGGCGAAGCAACTGCTGTGAGCATTCACTTTTTCGATTTGCCATTTGGGATGAAGTAGATACTGATCATTGTTTCATGCAGATATACGTCTGCGCCTCTCTTTTTTTCTACAGTGTCTTTCTCATTTCGTTGGTCGACACAACACCCTCACCTTCGATTGCACATCAGGTTACATGGTTAGTTGCGCTGGTCGGTGAGATTGTACTTCTTGCCGCTTCGCTATCTTTATACACCTCAGCTCACCGGGAACTCAACTCGCTTTTCAACTTCAATCCGGACTTTCACAAATACGCAACTCAATGGGAAATTGTTGAGCTGGTACTCGATGCAATTCGGGTAGTTCTACTTTTCTTCTGTGTGGCTTTTTATTGCATCTTCACTTTGGAACGTTCAATTAAAGGCAAAAATAGAAGTCGGCAGAGCAGCAGTGAGCCTGATGAGAACAGTCCCCTTCTTTTCAATGGCCGAGCGAATGGAAACGGCCATGTCTCTGGAAATGGCTCAATTGCAAATGCGTCTGCTTCCGACTCCTTATCGTTAAATGGACATGCGACTGCGAATGGTTCTGCAGCACAGGGCGTTGACATTCAAGGAAGACCGATTGGTCAGCAGCGTGTGGACGAAGTGCCTGCGTTTTACAAACCTACAACAGCTACAACCAAAACATGGTGGGAGTATTTGAAAGGATATTCACTCTTCTTTCCATATCTCTGGCCAGCTAGATCCGTTCGCTTGCAAATAGTAGTTGTTGTTTGCTTCCTTCTTGTCGTCATGCAGCGAATAGTGAACATCGCGGTTCCTTTGCAAGTCGGAAGGGTCACTGATGCGCTTACTGGCGATGATGATCAAGAGGTTACAATGCCATGGCTGTCCATTTCTCTTCTCATTGCTTTCAAGTTTCTTCAAGGATCTTCTGGAATCCTAGGAGCTGCTAGATCGGTTCTGTGGATTCCAATTTCTCAGTATTCATACAAGGCCTTAACCACAGCCTCATTTGAGCATGTTCATGGTCTGAGTTTGGATTTCCATCTCGGAAAGCGCACTGGTGAAGTCCTGTCAGCACTTAGTAAGGGTAACGCCATCAATAATTTCCTAGAGCAAGTGACCTTCCAGGTTCTTCCAATGATATTCGATCTTGGAGTTGCCATCGGTTATTTCGCATATGCCTTTGACGCATACTACGCTCTCGTGGTTAGCATCATCACCTTTTCTTATCTTTATCTTACCATTCGGATGGCAAGATGGCGATCGGATCAACGTCGACAAATGCAGAACCTCAGCCGCGAGGAAGACGCTGTCAAGAATGACTCTCTAACGTCTTATGAGACTGTTAAATACTTCAACGCTGAAACTTATGAATTTAATCGTTACCGACAAGCGGTTTCGGCATTTCAAAAGATGGAATTCAAAGTGACAATTTCTTTGAATATCCTTAACATCAGTCAAAACCTGGTCTTCATGGCTGGACTTCTCGTAACTTCTTTTATCGCTGCATACCAAGTCACAACTGGTAAACGTCAAGTGGGACAGTTTGTGACTCTCATCACATATATGGGTCAACTTCAACAGCCTCTGAATTTCTTTGGTTCTTTCTACCGGGGGGTCCAAAGTGCTATGATCAGTGGCGAACGTCTCCTTGAACTATTCAAAGAAGAGCCGACTGTTATTGATGAGCCGAGTGCGAAGCCACTGCCAGCATGCGAGGGCCGAATCGACTTCAATCATGTTAAATTTTCTTATGATACCCGTAAGCCTGCACTGGAGGACTTGAGTTTTACCTGCAAACCAGGCACCACTACAGCATTTGTTGGAGAGTCCGGAGGAGGAAAATCCACCGTTTTCCGGCTACTCTTTCGATTTTACAATACTCAGAATGGTAGTATCCAGCTAGATGGCCACGACATTAGAGATGTCACCATAGACTCGCTAAGACATCACATTGGTGTTGTACCACAGGACACAATTCTCTTCAATGAGACTCTTATGTATAACCTTCGGTATGCCAACCAAGACGCAACGGATGAAGATATTTACAATGCCTGTCGAGCTGCTTCGATTCACGACAAGATACTCGCATTTCCGGATGGTTACGATACGAAGGTTGGTGAGCGAGGTCTTCGTCTCAGTGGTGGTGAGAAGCAACGAGTAGCCATAGCACGAACCATTATCAAAAATCCTCGAATCATCATGCTTGATGAAGCTACTGCCGCATTAGATTCTGACACTGAACAACACATCCAAGAAGCATTGAAGACCTTGTCCGAAGGCCGTACTATGCTAGTCATTGCGTAAGAATTCCGACTAATTTTCATTCGCTTTTCACTAATTTTTTTTAAACTATAGCCATCGATTGTCCACCATTACTAATGCAGATCAAATATTGGTCCTTCATGCTGGACAAGTTGCTGAAGCTGGAACCCATAGTGAGCTATTACTCAAGAAAGGTCGATATGCGCAGATGTGGAAGAAGCAAATTAGGGCCGAACGAGCAGCTGAGAAAGCATCCGAGATGGTGGCTAGAGCCAGAGCTCTCAGTGAAGCAGCTTCCATTCAGACTCCTAGTCACTCTAGCAAGGTCAAAGGTGGCAATACGGAAGCGAGCGAGTATGAGACAGATCACCACAGTGATGTAAATCTTGCCGTTAAAGTGGAAGCGACAAGGGCTCTTGCTCGTACTCCGGAGAGCCGAATCAATGATGACAGTTCTAGCTCCAACTCTAGTTCCAGTTCAGACACGGATGGCCCCAAATCAGACGAGGAAAAGCAAACAGGAAACGACAAATTTGACGAAAATAGGAGTACCGACAAAAGTGGCGATTCGAGGCCTCCTTCAAGGAAGCAAAGTCCATCTAATTAAGGACATACAACAATCAATCGACAAATGACATTCTGATCTTGAGGCCTCAATTCGAATGTCTTTATTGCCTCAAACTAATACGAAGACATTCTTCTACTATATATTCCTCAACGGCCGCCATTACAAATTGCATGTACTGGTGGCATAGGGGCTTCTTCCATTTCACTTCAGCGCGAATGGATTGGTGTGCTTCTTATCATTGAGTATCGTTGAGCTTTTTTTTTGCCCTTGATTAATCGACGGGTTCATTCACAATACCCCTTACACAACTTGCAAAATTCTGCATCTGCTGTTCAGCTGTTTATATGCACACGCACATGGCGACGATGATTCACGACTCAAGCATAAATGAAGCATGTTTGGAGATTAGCGATTGGGTTTTTTTTATCTTTTTTTTTTATCAACCGGATTATAAATTTGAGCTCAGAAAAGGGTTGACTTGCGAAATGGAGATGGAAACGCGAGAGCTTGGAGCTAGTTTGCTGGAAATTCGTGGGTTTTGGTTCGCTTTGAAAAAGAATGGGCGTGGGACAAAATGACACGGAAAATTTGTGCTTTACATAGAAATATTGGAGCAATTCCACAGCAAACAAAATAATCAGATGAGAATAAAAGTAGGCAGTTCAAAATTGAAACTTTTAGGTATTGAAAATCGATCATGGAAGCGCACCTTGCATGTAATCAAATCGAGCACGACTAGTGAAAGGTTATGAGAACATGTCAACTTCGCGCTCTACTATTCTACATTCCCACCCTCGTCTAACATTTTCAACGCATCAGAAACACCTTCCCTCTTCCTTTATCTGTATTCCGGTTTGACGAAATCAGCAAAGGTCTTTGGCTCTTCGTAGTTGTGGTGTCCATCATCGTGGTGGTCGTGGTGGTGGTCGTGAGCATCTTCTTGTGGACCAACATATTCCATTTTTAAAACGTTTCCGCACTCTGGGCAACGCTCGACGGGACGGTCGCGGGACATCTGTGGAAGAGTTAGTACTGGAAGGTGGCATGGCATGTAGAAAGGAGAAATGAAGAGTTTGTTAGACGTACTGTAAGCCAGATAGTAACGTGCGAGTCAACTGGGTATCCAGTACAGCCGGCATATTGCTCATCACCGAAAGACTTGACAATGATTGGGTTATCCAACGTGCCTATACATTCCTCATCGATTAGCAAATTCCTTCTGTCTTGATTCCATCCGTTCCGTTCATCTCACTCCCAAACATCATACACAACAATCCAAGCCAGACATTCACCCTAAGAAACCCACGCAAGCGTACCTTTTCGGGAAGCATCCAAAGGCTTCATATCAAAAATATCAACTCCCTGCATCTTTCCCAAGATCTCAAGACGCTCGAGACCAGTCGCTTGGTCGAGATCAGTAGGGATGGTTCCTGGCGCGGCACCGGGTCCGAGAAGGTCGGCTTCGGTCTTGATTTCTACACGTGGTGCGCATTACATATCAGTCCATCTGTCCCCATCTTTCCTTCCCCATTTTCCCGCGCCCCGGCCTTGCGAATAAACACACCTTCGAACTTCTTGATCTTTCTGTCGCTCGATCCGGCCGGTGGTGCGGCTTCTCCTAAGCATAACAGTTAGCCCATGCGTCTCTCAAACCATCCTCCAGCCGTCTATCTTTTTCTCAAGCTTCAAACCCAGGATCTTCCGTACCCGAGGTCGAATAGTTTTCGGGATACAACAAACGAGGATAAACATACTTCTGATGATACTAGACGAGAAGCTGCGTCTCACGACGGGAGAGACGGCTGCTCTGCGAGCAGCAGCAATGGCTGAGCGTTGGAGAAACATGGCGGGTGTGTCAATTGAAGATGCGGTAGTGGTACGATTTGTAGGTATTTTTGGAGATTTCGTGATGTTGCTTGGAATGAGCCGCTAGTGGGTGTTATTAGTAAGCTAGACTGTGAATACACAAATGAGATGAGAGGTATTGATGATCACGTGCGTGGTGTAATCAAATGGGAGGGTGGGGATTGGTGGTGATGTGCGGCTTGGATTGATTTTTTGGGTGTTAGGAATGAGATTGTGAATTGCTGTGTAAAATTTACCAGTTATCACTTCGGTTCGTTGTTCTAATGGAAGATTACTTTGCCTCTTCAATTCTCTTCAATCAGTGCTTTTCTTTTTGCAGATTAAAGAAGTTCCAGATGGTATATGGAATTGCTTCCCAATACTGAAAAGTAGCCTTCAGGGACCCAGATGTCGGTAAGGTGAATTCATCAAGTTTTTCATTTATATTCATCACAAGACATTGAAACCAAGCTATCATTGGCACTTGTCTCTGCATTACACAGAAGAAAACGCTTTATTCATTATTTCATCCGATGGTATAATCCTCCGGAGTTGCATCATCATCCAGAAGCCCTTGAGCGTTGTAAGTGTTCTCATTAAAGTCCATCAATGGAGTTAGTCAATCCTTTTCAGAATTTCTGACATTCTACATCATCAACGATCTTGATAGACCACGTCTTGCTCTATAGGAGAAGCCTGAGAGGTTGTCTTTTGATAGGTTCTCCAAAGTGACCATAGTTCAGTGTCCACAGTATCAATAGTTGAATAGTTCGAAGGCACTCTCGTCACAAGATCTGACAAAATCTCTCAACCTTCCTTTTAATTCAATTCTTTTTCTTAGGATGATGAGTAGAGAAAATAGTTGTTTTCCTCCTCATCAAATGCAGCAAATTGTTTTCTCCCTTTTTTTTCTGGCTAGATGATCGGAGTCTTGAAGAGCAATATATTCGGAATCAATTGTACGATATGAGACATGTCCGGTTTTTAGTGAAATTATCTTTTCGTATTTTTGTCACCTCCCCTTAGCGATATTTCCTCTTGTTGTCGTACGTACCTAATATTATGCGTACCCAGTATGTCAAATATAGAGCATAGTCTACACACTCAGATACAAGTGGACTAAAGAGGAACACTCTCATAGGATCTTTGCTAGGTAGAAATGGCAGATCGCTGACCGCACGTTCGTCATTCAAGAAAATAGATGATTATGAAAATTTTCGGACTCTTAAATGAAGTTTATGTCCTGGTTCATTCGAGAAAAGCTCTGTCTATTTATACATAGAATGCTGCTCTAGTTACATAGCTGCAAAACGAAAACATCATATAGAAGTGCGGGTGCATGCACTCACCTATACCACTTCAAATCGCCCATTATCTGATCAATGTTCGACTGATTGTGCTCAAATCAAGAGACATTAACCTTAGGCTTTTGATCTATACCCACACAGAATTTCGCTGAAGAATTTTGCCGCACAGAAGGTCGTCCACCATCTCAGTTCATCCACTTGAAAGTACCTAATTTTAGACTTTAAGTTCACGCTTCTTGGTTCTTGATTGCCTGTGTTCTTACCTGGTACCTACACGATACTGAAATCGAAATTCTAGTGGTTGAAAGATCGGGAAGTCTCGTCTCCCCTTCCTTCATCACTCATGTTCTACTAGTAGCTCATCAAGTACGAATAACATACTAAATATACTTGATCTAAGCGCATGGCAACACAAACCGCTGATCAAGCCGGTTTCACATGATCACCCCCTCGTCCAACCTGACATAGAATCGTGAGATATGTTGCCATTTATCTTGAAAACCACTTAGTCGGCTGAAAGATGGGGTTTTCGAGACATAAGCTCGATTCTGAACCACATGATTGTTGATTTCTTCAAGGTAACGGCACAATCAAGAGCTACTCATTGACTAATCACTTCTTCTTTCACTTATCTGGATCCATGGTAGACAAAATCACCGCCAGTCACCCCACCACTCCATTTCGAGTCTCGAATTGGAACAAAAGAGACTCAATGTGAAAAGGATTGATAACCCTGGAAAGAACATTATAGTGAGAGTAATACGATCATTTATTACGATACACCGAAAAACACTTACATAGAAGGATTCTTCTAGGTTTACGGCTTACACTATGCATGCATACAGCCTAAAGATACCGCAATATCCAGGATCTCGGGCTTACGGCCGCATTCGGTCGCAAGATGTTCCCAGATAGCTTTTGGATCCTAAACTCGAAAATTTGTGTTGGGCGCGTTCACCAAAACAAATTCTTCAGTAGTGGGTAATAGAGGACAAGTGACCATAACCCTCGCTAATAGGATTCAGAGGCTTCATTATGCTCTGAAGGTAGCAGCTAAAATATGTCAGCTCAAGATTCGAGAAGAATCATAGATTTTCCGGATGTAACTGAAATCAAGCTATCGGCATCAATGGCGTGTGTATTTTTAATTTCGCTGGGTTTATTGCATACCCATATCTACTCTTATTTATCTCCCCTGCGACCTTGTCAGGAATACGGTATTCTCATTCGCTACCGGAACACGGCAGGGATTCAAATACATGACAGCCATGTGGGATTTAGAGCCACGTTCCATAATATCGCCACACGCCTGCATGCTTCCAAATATTGGATCGTTTATTGGTATATTAGCAAAGGCTACCCAAGACTGTTCTTCTTTGTGCAATCACAAGTACAAGTATAAGTTCCCGGCTCAGTACTCCAAATTTTGATTTGGTTATACAATAGTCTTCTTTTGAGGTTGAGAAACATCTCCAAACCTCATTCGAAATGCTCTTCGCCGACTTCATAACCCAAGCCACAACTTTGCTCGTGGCAAGCTTGTCTCAACTTCAGACCAATGGCTTGTCGTTATGGGGGACGCTCGATGTACCACAATTACCTCTCTATAACTCAACAAATGTATGTTCTCTAGATGCCATCTTGGCCGTGTACCGAGATTAATGACGGTCTTCTAGGCGCCACAAACATCGCTGCAGAACACTTATGGAGTGATTCCAAATACAGGGCGTACTGTATATTATGATTGGACCATAACTAGGGGATATATAGCTCCTGACGGAGTTAACAAAAGGTAGGTCGAGACAGATATCTCCACTCATATGGCAAACATTTTTTGCTAACGAGATTGTACAATAGCGTCATTCTCATCAACGGGCAGTTCCCTGGGCCACTTCTTGATGCCAATTGGGGTGACATGATCCAAGTCACTGTCCGAAACCATATCAAAGATGAAGGAACTACTATTCACTGGCACGGGCTTCTGCAGAAGGGCACACCTTGGATGGATGGCGTTCCGGGAATTAGCCAATGTCCCATTAGTCCTGGCAGCCAGTTCACGTATCGCTTTAGAGTATGTTCAGCTTAATATGTGTCTTTGTAATCTTTTCTAACAAACTCGCAGGCAGATCAATATGGCACTGTAAGTAATGACCTTTTCCATAAAATTCTAGTCTAATCAACAAATTCAAGTCGTGGTATCACAGTCATTACAGTGGTCAATACGGCGCTGGTCTTTTTGGACCATTAGTCATATATGGGTTCGTTCATTCTCGATCTTTCCTAAGGCCCTATCATTAACGTTCAAACAGCCCTCAGAACGTCCATTATGATATTGATATCGGCCCAGTTATGCTCGTAAGTAATTCTTAATAGATCATCCGTGTTCTTGGGCTCATGATGAATTGCAGCATGATTGGTATCACGCCGATTACTACCAAGTGGTGGAACGACTTTTCTCAGTGCCTGCAAATCCGCTTGCAGCCAACAACAACCTGATCAACGGAAAGATGGATTTCAATTGTAGCGCGATCACTGTGAATGCCTCTTGCACAGCCAACGCTGGGCTTTCTAAGTTTCATTTTCACCCGGGTAAGACGCACCGCCTTCGTCTCATAAACCCAGGCACAGAAGGGAACCAGAAATTCAGTATCGATGGGCATTTATTGACAGTTATCGCTGTTGATTTCGTTCCAGTTGTACCATATGACACGAACGTGGTAACTGTAGGAGTTGGACAGCGCACAGACGTGATAGTTAAAGCTGTTGGCAAGGTGGGATCGTCATATTGGATGCGTTCCAACTTTAGCCAGCTGTGCGCATCTAGCCCCAGTCTACAGCCGAACGCTCTAGCCGTGGTATTGTACGACGGCGCCGACCCAAACAGCAGGCCCAAATCCACAGCATTTCCTTATAATGAAACCAATTGCTTGAACGTAAGTGGCCCTCTCTTAAGACCATACAAGAAAGTACCATCTCTAACCAGACATTCAGGATCCCCTTAATACAACTACCCCATATATCAAGAGTACTCCGCCAGTTACACCACAAGTCACCCAAACAATAGACATAAATTATCTTATCAATGGATCCGGCATGTTTCTATTCACCTTCGGTGGCAGCTCTTTCCGGGCGGATTACAACCAGCCAGTCCTTCTTACAGCAGCAACAGCGACAACATCAACGTCGAACAGCGGTATATATACCAACAGCACATCGCTCTATCCAACTACTATGAACGTTCATGATTTTGGAACGCCTGCCACTGTTCGTCTAATAATTACAAACAGCGTGCCAGTCTCTCATCCTATGCATCTTCATGGTCATAACTTTTGGATACTGGCGGAAGGAGTTGGCACATGGGATGGAACCATAACTAATCCATCTAATCCGATCAGAAGGGATACTTTCATGATGGCAGCAGCTCTTAGAAGTGGCCCAAAGGCGTACACTGTCATTGAATATGTTGCTGATAATCCTGGCGTATGGCCGTTTCACTGCCACGTCGCTGGACATGTCTCAACTGGGCTATTAATTAATGTATTGGTGCGTATCTTAACCTAGAAATTATTCCACGGCTTCTATATTTCATTCACTGACCTTTTCCAGGAACAACCAGATGTGTTAGCAAATAACTCCCAGGCTTTGAATTCAATATCGCCGACGTGTGAAAGTTGGCAGAAATGGACGAAATCTCATTTGGTTGATGAAATTGATTCGGGGGAATAGTTTGCCAGTCTTCATTGAATTAGACTAGAATATGAACAGAAAATGATATGTGGCGATTTCGCATCACTGTCACAATATTCGGCGGATAATGATCATTTCTGCGACTCATACGAGGAATGAGCGGATAGCACAGGTAGACGCGGCAGCTGTTCGAAATCAATCTTCAGGTTCGTAGGGTTGATTAGTAATTTACATATACGATATTAATATACTTCATAAATAATGTGAGAATTTGGAAAGGCATGTATTTTGAATTGGAAGACATATAGCTATCATTGAGATCTCTAGCTTCACTGACGATAGGTCTTAGGCAGAAGATCCAACTTCTTATTCTATCTCACAACAGGAACCATTTCTAGAACATATGGCTCCTTCACCCACAAGCCATATGTCTTTTGCTCCACCCATAACTTGTTGTAAAAATCTTCTCCTTCCCTTCCTTCCGGAATGCGGAAATCAAAATTCCACAACAAACGGCCTAGTATGAGTTTCATCTCGGCATGAGCTAAAACTTGCGCAATGCAGTTTCGTGGTCCAACACTAAACGGTTGCACAATCTTGAAGTTATCATTTTTGAAGGTTTCCTTGTCGAAGTATGGATCGGAAGTAGTTGGTTCGAACAGAGGAGATGAGGTTGATGTCAGCCAGCGCTCTGGTATGAAGTGGTCGGCATGTGCAAAGTGATCGGCGTAGCGATATGCAGCGATTTGAGGAAGTCCGACGAATGTCTTCAAAGAGATGGAGGAATTAGTTGTGTTTCAATTTCATGAGAGGAAGTTAGAACTGAACTGGACTTACGCCTCCTGGATACATATCTCCAGCAATTGTGTCACCACCATCCGGCACAGTACGCGGTATGGAGCACGGCACTGGCGGAGTATATCGAAAATTCTCTTGGAATACCGCTGTGAGATAAGGGAGGTTCTCGAGAGCCTTTAGTGTAATTTCAGACTCATCCGAGAACGTCTCTCTAATCTCTTTCTTCAACTTTTCCATCTTCTCAGGCTGCAGCATTAGGTTTCTCGTTGTTGAAAGTAGCACTGTCGAAGTAGTTTCACTTCCTGCAATGACCAATGTTCCTGCTGTTGCTTCTATTTCCGGCATGGTCATCGTATTCTTCGTATTAGCGCCAACGATATATGACATGAAGTCATTGCGACCAGTCTCTAGATTGAGACGTTTTTGCACCCATTCCACACTACGGCGAAAATGATATATACGTTCGTTGAAGGCTGATTTGGGGATACAGTACCATAAAATCTTATCAATTACCGGGTAAAAAGTTATACTGGCCAGGAGGCACGATGCTTTGAGATGGGCAAAGAGGAACGATACCCAGCGATGATATTTTCCTTTGGCGAGACATTCAAACGATTGTCCAAATGTCAAGTCACCCTGTGTTTCATGTTGTCAGAATCTCACTCCATTTCACACGAAGATTACACTTGCCGTAATATCAAAGGTAGTAAAATTGTACCAGTCTTTCAAATCCAGGAATCTTCGTGTTCGAGCTTCTTGTATCAATAGTCCCGTATATTTCTGCAAGAACGGCTCTTGAGCTTTCAGGGCGCTTGGAGAGAAGGCATGATTCAAGATCTTCCTTTGCCTTGTGTGATCATCCTCGAAAGAATCCAGAATTGAGAAGACTCCATTTGGAGCTGGTCTAATCCAAGCGGGGTTTTTTGTAAATTCAGAATGTCCACGACCTCGCGCTCCATAGATATCATGCCATGCTTGGCCATCGATGAAGGATAGTTCGTCTGGTGCTAATCGTACAACCTTGCCATATTTCGTGTGAATGGCCCAAGTGTCATGGACCAGGTTACCGCGAGACAGAGATATTGCGTATGGAAGACGGGAAATGCTCCAGAGCAGTGGGCCTGGGTACTTAGCCAGCGGGTGAAAAAAGTAGTTGTAGAAACATCGGAAAGTATTATACTAGAGACGTTTCAGTTCGAAACAGAGAAAGTGCGCACGCAAAATTTAGGACAACAAAGAGGACTACAACTGTAACTTACTGCTAGAAAAAAAGCCACAAGGTACAGGCTGACAGCCTTTGGTCCAAATTCATTAGGAAAATAGTGATCCATTATTCACCCTATACTTGGTGGTGGAGAGCACGGGGAAACGGCAGAATATGTCTGTGTTCAACAGTTCTGATGGGCATACCTAACTATCCGAAAACTATTCCAGATATCTTCACATCGTCAGGAAACAGCACTCAGCATGAAACTATTGTTGCAACTCCGCGGGCATCGTCAATGCCATGTAGCAATATCTCCTGCAGAACCCCAGGATTGAGAACCTGGAAAAATACCCCGGACTAAAGCATGGAAGAAGCTCTACAAGCTTGACTTAAGCAATGTAACATCTGACGGACAAACAGAACCTCTACCACCTTCCGTAAAAATAACTTTCCCATGTTTTGTATAATCTCAAATTATGCAGGCAGTGACATGTACCTAGGATCTTATTGGGCTGATTCTTGAGGAAGTCTTGGTCACTAATCATGAACAAAATCCTTCGGCTTTGAGACTTAGGGATTGTATATCACTCACCCTATTTAAATTATAGTTTATGTGCTTACTTTCATAAGCAGCATTAGTACTGCAACTCTCCTGTGTACTCGGGGCAGGAAAGCCTAGCGTCACTACCCCCCTAGCATGCTGGCCCACCTACCGAGCTAACGCCTAAAGCTTAATACGACCATAACGCTTGACAAGACAAACGAGACAAGCCAATAAATATCTAAACAGAAGGTACCTAGTATTAGTTACGCGTCGCCACACGTGTTCATCTGCGAAGTAAAAAGTCGAGATTGATTATCATCACATCTCTTTCATCAGGTGCGCATCATGCGATCACACTTTTGTCTCTAGATTCCTCGTCCCATCTCATCAATTACACGATACACGCCCATTCATTCGAAAATTGATATGTATGCCTTAGGGTTTGTCAGCTTGAAGAATCAACAGCTCAAACAGACTGAGATGTTTTCGATTCAGAGCATCAACGTCACGTGACTAGACACAAGCACTCGTGTGGAAAAAAAAATCGCAACACGAAAAGGACGCTCACTCTCTTCAACATCAAATCAAGCAATCGATATTTCAAACTCCAAATCATTTGAGTGTATCACAAAAGCCTTCAATTTATCAGAAATCTAATATTTTCATACCTTTTTCTGAAAATGCCCCTGTGATTTGACATATGGGCAAATATCAACATTCTCGGTCTAAGAGTTGGCAGCCCGCATTTCACATGAAAAAAATTCTTCGGGTTGAACTATTTTAAAAGTACAGAACAGCTCCACCAGTACACGCCACTGATGATAAGCTGAGAGCGAGTATTCTACGCGATGGTCTGATCTACTGTTCTAGTTTCTCTAATGGCACCTTCAGGTATCTCATCAGAAAAGCTCCTAGCACTCTTTCTATCAAGCTCAATCTCACTATCTTGTGGTAAATAGTGTTTGGACCGTGGGCCTCGTTGATTAAACCCAGATAAAGAGCCTCTGCTTACAGAGTTCTGTGTCGTACGGGTTGAGCCGAAAAGACTTCGTAAAGACTGTCCAACTTTTGTGTTGGTCAAGACATAGCGGAAAAGTTGCGGACAGACGAGCAGACACGAACAGATGATTGTTACGTTCAACTCGATGGATCTTATGCTTGTTAGCTCAGTATCATTTCCGCGATTGTAGAATGGCTTACATCCATACGGCCTCGTACATAACGTCCCAGGTTTGATCTGCGTCACTATCCTTGAGTTTCACGGCTATCTCAACGTTTCGAGCCAGAGTAGCTCCCACGGCACTGTTTCCTGGTCAGAATGATGTTCTTTTCGTAGCATTTATATTCACTCACAAACCACCAATAGCGAATATTGCTGCTAGTCCCAACTTTCGTCCCCGACTCAGCTGTAATGTGTACAACATGGGCATGGGCAGAACAAGAATTATGATATCCGTGAGTAGATTTAGGGCACCGATTGCAAGGTCAGTCACATAGCCGTCTAGGCAGACAGCCTTTTTGCCGGGGGTTTTGATTCCAAACGCCGCAGCGACGGGGTTGCACCAAAAGATCTGCACCAATGTTGATGCGACGAGGTAACAAATCGTGAATACCAGAGTTCCATAAACAGTCCAGCGAAAGGTTTTGCTTGGTCTGAAAATCGACAAATAATACATCAAGATGGATACTTTGGCGCAAAGGATTCCGGGAGGCCACATTATATCCCCAATTCTATGAAGCTATCGTTCCGTCAATTGGAGCCCCTTTCTTGATCATCTCTGAAACCTACCAGCCAAGTATTCCGGTTCAATGGGAGACGAAGGTCCCAAACATGGTGCGCAATCCCATAATGTTCGATGTCTAAATATTCTGAGCTATTATGCGAATCAACGAAGGATCGAGTGGTACTGACCAACAATGAAGCAGGTGGCTCTGGCAATCGAAAAGGCCTACATAATGTAAGCAGGAAATTCGCATTTGCTCTTGTTGGCAGTCATACCAGCGCAAAAACGATCAGAACTGGAAGTACATTAGTATTGTCCGAAGAATGCCTAGTGTTACAATGACACTTACCGTCATCCCATCCTAGCTTTCTTCCTGCCATAGACACTTTGGTCGCCAGACGAAGAACCACAAAGATGAATGCAACACATAGTGTTGTGAGAGTTCCTGCCATGTACATTCCGCCATTGCTTTCGGGATGGTCGAAATTTGGTGTCACTCCTGGTGGAGCCGGTGCTGCAACGAAACCTTCTCTACCGATGAGGTCAAAAATTGCCATTGTAAGGAACGCACGGGCTCTGCTAACCCAAAGAAAGTTGTGGAGAAGTGGACTCAATCAGCTTGTTGTAGATGTCTTGGTGGTTCCGGTGCGTGTATTATACAGAGTTCATATGATTAGATTTCTCATTCTTGATTGCATAAATGAAGACTTCAAAATTCAAATGTAGAGATCCTTCATCTCAAATCTTTCGCCATGGTTTCAAAAAAGCCCCCTTCAAAGGCTGATGGAGGGTGGTAGTTGGGCATACAACTTCGGAAATTCGTGATACCGTAAGATCCGGTAATCATGAATGTATCTAAGTAGAAAGATACGATATTGATCCATGAAGCCCTCCAATAGTAACACGCGTGAGAAAATAGCTAGTGGCTAAGCCATAAATCTTTAGTAATGGTGGCAACAGTGGGTGGTATCGTATCTATCCAATGATGAGATAATGACCCTGGAAATCAGCCTGTGTAATCATGTGCCTCCTGTTTCCGCTTACAGTAAATGGGACGTCTAGATGGCAGTAATTGCTTGAGCTGACAATAGATCATATCTGACCATATTATTACGACCTTGTAATAGAGTAGTCATGCATATGTTAAGGAATCTACCGTTCAGGCGGTTAAATTTCAGCAGCGCAGCACATGTATCTATTTGCTGTTGTAGATTGAATACATCTGACGGCGCAATGCATGTATTTAGTAGAAAAATTAACTTCACAAATGTACATTCTAAAGGTCGCAATACGTATTTCGATAGTCTGTGCATTAGTGCTTATATGCTATAGTATCGTATAGTTTATTGCTGAAGAACTACTACTACAATATAGATGAACCGCCGAGGCGAGGAAGGGCAGATTTTAAGCGCCAATTTTATCCAGGGCGGGCTGGTTCCAGGTTCAACTATGCAATTTTGAGAACCTGCAGAGGCACATTTTTTAAATCTCTTTTTCCGCTCGGAAAAGGCTTGGAAGTGTGATCCGAGACGTTCCGGATATCTTCGAAAGTATCAAGAGACAGAGGTCTGCACTTGTTCAGGGCTCAATGCTCAACCCCACACCCACCCCCCTTCATAGGCGAAATCCCGATAGACTTAATCACTTAAATAGAAACATGTATTTGGAACACGTGTATTTCGGTATCTTCTCACGATATCAATCTTCATGTTATATTGCATTTTGAACCCCCTTAAATATACGAAACTTCTCAAATTTCATTCCAAATAAATGATTGCTCACTTTCATATCGAACATTAAAAAGAGCGAAATGTTTTTGATCGTCTGGGTTTTTTGTCCTGCCCCCCGTGCATTATCCTAGCCAGTAAAACTTTCAGAAAGAATCTACATGGATTGTCGGATAACAGATTAAAATCTCACCTAAGATTTTATCAATTTATCCTTCTGCTGGGGTCTCGAAAAAATTTGATTGCTTAGATATCTGATTGTTCGACGTCGGTTTGAGAAAGCCTCGTTCAGTTTTCTGGAGTAATCCCTCGAAATTTGTGTCAGCATTTCAGGAAAGACTTCTTAATGGCTATGCATTTACGATCTCAAATGTGTTGCTGTTCATGTTCCTCTTCATGATGTGGTCGATGAAATAGGAAGGTAAAGCCGTTAGAACTGCCTCTTCAAGCAAACCCCGATAGAGTAGAAATGGTTAATATTAACGCTCAAGAGCTGTTGTTCACCACCAAGTCTACTTTTAATCTAGAAATGTGAGTGTGGACGCACAAATGAGAATGCTTTATTATTTCAGAGTTGAGTTGGACTTAATTCCAGAAAGCACTAAGGTAAGTTCCTAAGCATTTAAAATTCAAATCTAGATAGAATGATTAAGGGCATTCGATCGTAAGAATCAGTTCATCCTTCAAACATATGCAAACGACAGGAGAAATTTGGTATGTCAATTAAAAATGAGACGCAATCATATACTCCAGGGGCCATCTCGTTCCTTCACTAAAATGTGTGCTGTAGGGTCTGGAAAACAATACTCATGAGCTAACAAATTTCCTGGTCGCGATTTGCCTTCTGGAAATTTGAAATCGTAGTTGAGGATAAGATGAGCAATCAGGATTTTGATGGCATGTGCTGCAAAGAATCTGCCAGGACAGGAGTATTTTCCATGACCAAAATGCATGTTGTTCTTATCAGTCATGGCGAATTGATGAAGGTTGCTTTTTCCCGGCTTTTGCCTCTCGTAATAGAAGCGAAACCCCTGGAAAACACCAGGATCGGGAGTTACAGACTCGAGAGAAATCGGCACGACAGGCACTACCATATGAACACCCTTTGGAAGTACTGTGCCGTCGGAAAGCGTTATGTCTTCCATCGCAGCACGTTTGAAACCAACTAACCGCGTTAGAAAAGTGAATTTATAAAGTAACTATGAGAAAACTTACTAAGACTGGGACCGTTTAGTCGTTGTGACTCTTTCATGAAACTGTCAAGCTTCCTCATTTTTGTGAGTGTCGTCTTCTGCCAGCCGCCATCCTCCTTTAGAGCTTGCAAGATTTCTTCACGAAGTGGCTCGAGGTATTCTGGATGAGCAATAATGTCATAAAGAACCTGAGTTGCCGTCATAGAAGTTGTATGAACAGACGCCAATGCCAAAACAAGTAGTCTATGGACTAGCTCTGCCGGTTGTCCATCCCGCTCGTTCCACGCCTCATCCATTAACCATTGCAGAAAATCATTTGGTGGTTTGTAATCTGGATCTTTCACTGTTTCCATTCGCCTGCGCTCTTCCACAATGGGTGTGATTAGTCTTTGCGCGTTGTGAAGATTCCGAGAGACGGCCCAACTAGCGGGCATGAGATATGATGAGATGCGTTTAAGGTAGGGCGGAATGACCCTCATTTGAATTGCAACTCGGAAAACGTTCTCCGGGAACATTCTTTGGATTTCCATCCATTCCTTGTTGCGCTCCAAGGAGGCAACTGATATTCGTGCGAAATCATGCACAACCAACTTTACTACGGTGTCAAACCCAAGTACGGAAACCCATTTATCTGGCAAACGTTAGTTTGTGATAGCAGACGAAGTGAAAATGGTTTAAAGAAGCCGAACCTTTGCACGGAGGTATCTCTTGCGTCAATGCCCATTTCATTTCTTCACATATCAAAGGCACAAAGAGCCCCAGCTTAGGGGTAAGTCGCGTATGAATGGCATGAGTGTGAAGGTTACCACGCAGCAAGATATCGATAGTGTTATAGTTGCCTTGAAAATTCTACATAAAGGTCAATACTTTGCGTCCAACAGTTGAAAGCGGGTTACATTTCAAAGAAAATTTGACATTTCATACTATTTGAATCATCTGATCGGATTCAGACAGTGAAAACTTGTGATTGTTGGACTGCAGTCTGGGCTACTAAAAACTGCATGGGTGACTTGCCTCAATATTTGCAACCATGGAGCTGAGTTTCTCTTCTGGAATGGCTCGAAGCTCATTGACGTACTTGTTGGGCACAACTAACATGTCATTTCCATTTATTTTGAAGAATTGATCTTTGTACTAAGTACTTATCAGAACAATGGTTCATAGTATCATCGATGGAGCAGACAAAGGCCTTACCTGACGATATCCTTCTTGAAGGAGGTTCATTGCGTTGTTGAGATACTGAACCCTCGCGGGGTAAGCCCATCTCAGGCCAACAATAGGAGCTTTCACCGCAGCATTGCCATGGGGAAAGAGCACAGCCCTGAGCCACGAGCCTAATAGAATGCCACATATTGCGACCAGTGCCAATACCGGTTTTGTTGTTGCAGCCTCACCATAACCAGTGAGCTCTATGAGGGCCATTTTAATCGAAATTGTCGACTCTCTGATCGGTCTGTATCTCAGGAAGTCCAGTGATTCCACTCAATAGCATATAAACGGATCTTCGCCTCTAATGCCCTCCCCCGCACTTTACATCTCTTAGCTAGCAATATCTTCGATCCTAAGGTTTCTGTTCTTACTGTCCTAATCTAGCACTTGCTCCATGGCTTTGCTGCCGATGCACGAATCCTTCGCAATGTGATATAATGAGGCACTGATAAGACATACATATGCATTCATCTCCTGCAGTGCCAGTAGTATCTTTATGCGCGACTAACAAGGATACTTCCAGGTTCTCATGAATCGAAATTGTCATGTGTCGGTGTCGTTTGGGTATGTACTCCATTTGCGAATGTAACTACTCGCCTAGCCCAGTGTGTATACCTGGTCGTATTGAAATTTAATGGCTTCGTGAGAACAAAAAAGATACATCAAGTTACTCAATTACAACTATACGTCGAAAATACTCTTATTTCAATACTTCTATAATCATATTTATTTGTGTCGTGTTGTTTTTTGGATTTGGTACAAAATATTGAAAACACAGTGGACACGGTGGAGAAAGTGCGGAATTCGGCAAATAGTCTTAGTAATACATACATATACCGAGATATATATAACGTCATCATAGTGCATCTCCACGGAGTATTTTGCAAAATCCGATTGGTTAAAAGGAAATACATGAATCTTACAACCGAAAGTCTCCTTGCTAGTGCTCACCACCTTGTACAGTATGAAAGACATAATCATTTTAAGTACAGCAAATTAAACTTCTAGTGGGTTACAGACGTGGATATAAACGAACTTGCGAGCGATCAAGGGATACATCGACCCAAAATTACCCCATGTCGTATTCTACCAATTCTGTTGGACCGCAACTCCAGCACTTTCAACATGCTTCCAACTTGGTACTACCTACTAGAAATGGGATAGACAGAAAGTAGCGGTGTCTATAGAAATAAAAAGCCCAAAATGACTGCGGCCACACCTCAAAGGAGCTGCCAGTACTTTCACTGACTTCTCTTACCCTGTACAATCACCAGTCTAGAGATCATGGAATCCAATCCAACGGGCGCGCCGAGAGCTTCTAGTGCCGTCAAAGATAACCATCGACCGGTTATGACGACAGCCGACGAAGAGAAAGCAGCAGCAACAGTGCCTACGGGAGATGAAAAACAGGACCTTGATACAAAACTCGAAACCGGATCAAGTCAGCCTGCGAAATTGCCAGAAAGACAAAGAACTATACATGGCATCAAAGTATTGACAAGTCGTTTCCTTCAAACAGACCCTAAGGTCATGCCTGAATAATAGTGCGGGGACTGACGAGAGTATACCGTTTAGTGGGTCCTACTGGTTGTCGCCATTCTCTCGAATCTTTGCTTCTATGCCATCGACAATACAATAGTAGCTGTGATTCAACCTGTATGTTCTACCAAAGCCAACAAGTACCATGTGTCAAACTTACACCATGTTGTGTAGGTCATCGTCAAAGATTTCGGTGAAGTTCAAAATTTACCATGGATTTCCGTGGGGTAATATGAGTCTTGTGCAATCCCTAAAGATGAGCTATCTGACATTTTTCTGAGTTTCTTGATGGCAGGAACGGCCACGGCATTAGTTAATGGGAAGCTCTTTGCGTCCTTCAACGCCAAGATCTTGTACATAGCGGTTTGCACCTTGATGATGACGCTCTTCCACTATAAAATTCTGACACTGGAAGTTCTCGTTACTATTCGTCGCCGGCTCCATCATATGTGGTGCATCTCCGAATATGACCGCACTGATTTTTGGCCGTGTGATAGGAGGAGTTGGCGTATGTAACACATCATTTCCCTACTAGCCATCACTGACCACTTAAAAAGGGCACTGGTATGTATCTTGGGGCTCTCACGTTGATATCGGTCAACACTAGCCCCAAGGAAACAACAGAATATATGGGATATCTGTAGGTGCTTCAATAGATGCTTTTGGTGTCAACTAACGATTCGCGAAGTGCTTTGGTCTGGGGATTCGGATCTGTTATTGGACCCCTGATTGGAGGTGCCTTTACGGATAGTTCTGCAACTTGGAGATGGGTAGGTTTCGTTGATTAGACTTTCAACTAGGCTCATATTTTCTAGGGATTCTATATCAATGCACCCGTGGTTTGCATTTTCGTTCCGGTGTACTTCTTTATAATACCATCGTACACTCCTCGTCCAACAGAATCCTTTCTTTCTAAAATCCAAACGATAGATTGGGCGGGCAGTGTATTGAGCTGCGGTGCTTTCGTTGCTGGTATCATCGCTATCAATTTTGGAGGCACACTATATCCTTGGCACAGCTGGCAAATTATTGTTTTGTTTGTAGTTTCTGGGGTATTATTTATTGCCCTCTTCTTGCAGCAGCACTTCAACTTTTTGACTACTCAGGCGCTTCGCGTGCTACCGATACATATTCTCAAGACAAAGGATATGATCATATGCTTTGTGTGTCAAGGTAAGGATATCTTATATCTATTCCAGACAATCGCTTACACCTCGTAGTTGCCGTTGCACTTATAGTACCTGTTCCGTTATACTATATCCCGGTTTTCTTCCAATTAGCTAAGGTATATTGCAAACCTTCCCGTCTAATCTTGTATCTTTCCACTAATGTCAATACTCTCAAAGGGAGATTCTGCTCTCCGAGCCGGAGTCAAAACACTTCCTTTGATATGCTTCTGGGTGACTTCTAGTGCCATTCGAGGACGTCTTATGGGAAAGCTAGGATGGTATCAGCCATGGTATATCGCCGGAAGTATTTTGAACATTCTCGCTGGTGTCTTTCTGAGTATGATTTGTCCTAATATCTTCTCCTGATATAACAATGAAAGCCATATTGACTTGACTTGTATGTTAGGTCGTATCAACATCACCACATCCGATGCTGTCATATACGGACTTCAGGTCTTATCTGGAGTAGGAACGGGTTGCTATGGCCAAGCAGGTTTTGCAGTAGCACAAAGATTAGTGCCCCCGACCGATATTCACCGCGCAATATCCCTCATGCTAATTGGTAAGAAAATTCCCTCATTGCTGACCAATTGTGTTGATCAATCTTACAATATAGCGCAACTCACTGGAACCACACTCGGTCTTGCGATTGCTGGAGCCATATTTCAGAACGTTTCACTACCTCGAGTGCGGCAAATAGTGCCATCCTTCTCAGCTTCGCAATTGAGCAATCTAATCACACAAATTGGTGGTGGTCTTGATGATCAGCTGAATGAGGTGCAGACTAAGGAGGTTCTCACCATCATTGTTGATGCTCTGACAGATACGTGAGTGTAATCTTCCACGTGTTCCATCAAATTAGATGCTAAGAATATTTAGATATATCCTCATTTACGCAGCAGCAGCTCTGTCCTTGGTACTCTCAATATTCTTCACCGTATGTTTGCCTCACATCCATCGGATATTTTCCACATATTCACAGGCTGTCCTTTTGCTAATGACTACACTGTAGCCTAAGAAGCTTTGGTAGATTGAAGAAGTGTACGTGGTAATTGCTAGGCCATCATTCACATCTTCTTGGTGAATATCGGGGCGTGCTAGCTTATCAGGATACAGCTCAGGTAAAAGAATGTGGAGAGAAAATCATCATATGCCTAAAGACCCCTTTAAAAATAAAATTGTGTTTTTTGATATTGTGCGGCGTTCAAAATTATAAAGGCTCATTTCCTCCTATTTAATTCTCTCCATATTTACTTTGTGCTTTCATCCACCATTCCATGTTTGATAGCCATAGAATAATATAATTACATGCCTTTCAATTTTTTCTTCTCAAAATAATTCGCTGACTCACACTGACTTGATTCTTTTCGCCTTTGACTACATTTTGTGGGCGTTCCGTCTGCCCCTCCGGATAGCTGATCTCAAACTCGTTTAAGAGAACCATCAGCAACAATTTGATTTGAGCACTCGCCCAGAAACGACCTGGGCAAGCAAACTTTCCTACGCCCCAAGATGGGTTCTCTGAGCTCAAAGAAGAGAATTGATATCGCTCCTCTTGACCTGGTTCTTGCCGTTGTGTGTAAAACCTTAAAGGGTCAAACGTATTTGCAGAGGGGTATAGCTCGGGATCTTTGTTGATAAGGTAATGGGTCATCGATATATATGTGTTTTTGGGCAGAGTCACTCCATTTGAGAGCGTTACAGGTACTGCAAGTTGACGATTGAAAGTCACTGGACAAGAAACATATGTTAGACATTGTGACTTCTATAGTTGTGTTGGTGGTCATACTTAAACCAAGAGTATTTACGCGATGTGATTCCTTTATGAAACTGTCCATCTTCTTAAGAGAAGATAGCGTCCGAACAGTGATATCGGAATCTTCAGCTTCTTCGGTTATCATTGACAATTCTTCCTTCAAAGTTTTCAGGTCTTCCGGTCTAGCACAGAGATCTAGTATGGCGTTTGTCGCGACCTCTGCCGTTGTATGTATCGCAGCTGCGTTAAGAAAAAGCATACGCGTTACCAGTTTGTCTATTTCTGCATCAGGCCCACGAGCAGAGTCGATTAGCCATTGTACCATATCCGGATGCTCTTTCGAAGTAGTTGACCTGCGCTCCTGTATGAGTGGAAGTAGAAGCTTGCGGGCCACAGAAAACCGAGTGCGGATCTGTTTATAGGATTTAAGGAAAGGAGCAATGATAGGATGGAGAAGTCTATAGTGCTTCTTGAGATCGGTAGCTACATTACCGGAGCTATAAATGACATCAATTAGCAGACAAGCGAGGAAGACGATCTTCAACTCACTCTATAGTGTAACCGGTTGCGGTAGCCAACCATTCTGGATTTCTACATAGCTCCGGTCCAACAAAAGCACGAGCACTGGCGCTGGTAATAAGTTCAATGGCGAGACCGAACAGCGGAAAGCTATAATTGCCTGGCAATCTGTCAATCAAGCTGATCACTAGGTATGTTATATGCAAGCTCTACACACCATCTTTGCTCTCGGTCTTCTTGAGCTTCGAGTTTATTCTAAATAATATCTCATCGTATGTAGGCTGAGCAAGACGCCCTTTCAATTGTAAGTGAGTTGTATATAACTTGATGAGAGCTAGCATTCAATACCTATATTTTGAGAAAGTTGCCCTGCACAAACAAGGAACTGCAGGTCACTTTCCTCCGCAATATCGAAGCCAGTATATGGACCAGCGTGTCGAACCGATGCAGTAAGACGCACTTGTTTTCTTGGAAGAACACTGAAATCTTTCATGAACTTTCGAGAAACAATGACTCGATCCATATCTGTCGTCCATAATGAATACACAGAATCTTTGTACTATTCACGTGTTAGAAACATAGATGGAAATAATACTCAAAGGATTAGCCTATACCTTTGAATACCCTTCTTCAATGAGCTCCAAGCTATGTTTGAAGAAATGGCTATCGGATGTGTTTCCCAAGAGTCCTGGTTTCTTGCCGATGCGAGGTATCTGGCCCTGTTGCTTTGTGGGTCGAATGACGAGTAAATATAATGAAGTAAATGTCGTGACCAAAGTGGCCACTAAAATCGTCGACAGCATCTTTTCTCTTCCTTATCACTAGAAGGATTCAAGCCATCTCACAAAACAGCAGAGTTAGAAGTCAAAAGCTTAAGGTGCCAGGTGCCGGAGTGTTGGTGTACCGAAAGGTTACATTGAGATTCAGGGGTGTCCATATCGATCGATACTATAGGCACACCATGGGACCCGTGCCGAAAGCCCGCATTGCCCCCTGAAATTAACAGTTGGACTTTCCTCATTGTCACTCATCAGTTTGCTTAGTAAATCTGTGCCTCCGACATACATGAAGGACATATACCTACCTATGCAGTGAGAGTCATGTCACGTCACATTATCTTCTACGCTGCAAAGCTCTCGTCTTACTTACATTTTTTTCGTGTTCCGTCCGATTCTTCATCCACTCCACATCACATGTCGCCTGTCGTTCTCGATTGCAATCGTACGAGAGTGATAGGAGAGCTTGCCACGAAAGGAATGGACATGAAAGAAAGCAATAAGCAGCATCATACCCATAGCCTTGCAAACCTTCCCCCGCGAGTTGCCACAGTCGAGGATTAATTACCCCGCTCCGGCCCTCTGGGGTCTGCAATAAACATGCCACGATTTTGCAAAAATGCTCTTGGCTATTTTCAAGGAGCTTTTGCCATTTATGGTGTCAATTTCCCATGAGATCGGAAACCATCGCTGGTCTAAACTTATCAGGGTGCATTTGTAACGGAGAAGCCGACCGTGGTCTCAAACCAAAGATGATTGTCAGCAGGTCACCAGTGTGCATGCGATTGGACTTGATATAGAGGACATCTGGGTGTGCCCTTTTCGGTATGCATTACTTTACCTTGCTTCCATCAGATTCCTGCATAATTTGTGTACCTTATTTCTCCCGTTCCAAACAGCACAAATGGATCACTTCGATGTATTAAAAGCCAAGTTTCTAGTCGGCAGTCTAGCCAATGAATCTTTCCGAGCAGGTGGCTCTGGATCGATGTCTACATCTATCTATGACACGGCATGGGTATCTATGGTATCGAAAGATGTTGACGGGGTTAGACATTGGCTCTTTCCAGAAGCCTTCCAACACATAGTCGATTCTCAGGCCAAAGATGGCTCCTGGGAATCTTATTCGTCGCAGGTGGATGGAATCTTGAACACCATGGCGGCTCTGTTGGCCTTTGTATCTCATCAAAATGCTAACAATTTCTCGTACTCCGTTTTACCGCCTGACATTGATGCACGAATACTCAAAGCGCAAGATAGTCTGAGACATCAATTGCAAACGTGGGATGTCAGATCTTGTGTTCATGTTGGATTCGAGATTCTTGTCCCTGCGCTTTTAGGAATGCTAGAGCAATACAACGTCGTCTGTGAATTTCCTGGTAGAACACATCTACTCCAACTGAACCAGGAGAAGCTCTCGAGATTCCAGCCAGAAATCTTCTATAAGGATATACAAGTGACTGCACTGCATTCTTTGGAAGCATTCATTGGTACAATAGATTTCAATAGAATCAAGCACCACTTACAGAATGGAAGTATTATGGCTTCTCCATCTTCAACGGCGGCATATCTAATGAATACTTCAACCTGGGATAACGAATCAGAAATTTATCTCAGAAACACCATCATTGAAGGTGCTGGAAAAGGCAACGGAAGCGTCCCTTGTGCGTTCCCAACGACGTTTTTCGAGTTCACATGGGTACGATATGATAAATCCGTTGTTTAATCTAAACTTGTACTAATCAAGCCGATGATTCATCTAGGTTGTCTCTACGCTTCTGAAAGCAGGTTATACCCCAGAAGAATTAGGAGAGTATAATCTTAGCATATTGGTGGACCATCTCCAGCAGGAATTAAGCCACAGACAAGGAGTCATCGGTTTTGGTAGGTCGAAATCACCCTGAAACAGTCTCTTTATAATAACTTTGATAGCTCCTTCATTACTTCCCGATGCTGATGACACCGCGAAATGTATTCTTACGCTTTGTCTGGTCGGAAGATCAGTTTCGGCAGAGCAAATGATAGCAAACTTTGAAGTCAAAAATCATTTTCAGACTTACGCACTCGAGAGAAATGGAAGCATCAGTGCAAATTGTAATGTACTCAATGCTTTGTTGCATATTAATGAGCCCAACAAATACATCGGGCAGATTCTCAGCACAACTGAGTTTTTATGCAATTCATGGTCGGCAGGAAAGATCGATGACAAATGGGTACGAATATTTATTAGCTTTTCGTGATAGACATACTTTGCCATTATGCTAACAGAATGAATAAGAATCTCTCCCGGCAGTATTCGATGATGCTCTTGGCTCAGACATTCAGAAAGCTTGTGATGGTTTGGGACAGTGGAGCACTACCAGACTTTCCAGAAGAACAATTGAAAGACAAGATTCCTGTAATTTTATTACAGATTCTACATCGCACATTGCATAGCCAAAATAGCAATGGTTCTTGGGGTACTTCAGGCTCGTGCGAGATAACTGCTTATGGCATCCTGACTTTGATTGATGCGACTTTCTTTCCCTGGGCCGGAGAGCTTGACAAGCAAGTGCTTAAAGGCATTCGTACAGGTCAAAGTTTTTTGAATCAGCACCGAGATAGTTGGGATAAAGTTACTTATACCTGGGTTGAAAAAGTCAGTTACGGATCAAGTATTTTGTCCAGAAAATATTGTATAGCAGCAACCCATGCAGCCAAGAATTACCCTACCAACTCAGCACAATGGAAACCACTTCCAAATATCCTCAGTATTCCCTTTGATAGAGTTGCGAAGTTCGCCAAGTTTTTCTCTGCAATACCTCTCTTCGCAAGTGAGAGCTCGTGGAAGCTCACTGCCTCTATTATGGAAGGATATCTCTTTCTTCCACGACTACGTCGAATTCGCTTGGATATCTTCCCCCGCCAGAACATGGCAGAGGATAAATATCTAGAGTATATTCCTTTCACGTGGACTGGTTGTAATAATAAAGGGGTATTCCTTGAGACTGACCTAATTTGGGATATGATGGTCATCTCAATGTTAAATTATCAAGCAGACGAATTCATGGAAGCTGTGCTTGGACACAACGGCTCTGCGAAGCATTTAATCCGAGGCCTGTTTTCCAAGACAACTCTTCGAAGTGACCCCCTATCGAGTCAGGAGAGTTCTTCGATAGATCGTGGCATCATAACACCAGTGAACTCCGATGACGGTTTACCAGATGACTCCACAAATGATGACAGAGACACTCTCATCCGCTTCAAAGACCACGTTCTAAACCATCCTTCCATCCAAAAAGCTTCAGAATCATCTTTAGCTCATCTGAGCAAACAATTGGAAGCTTTTCTCCTCGCCCATCTCACTCACTCAACCGACAATTCTCGATTTGCACAACTTTCAGGACACGATGCCGATGCTCCCGTCACATTCCCAGCATCGAGAACTTACTGGGATTGGGTACGTAATATTTCCGCCGTCCATACATCATGTCCCTATTCATGGGACTGGATATCGTGTCGAATGACATCGGACCGAGGAGACGAACCGTTCCCCACCGTGCTCACAAAGTATCTGTCCGCGGAGCTGGGTCAGCATCTCGCAGTCATGTGTCGCATGTACAACGATTATGGCTCGCTAGCACGCGACAAAGCGGAGAAGAACCTCAATAGCGTGAATTTCCCCGAGTTTGAAAAGTGTGCCGGAAGTTCTATGTCTTCTGATGCAACGGAAAAGCAAACTACGGCGGAACTGCAAGAGAGGAAAAGCGCATTGATGGAAATGGCGGAGTATGAACGGGAATGTCTCCTTATCGTCAAAGCGAGATTGAGACCTTTGGTTGGCGAGAAGGTAAGAGGTGTGCTGGATGTCTTTGTCAATGTAACGGATTTGTATGGGCAAATCTATGTTGCGAGGGATATTGCTAGTAGGATGTCGTAGACATTTGCCTCTTCTCAAGTTTGGATGGCTGATTTATTTCTGTAATATTTTTCTCCGGTTCGTTGTGTACTTTGTTGCTCTCATTAGTAAATCACTCGTTGTCGCTCAGATATATGTTACACTTTTACTCTCTCAAGTAACCTTAGCATCCTGAAATAAAAATCATAGAAAATTGGAACTCAAAACAAGAATTACAGCTAGGCTTATCACTACTTACTCGGGTTGACATGTTACATCGCCCTCACACTCTCTCGAACTCAAGCACACATTCTCGCAATCTATTCTACAACTAGAGTCCAATCAGGAAGATGTAAATATATAACACGATCACCTGGGTATAAAAGACTACCTATCTTACCTATATTCAACGAATATCTACATGCCATCCCACTCATCAATTAAAATTGAAACTATATCGCTCAAGTCAATTCCTCCCTCACTCACCCATCCACTTACTCACTACTCCCTCTCCAAACACCAACCACCACAATCCAAAAACAGCCCTTAAAATCCACGATCCAATTTTACGTCTCTCTCTCTCTCTCCTTCTCACATAATTCAGTATCTCAATATACATACCTACCTTCCTGCTTACCTTACTACTACTTACCCTACAAATGCAATCCGTACATCTCATCTCATCCCATCCCGTTTCATTCCCTCACCCTCACCCTCCCCTCCTTCCCTCTGCAATTTTTTTTTTCTTTCTTAATTCCAAAGACGTCGAGTCAAATAAAATTAAATAAATAGAATCACAAAAAAATAAAATCTCGCGATAAACAAGATTCCTTACATCAATTCAAATCAAATCAATTCATCAACCAGAACAAACAACAATTACTCCTCCAATTCCAATTCTCGACATATCTATCTTCCATATTTTCCCCCTCTTCGAAATCCAAAATCCAAAATCCAAAAGCGCAATTATTTACTAAGTATACCTACCTACCTACCTACCTACCTACCTACCTACCTACCTATAAATTAAACTTCCACTCCCCTCGAGTTCCCTCCCCTCCCTCCGAGCATCCATCCCTCCTCAGGTACCAACAAACACTCACTAAAAAAGCTACAGACTCCAGACTCAAAACTCCAGACTCAAAACCCAAAACTCATATAAATAAATAAATAAATAAACTTCAACAATCCAATCCAATACAATACAATCTAATCTCAATATAAAGAAAAAGGTAAAAAAAAGAGATCAGATGAGATGAGAATAATACAAATAGAAGAGAATAAAATCATCACAAGACCCTCAATCACCAATCACCACCAATAAGTCCTTATATTTTTATTCAAAACAATTAAAACCTTCATTTCACTATATCACAAACACAACACACATCATCCATCACACCCCTCTCATCTCCAAACGCCCCCCTTACATTTATTTTTCACACAACCCCGCTTATCCATCACTTCTCAAACATAGGTACTCTTCACCCCTCTTTACCATCATCATCATCATCATCATCACCATCATAGAAAGCAAAAACAAGAAAAAAATAAAAACGAAAATAAAACTTGGTACTAAAATGTGTATGTGTATATTCCAAAAAAATTCCATTATTCCATCCAAAACCCTGCCTTGGCCCATCATCCATCATCATATCAAAATAAGGGGTATATGAAGTTTTAAAAAAAGACCATGTCCAACATGATAAGCAGTCATCCAGAAGATATACCTCCCTCGTCTCACCCCTCTCACCCCTCTCACTCCATCAGCCGTCTACCATATGTAACCCCAACCCACCAATTGTACAATTACAACCTCCTCCCACCCCTTCCATTTCTCATCATGAATAGTATTTTTTTGGTGTATTCGAATCTCGAAAGTTTCCATGTATATATGTGCTCCTCCTTTCCTCCCTTTTGTTCTTCCTTCCTAAAACGAAATATAAGGAAATGGGAATGTAGTTGACCATTATAGTCCAGGAATAAGCAATAAATAGATGAATGAGACAAAAAGCGATCCAGCCGCTTTCATCCGGTATTAGTTGGTGAACTTCTTGCTTTCGGATTTTCAAATAGGAAATGTTGTATGCTGGGTATGTGTAAATGTGTGTGGTGCAACAAATAAAAATATAATGCGAAATCTGTGTCGCGTCGGTAATCTAGTCGGCTGTGCTGGCTGAGGAAGTGTTGTGTATGCAATGTCTGTGCTTATAGGTAGGTGAGATGCAAAAGAAACTTGACAAAAATTGGTCCGCGTGAAGTTAATATTCTGAATCTTCAGGTAGATTTTCAGGTTCTGGTGATTGCAATTCGGAATCATCGGGGTTCATCTAAGTCGTGAGAAGAAAATGGTTAGTCTTTTGTGTATGTGTGTCACCGGGGCTGAAAAGAAAAGGAATATTAGGTTGTGACGAGCGCATTGATGATGGCACCCAACTTAGGTAACCAAGGGCTTTTGCTTTTAACATTGCTTTTGGGCAGGGTTGCAAATAGTCTGGATTGCAATCCAACAATCGGACTTTCCCAATGTTTAAAAGCAATACGATGTCCAAAATAGATCTGCCATCTCAAACTATTGGAATGGTTTATTTGGATTCAGACTTTGAAAGCCTCTGATTGTTGGACTGCAGTCTGGACTGTCGGGCATCTTGATTTTAGGGAACTCACCAGCTCAGTCCATTTATCTTTGCAAGCCGTAGATGTGAACCCGGTCCCAACTTTCTGTGCCACAATGCGCCATTTTTCTTGTTCGTAGTCATGAACCGCTGTTCGAAGTTTTTGAACCTGAAAGTTTTAATCAATTATAAATTCGCAAAAGACAAGGTTCAATTATCTTACCGTCTCATCAGTCCATTGAGTTGTCTTAGCCTTCAATTTTGTGCAATACCGGACCTGCAATGTCCCTGAAGAGCGCCCTGGGAAAAACTCCGCAATTTGCTTCCAAGTCAAAGCCTTATTCTCTTTCAAATCTACCAGTAACTGATCATCCTCGGGAGTGAACTTTAACTTTGGACCTCGCGGTCTTTCTGCAGGCATCGGCATTCCAGCGGTGCCAACTACACTAGGTGCACCTTGCGACATCATACTTGAATCCGGTCCTTCGCCAAGACGAGGAATCTTCGCGCCTCGAGGTCCTTGATTAGGCAATGCATGACTGTGAAAAGCTTGAGGTCCACCGCCATAACCACCCATCGTTTGTTGAGCCATTTGTGAAGACATATCTTGCATCTGCCCATGCATTTGGCCTTCTGATACCCTTCCCATCCCAATGTCCAATTCATCATGGGTTCTTGGCCTTTTCCCTACACTAGATGGCTGTTGTATTTGCGCACCCATGTACCCGATGTGTTGCCCGCCTCCATATTGAGGAGACTGGTGGTGGGCCATACCGTGTGAATCTAGCAATACTTGGTGGTGGTGGTGATGTTGCTGCTGTTGTTGTTGATGATGCCCTCCAAGTTGAAGGGATTCGAGACTTTGCGCACCAACTTGCTGGAGCTCTGGGTGATGCGACCCGTAAACGCGCTCTGGATGTTCTTCGGATTGAGCAGCATAATCGATATAAGGATCGTGCCCTGGATTGTGGCGTGAATAGCCAGACATACATGGATTCCTCCACAGCGAACTGCTCTCGCAGGTCGCTGGGGGTAATTCTAAAAGGTGTTGAAGTATTGCCGCAGCGCGTTATGTTTCCAGAACGCTTGTTGTGGTTTTGTTGACCGTTGTTTACAAAGCAGATGCGACTGTGCGCGTTTCGAAAACTTATCTATATAATGCCGTTATATAGGTGAGAGCCGAATAATGCATACCTTGGTAATATGCGAATTACCAACGACCAAAATGTTTTCCAAACTTTTTCGGCAACTTATTGAATGAATGAACCACTGTAGATTAGAGCCGTTGATGAAATGGTAAAAGGAAGGAGAAATATTAAAGAGAGAGGGGGTGCATCTGCATTTATCTATCGTCTGATCTTTTAAGTAAAGCTTGCATAGACATCAATGGCGTAGGGCAGTAGCAGTAATTAAAATGACCAAAGCGTTCCAGCGATTCGCATCGAACGAGACAGCTTCCGTGTTGCGCAATGCAAATGATGCATGTTGGCAGAACTTTAGCAACGTCCTCTGCCGGGGAGATGGGAATTCGATTATGCCTGGCTTCCCAATTAGGGTTCCAAGATGAGAAGATCCCGAGCCAATGCTTGTAACGCTCAAAGCATGGTTATCGAAAGAAGGCTTGACAATGTTGACATACAAGGAAGGGGGTGATGAGTAGACCCGCCAAGAAGATTTGGTATCGAAAGTTAGGCAGAGTGGAAGTGGACATCCATGGGAAGAATGTTGGGTTCTCAGGGCATTAGAGCTCTGGAAGAAGTATAGAAGCTTTTGAAACAAGAAATGGATTGTGGCGAGAATAAGAAACCGGCAACAGGGATTTAGGCCCACTTCACCCAACCATCTTAACTCCTGGATGAACTTTACTTCCCGAGCCAACTTTAAAAAAAACCCCTCGTCCTTATTGAAGTGTGGAGAAGTAAGGCCATGTTCCACCGGCGCTGCGACCTCTTTCTGGGTTTGAAGCATGAATAATAACAAAATTTGTTTTAATGCTCAAGGATTATGGGATTAAAAATAGTATCGAGGTAGGACGTGATAGGATAATGACGATTGAAGAACGGAGATGAATTAAATGGCAAAATAATGCGTTGATTTGTCAAATTGGCTTCTTTACCTTACTCGAGTAGACAGGCAAGAATTGTCAGGCTCAACAGGACTTTGGCCGAATGGTGTGGTAGGGGGTGCATAGGGACTGATCAATAACCCTTGAGTAGGTAGGCAACGAAGATACCTACCTAGGTAGCTAACACACACTGGCACGAGAGTGGTTCCCAATGCTCAATTCCCAATTGTAGATTCCCATCGATGCTTGAAGGTTGCATTTAACCATTTAGCCATTTAACATCCACGCTATTCCTCTACCATCCATATAGAATTCAAGGGTTATAAATATAAAACCTCCGAGAGTAACTGCTGGGAATTCCCCTTTATTCCTACCCCTTGTACGTACTTACTTAAGTCGTGGGAGATTTTCTGATGGATCCATTCATCGGATGGTTCCCATTGAAAAGCAATAAGAAACTGAAATGACGCGTGAGATGAGGGCATATGGCCAGCAAATAACGGAGATTTGAAGTCGTAAAGACTACCATTTCAGCAAATAGGATAATCAATTGATTCTTGGACTGGAATGGAATAACGGATGGGCCGGCTTGGGCTGGCCTTATCGACAGTGACCCTGTTCCTTAACCTTAACCCCAGTGAAGAAGGCTGAAGAACAATGTCAGAAGGTTCTTTAAAGATCCCAATGATGATCCAGATCCACCTTGCAGATTTTCTATACTTAACTTCGTATTTGAGGCTTTGTATGTAACGTGTCTACCTAGGCAATGTAGCTATTTTCTTTTGGTTTGGTCTGTCTGTCTGTAGTGACATTCAATGTGTAATAGAGAGATCATAGCTATGTCCCCATTACCTAGATGCTGAAGGAAAAATAGACTCGATTGTGTATTCGTTCAAGGGGGCATTCGAATCGAACGATGAATGGAGACATGAAAGCCCTGCTTAGCTTTCAAATTGGTGAAATTGATGGAGTTATTCGCGACATTGCCCGTTCATGCTTTTTTGATTGTCGCACCTACACTTTTTTTTTTTTTTTTGTTTGCTTTCTTTCTTAAGGCATTGATGTTGACAACCAGGGTCTGTAACCCATTCCCAAAAGCAATATAATTCAAATGACATGATTTCGACTTCTTTGCTTCAAAACCCTAGGTAAGCATGAATGATCGGAGCAAGGGGAAATACTAATATGGACCAAGCTGAGTATTGGTTTTCTCGAAGAGGGAATATGTAATTGAAGAGCTGTACGTATTTCCATGATGACAAGGTTCCCGGTGTCGATTGTTGCTTCTCCTGATACCATTTTGTCCGTATGCTTCCAATATAGTCGCAGTACCTAGGCAGACTATACCGATTGATCAATTGAAGGTATGGATCAATTGGATCAAAGGGAACGAAACAAAAGGGGAATGCATGCCGATTGAATATATTGATAATGGAATTACACGTACGATGGATGAAAAGAGAAAGAAAAAGAAGAGGAGAGGAGAGGAGAGGAGAGGAGAAGAGAAGAGAGGAGAGGAGGGGAGGGGAGAGGAGAGGAGAGGAAATGAATGAATGAATGAAGAGAAGTTTAATTCTGATTTCAATAAAATAAAATACTCGATTTATTGCTTAGGTACGTATTGATTTACACTTTCGGAGAAAAGCGAAGAAGGAGCCACTCTTGACCTCTTGTTTATACTGAGTACCTACATAGTACATATATTGATTCAAATTGTATCGAATCATTTGAATCATTTCTATATCCTTCAAACTTAATCTTTGTATCTCCTTCTCCTTTCACAATCTTCCTGTTTGTCCATTGTACAGATCTAGAGCGACCAACCAGCCTGACATGAAAAGCACAAGTATGTATGTATGTACTAGGTATCTAGACTCAGGTAGACAGGCATATATTTCACGGCACGGTACTTGATTGAATCCAGTCCAGGGAACCCGATGAATATCCAAAGTTAGTAGCATGGTAAGTAACCTTGCCACTGCCCGAAAAAAGAAAATATACCAATACCAATACCAATACCAATACCAATACCAATACCGATAAAAACGTTTGAATGGTAATTAATTGGCGTGCATACGGCAGATGCAAAATGTGTGCGCTACAAGGTAAGATACGACCATCACTCATCACTGGCTGCTGTAATTGTGCAGATTTTGCTGCAGGTCCCGCCCAAGGAAAAAAGTATCAGTGGTCGGTCGGCTCAAGCCTTACGTTCCTAAACCAGCGAAAGACCCCGAAACCAAGATTTGGGTGGATCGACACTTTGTGATAGGATAGGTAAGCCCTTACTCATCTACCTATTGGTATGATCTTTCCATATTCGAATCTGGCTGTGCATCCATTTCAAGTTTTGCATTTGGCTCGTTTGATGCTCCGTTCTATAAATATCCACCTACTTCACTGGAAGTGAATGAAATGCGTTGATGATGTAGCGGTGATTCGTACCCACTGTCGATCATACATGTGATTGATATGTAAGGCGCAGCAGCAAGGAGGTGAACATCGAACGAGAGCGTTGTGTAACCATAGACTAGACTCCAGTTTCTAGAGATGGCGGTATGGAAGTGAACAGACTGTAGACAATAGATGGCCGAGCTGGCAAAGGGCACACGCAAAGAGTGAAGGGTATGTTTCGTATTTGTGACGCATACATGGAACAAGAAAGATATGGAGTCCAGCTGTATCATATGGGTTGCAAGCTAAAAGGCCGTGTGGTTCAATTGCTTACTAGGTACCTACTCAGATGAAGATGAGATGGGATATTCATCCAGTGTTGAATCTTGAGATTATTTGGAATTCCATGATAACCTGAAATATTGAAAACAATTTGAACATTTAAAGCAATTTTGAACATTTAAAGCAATTTGAGCATTGAATACAATTTGAACAATTCAAGCATTTGAAGCAATTTAAATATCAAGGCAATTTAAATGATCAAAATAGTTCGAATGAACAGTGAAAACAATCTGAATACTAAGAGCAATCTGAACATTGATATTAATTCGAACACTAAAGGCGATCTGAGCAATCAAAGTAATTCGAACATTGGGAACCCTTTGAATACTCAAAGCATGTTATACATCCAAGGCATTTCGAGCAATCAAAGCAATTTAAACATTCAGGAAAGTTCGAACATTGAGAGCATTTTGAATGCTCAAAGCAAATTATACATCCAAAGCTAGAGTATTTTGAACATTTTAGATAATTCGAATATTCAAGATACATGGAACAATCAAAATAATTCCCACATTCAAAGCATTTCGGGTATTGATAGCAATTTGAACATTCAAAATGATTTGAGCATTCGAAGAAAAATCAAACAACAGGATAGATACCACAACTGAAACATTCATAGAGGTTTGGAAAGTTCAAAATTAACACATCATCGTGGCATGATCAAATTCATTTCATTTTGCTACCATATTATTCATCTACAAAAAAAATACATTGTTACAATGCGTGTTCGCATCAAACGCCCATTGCCCAGCCCGATTTCATACAGATGCACGCTGATTAATTCATCCTTCCAGTTCCAATCTTCCTTCCCATATTGTTCTGCTTCTCCTTTTTTTCAACACCCTCCCCTATGTCATTAATCTAGGCAAGCTTGTCCTCATTGTCAACCCAAATATCCTCCAATTCAGCAAAGTTCTGGAAATGCAACGGTCTGTGTAAGTCGTTGTAGAAAGGCGTAGGCGTATCGATCTTCACATGTATCGGCTTCTTCTCCAAGCTCCCAAAAGCACTTCCCATAAAACTATAGTTCCATGAATTGGTCTCGGGTACCAAGAAGTATCCGCGAATCTTGTCACTAAGCAGAAGTTGACATTTCTCACCCATGTTTGTGCTGAAGCCTTGTGGTTGGTCGCTACCGAGATCTTTATTCTCCGCACCCCATTTATAACCATGAGGCGTGAGCGCCCATGATGCTAGTGAGACACTTCCGGGAGTGAATGAAACAGTCATAGTAACCGTCTTTTTGTCCCAAGATTTATGCGCATTCATCAGACGTGCATGTTGGGTGACATCCATGGCTGTCATATATGGTGGTTCATTACCAGAAACGGTGTGAATAATTCCGAGGGGTTCCATTTGGTCAAGATACTCGTGTTGTGGCAACTGCTGAGGCAATTGTACATCACGTGTACTACCAATTTGAGGTACCATTACGATACAGCGGATTTCCTTCACTTGGTCATTATCTGGGGGAGATGAACCATACAAATATCCAGCCACTTGAACTCGCAAATCCGCAATTGTGATAAAGCGCTTCAAGATGTTCTTTGGCATGATATAAGTGTAATGATCATCCTCTTTGACGTCATCCGAAGAGATATAGATGTTGTTCGATCGTGTCCTCAAGTTCGAAGTTGCAATCGCTCTAGTTCTCCATTCAGTCTTCGATGCAAAGGTTTGTTGTTCGAATTGCGAAGTAGTGGTGACAATGATATCCTCTCCGTGAACGTTTTGAGTCTTGGTGGTGACAGCTGTGAGCTGCTGTTGTTCTTGTTGCTGCTTTTCAATTTCGGCCGCTTGCTGGCGTTGCATCGATGGAGCACTGATTTCCATACCCAATATAATATCACGTACTTCACTACTGGTAAGACTGGAAGTGTTGACATTGTTCTTCTTGCCGTAATCATTCAAAATGAGATCACGCAGTTGGGTTTCAACCTTGATCCAATCTTCATCCGACAATGTGGGCCAGATATGATGCTCTTGAGTGATGACAGTCTTGTCGGGTCGAAGGAGTAACTTTGTCTTATCCTGATTTACGTGCAAAGCACGCAAGATAAGGATCAAACGAGAGAATGCAGTGTATGATGAAATTGACTTTAGCCATTCGTCGTAAAGATTGAAAAGAACCATCTGAGGTTCAGTGGCACGAAGAATCATATCACCGAGCTTCTCGACCTTCATGGCGGCCTGGAAGGGTAATTGCAGCTCAGAGGCACGGATTGATATATTGGGGAAGTCAAGCAAATGTACTTCGAGTGGATCAAGAAGACCCTTTCTCGTAACGATAAGCTGTTTCGGTTGCTCTTCGATAGGCAATGATCGAATGAGAGCGGCAACTTCCTCAGCAGTCTTCCACTTAGCTAATTGTCCCAGACGTTTCTGTCCTGCCCAGACACTTGTATGAATGATCTTCAAGAAGAGTTGTCCAGTACGAGGATTAAAGATGAAGATTGCTCCATTGATTGGTTTCGTTGTCAAGTTACCTTCAAATGTCTTGTGGATAGTAACACGGTAAACATTTGTGTCGTCAATGAAGAGCTGAATTTGGTTGCTGAAAAGTTCAGAGTAATTTTGAGAATTCAAAAACTCTTGATTACTTTCGGACGCATACAATTGAAGACCCTTCCTAATACGTTCGCGCAAGACATATAGAGCTGGATTTGCCTTCATGATTTTGGCCATAGCTTGCTGTACCAATTGCTTGAGACCGGGAAAGTATTGTCCATATGCCGAGTAGAGATTGTAAGCAAGATCGATACCAATCATGAGACCAGTGGCCGAAGGATAAATACTCATACTATCGGTTGTATAATCAAGGTATTTTGCGCGGACGTAGCGTTCAATGTCGTGAGAATCATAATCTCCGTAACGAAGTTGAACATCTACCCAGAACTTGTTCGTTGTGGTAGCTTCAATTACGTCTTTTGTGTCAAAGAGAATAGATGGGCGAGTGACATTCCATTTGTGGCTTGCGAACAACAGAATATCAGCACAAGAACTGTTCATCTTGTAAGACTTTCTAGGATGAATAGTCTCCTTCTGTACTGTCTCGATGCCAAGCTGCTCCAATTCTTGATCGAATACTTGTGCCAGGTCCATGACTACACTTTCATGTATTCTATAAGATGAGGTTAGTGATGAAGGGAAAATTAGTGGACATCTTGAACTTACTTCTGCCAAAGATGGGCGCGGAAGATTTGGATGAGAGAAATCTTTAAAGTTGGAATTTTACCGTGCAAGAAAATACCAGTAAGATCTAATTGGACTTGGAAACCAACATAAACATTGGCTCTGTTGATTGTCTAAATTTAAACCGAATGTTAGCTTGTGTTCATCGTTTCGAATTGAATAGGATATTGTAAAGTAAATTTTGCCTCAGAAGGCTTTTCATTGTTCCAAATTGGGTAGGATATTGTAAAGCAAACTTTGCTTGAGAATGTTTTCAATTGCTGGAGAATGATTTCAATGTTTCAGATTGGGTAGAATATTGTAAAGTGAATTTGCTAGAGGATGCTTTCAAAGTTCGAAATTGTATGGAACATTGTAAAGTAACTTTTGCCTTAAAATACTTCTCAATGTCTCAAACTGAGCTTGACAATCAAATACCCTCTCAGGCAAGACAAGATAGGGATTGGAATAATATAACTTACAGGTGACCACCAAAGAGTGAATCGTCGGTTAGGAATCTGGTTGAGACCCGATCTTTGAGCGTTAGTCAACTTTTTGAACTTCATAGACCTAAAAATCAAAAGTTAGCCAATTTTGATATGTATTTCAGGGTAAAACAGGGTCGCAACTCTTCAAAACCACTCGCTTTTTCCCAGAATAAGCCCTCCCAGGATGGAAATGCTGTCGCCTTAAAGAGTGTGTGTTCAAGAATGGTTTCGACACCACCAAGCGCTTGAATAACATCGGTTCGATAGGCGTTAAGGTTCCATAATTTACCATCATGACGTTGACTAGTCCACCAGAATGGATTACTCTTCATAAGTTGGTATGTCTTAAACTCAGTACGCGCGCGGAATCCTTTGTCGAAACTCAAGGTGCTCCTGTCTTTTTGGAAAAGCGTATTAATACGAGGTAATCCACGATCCCAACTATCTTCAAGATCCTCGAGTGTCAATCTTCGGTTTTGCTGGTTTGCCTCTTGACGTTTCTGAGAGTATTCAGTCCACACACGCTGGGAGTCAATGAATTCAGCTTCCCATGGAATGATGTATCTGAAAATATTAGGGATAAGAGTGTCTTCGTCATGAGTCATGCCTGCACGATAATGCGTAACACCAACATCGGTTTGCTTGGACCATCTTTTATCGCTTGTCGGAATGAGGATATGTGATCCAGAGATCATACCGAGACCACCAAGTTCCTTAGGTGTGTAGAAAACCGCAGGAGGGAAACGAGAAGGCATCTTAGAATTAAGACCGATCTTGACTCTGGTCTGAATCTTGGTTTCACATTTCACAATGGTGTCTAGCAAGTTGACCGTGGATACAGCTGCTTCACGATAGTATGTGAAGAGGGCGATCAAAGTAGTGTTCCACTTATTAGCGATTTTCGTAAATGTGGTCGAACCTGAGGACATCAGAATTTGACGAATGCGATTGTTGAATTTGGCAATATCCTCCTCGGTTACCTGCAAGAATGCATGTGCCGTTCTTTCCTTGCTAGTGTTATCAACCAAGGACCAGACGCTGTCCTTGACCGGGAATTCGTCATTTTGGTTACGAATCTTAGGGAGAATTCGAACTTCGAAACCGCACATAGAGAAAAGTAAGTTAGGGTTATCTCGGCTGTACACACTTGAAAAGGTATCATCCCATTCGATTGTAGTAACGGATCTTGGTAAGCGGTTCTTTAGGTCCCAGAAGACTGCACGTCCCAGGTTGACATCGTGTCTCATAAGACGCATTCTAGAATCTCTTGGCCAACATTTCTTGTTCTTGTAGCCGATTACATTTTCGAAATTAGGATCCGGTTGCTCTGTAAGGAAACGCTGGATGAGATCGCGTGATTCATCGGCCGAGAAGCGGAAGAATACCCAAATGCGATCAATATATCTAGTATATAGACGAATGGGATGTCTCGTTTCCGTCTCGCGGTCGCGGAATTGAAGGAAGTCGTTAGGACCTGCTGGTGGACCGGCAATTTCACTAGCGCGTTGTAGACCAAGTAATAAGAGATCGAGAACAAGTCCATAGTACTGGAAAACGAAAGCCGAAAATTGAAGACCTCTGATCATTCCGTAACTGTTCACGTGATTCATATCTTTATAGGTCAGTTGAACGTTATTTTTAGATGATATGTAATCAGCCAAATTGTGGTCCATAATGAGTCGAAGTAGACGATTAAGAAGGGTAAGATCGATCTTCTCATACACCTTAGATAGTTGTGTTTCGATCATAACGTTACATTCTCCATCTGCAGTCTCCCAGACTTTGTCGAGGTTGTTGATACCTTGAGCCCATTTATAGGTCAACAAGGGTGGGACCTCGGAATCGGAAGGCTTGATCCAGGCAGGGAAAAGATGACGTTGATCGGCTTGATACCAGAGGTACTGGTCTAGATAGGCATCACTGATCTTCTCCACGGGTTCGATATCATACACAGGGTTGATTGTGCTGTAATTGTCGTTCATATCAATTCCGACTTCCTTGAAAGCTCTCTGTGTCAGTAGGAAGCGCTTGATTCTCTCTAGAGTAGTTCCAGGACTATCATAAGCTTGCTCAATCAGAGCCAATTCCTCACGCTGGCTCTGGTTTAGTCGTCCCTTGACAGAGTATGCTTCACGAAGTCGTTCCAAGGCAAGGATTAGGATTTTGGTGTCGTGCTTATATGAAACACTGGGAAATGGAATGGGCGAGAATTTTCGTGACTCTAGCCAATGAACAGTGGTTGTATAGATGGCGACAGCTTCTTCAGAAGAGACATATGGGCCGTCCTTCATATAATTGTGTTGTCTCTCTTGTTCGGCCTTGAGCCAAAGTCTCGTGAGACGACCAAGGTTCTTCTTTGCAACTGTTTTATCGACAGTCGCTCCCCGACGAATACGCTCACGATTGTAGTGAGCGACGGAAATCCACCAATCCGCCTTACTCTTCACATAACGAAGAATGATATTCTCGATAGGTGCCGGTAAACCAGGAACCTTCCAAGGAATATTACTCTTCCAGCATCTCCATGCCTCTGAAAGATGTTGAAGTACAGTCTGAACCTTGTTTTGCTTAATACCCTCCGGCATCATATCAAGAAGATCGGCCATAACCGATGCTCGCAATTCAAGATCAAAGTGCGACTCTACACGTTGTTTTGTAACTGTCTTTGCAACACCTTTACTGTGACGTCCTTCAAATTGCCTAGATAGGAGGTTTCCAAGCCATCTTTCAAGTAATGGAATTATACCACGCATGAAAAAGAGCCAAACTCTCCAAGCAGGTGCCCAGAAGCCGCATCCAGGTCCTTTGCCTACTGGCCCAGAGTTGAATCGATAATAGATTAAATGCTTCAAGTCTTTACACGAACGAATTTGATGCATCAGCTTGTACTTATAACGATACATTCCAGTCAGCTGACCGACGTGATTGAAAGCGTATAAAATACCATCTGCAAGTTGAAAAGCGTCGATGTTGCCAAGACGATACTGAACTTGTGCGTCAACAATCAACTTTGTCATTTTCAGAATCTCACGCATCAGATGGAACGCATTTCCGAATCGAGACTTCTTTCTCTCCTTTGTTGTCAGTGTCTTGACAGGCTTCAAATTGAAATTATAATCAAGGTGTAAGTATGTAAGATTCTTGCGATGAATGAGAAGATTCAACATATTGAAACCCTGCCTGCAGACTTGAAGTCCAGCTTCAACCCAATCAATTGTTGTTTGCTGGAAGAACTTCGTTTGCTTCAACGATTTCATCAAGCTTTGTTTACTTTGTGCTTTTGGCTTCCTCTTATGCAGCTCGTTCAAGACATAAGTCTTCAAAAGCTTCTGGTATGAAACTCGAACCTTTACTGGCTGACCTTGAGGGCAGTGCTCAAGGTACCACTGCTTGACTAGAGGTACGTCTTGCGCCCGAACCATGCGACCGGATCTTCGATCGAACGGGAAAGGTGCCCACCACAAGGAAATGGCTGAAGCTGTTTCGCTAGTGTATAACTCCTCGTCCGCGAGAAATGGCTCAGCATCACCTGGTAGTCTAAAAGCGTCTTCTTCTGGCTCTTCATTGCTACCTGGACCAAATATTTCGTCTTCGTGAATGATGGTGATGTTTTTAGGGGCAACAGATCTGGAAGAGATTGGGTTGATAACGGGATCGAAATAGAATGCCGGTAAACTTGGATCCTCAGCACGAACATATACCACTTGCGGATGCGAAAACCAGGAAAGCTTAACGCTGCGAGGTAGTGAATTGTATAAGTAAGGAAATGCTACACGATACTCTGTTCGAATTGGAGCTCGGAAGATGATGCGATCGATTGCATTGAATTCTCCGAAATCTTCATCGTTAGGATCCACATCTTTGTACAGAGGTTCAAAACGTGGACCGCCAGGAATTGCAACATTCAAAGCTTTGGCTGTTTGAAAGCTCTTCAATTCGAACATGTGAAAGTAGTTCTTGTCGACCAAGTCACTCAGTAATTGTCGACTCAATCGATATAAAGTCGCCATTTGAGGTAAAGTAAGGTTCCACTCCTTATAACTCGGGCCGTTGACATGTGGCGTGTCAAGTAGTGGTCGATTTTCGTAAAACCATTCTAAGACAGCAGCATCCTCTCCTTCATCGAGTTCCAGTTGAATTGGCTCCAGTGGTTCGACATCTTCGATATTCTCCGACCATGAAAGGGGTGGTTCTTCGTCATCGAATGGCGGAAATCTCATTCTCTTGAAATGCCGTCTATCACTCTTTTCTCTTCTCATACAAATCCACATCGTAGCCCATTGTGCATGAAACACTGGTTCGATAACTCTTGGTATTTCATTAACCAAAGTCAGGCATCCATTGACGTGGTACAGCACCTTTACCTCCCTCGCAGACTCCCAAGGCATTGGCATATTCTCCAGCAATTTCATCACCGCATGTGGCATGAATTTGAGTGCACCGAGATAACTTCGTTTATCATTGCTGAATTTCTTTTGTGATACATCTCCAATATCCTTGACGATCTTTCGCAGATGCTCTGGTGGCATATCAGCTTTCTGAGTTTCTACAAAACCACCCTTTCGTTTTTCGCCGAATCGATTTCGCTGTGTTCGCAACCAATCCTTCTTCTTCTGTGCAAACTTCGCAACATGTGGATCCGCCGGTGGTCGATAACCTGGAGGAGGTGGTGCACCAGGTGGCGCGCCCAAAGGCATGGATGGAGGCGCTGAAGAGCTCCATCCAGGCGGGGGAGGTGGTGGAATTGATGACATTTTCAATGTCTTGGGTACCAAGTCCCAAATTCCATCAACAAGTCGCCTTCTGAATAGAACTTCACTTTGTCGTTGATGGGTATAAAGTTGATAATTGTGTTGTCGCGAGCGCGTTTAGATAAATTTTAACGCTACACAGAGAGCTTAAGGAAATGCCCGTTAGCGCATCCGTTCAATTAATCTTTAATCCTTGTTGCCTGAATAATAAGGTGCTGATGTAAGCACGAAGCTCAAGGGCTGTCCGATTAACACGTGAATGATCTAACTATAAGCGTGATAGCTCTAGCGAGTTATCGCGCACGAAGAATTTGTTCAATTTGACAAAACTCAAGATTCAATCGACAACGCCAACGACCTCAATCGACCTCCGAACCAGAAATTCGCCAACATGTCGTCCAACAGATTGACCTACAGACGCCGAAACCCGTGAGTTTCAATTATTCAACGTTGGAGGAAGAGCCAAATATTAATTGAAACAGATACAACACTCGATCCAACAAGGTCAGAGTTGTTAAGACCCCCGGCGGCGAGCTTCGTTATCTCCACATCAAGAAGGCCGGTACTGCACCAAAGTGCGGTGACTGCGGAATCAAATTGCCAGGTGTAAGTTGATATCTTTCGATTAAATTACAAAGGAAGAGGAAAAAGCGAAAACTCGAAAAATCGCTCGTCAAGTCGGAATACAAGCGCGAGGCATCCTTCTACATCGCAACAGTCAATACTTAGCGATGGCCAATCTATAGCCTCCAGGCTCTTGAATGCGGCGATGGTTGATTTACGACGGACATTTGATTATAGAAAATTGGTTATGGAAATGCTAATTCATTTCCTGTAGATCCCAGCCCTCCGACCCCGCGAATACTCCCAGATCTCCCGCCCAAAGAAGACTGTTCAACGTGCCTACGGAGGATCAAGATGTGCCAACTGCGTTAAGGATCGTATCGTCAGAGCTTTCTTGATTGAGGAGCAGAAGATTGTCAAGAAGGTCCTCAAGGAGTCTCAACAAAAGAAGCGTTAAGCGGTTGATTAGTTCTGGGTCCTTTGGTGTTTGACTGGGAAGGCTGGAATGAATCGCAGCAGGAAATAGCTGTATAAATCTCAGGGCTTCCACCAATTCATGAGCTTCGACTACACTGAGTGCCCGTCCATTGTGAGGTTGGCGTCAGAATGCATAAAAGTGAATGGGGTTCGATTTGGATCTGTTCACCGGTTAGTGAAGCAGGCAATTAATCGGGGGTTTCGAGCAATTTATGAAGATATCGCAAAGACAATGTTCGCCTTTTCCTACGACTATGTGAGCCGAGTGCATCATCCCATGATGAATTCCATTCGACAAGTCAAGCAACCGGGAAGATGTACATCTTCAATAACGAACCAGAAAAGTCTCTTGAATACAGCCCCAGCAACCTTTTGGATCTATGTAAAGGTTTCACCAATGCGTGACGTCGTGACCTCCGCTTCGTGATATTTGTTTCATCTCAACTTCCCTTGCTTCAAAACCAACGCTGAAAATTCTACCTACCAGCTGCAAATCCATTCATGAATATTGACCAAGCAGAAATCGCTCTATTTAGATATTTGACAACTAGGTAAAGACAGCAAATTACTTCATGCCCTCTGGTAGCAAGAAGTAATTTAATCAGCCGCAGTCCCAAATACATATTCACATGACTTACGCGACCTTGCATTAACGAGTTTTCATACCAAGTGATAACTGACTGTTCACTAAATTTCATAAATGTTAAGTCTTATCAGTAGGTAGATATCGTTTCTTTCAGTAAGTTCTCGGAAGCTCTGCTATTGATGCTTGTACTCGAATTGGACGATTGGTGTGCGTGTTGCGAAGATCAGCCTGACACTTCTTGTACACCGATCTGTTGGTTGCCCAGACAAAACAGCGCCCTGACACTTGCCGTGCCTAGTGAGCTCTGCCGTCTCAAAACGGGGCTGACATCATTAAGCTGCCAACCCCAGTGGTAAGTCTCTGTCTGCGAACTCATACTTTTCAACGATAGGTAATCTTATTTATAAACACAACTTGACAACCTCAGCGCAACACCTGATGGCGCCGAATAATAACAGTCCGCTGTTCGCGTCAGGAAGACCCTCTTCCTCTAATTCCGAAGAAAGAGCTGCGGCAGAAGACGATGCGCTTCTTGGTAATCGACAAAAGAATTCCTACGAAGCCAAGAGAACTGGATTTTGGAGAGAAATTGGGCTCTTTACTTGGGCTGTTGTTGCTACTGCTGCTGTCATCGTCCTAGGCGTTTTATTGTCGCAAAGCCATCAAGCTCCAAAGAAGACAAAGCAAAATGGAAAGCGCAATCTTATTTTCATGGTGAGCGATGGAATGGGCCCGGCATCTTTGAGTTTGACGAGAAGCTTCCGGCAATTCCAAGGAGATCTGCCCATCAATGACATTCTTCAACTCGATCAACATTTTATCGGTTCGTCGCGCACGAGATCAAGCAGCAGTCTTGTCACAGATAGTGCGGCGGGAGCTACTGCATTCAGTTGTGGAAGAAAAAGCTATAACGGCGCAATCTCTATGTTGCCCGATCACACTCCATGTGGTACTGTACTCGAAGCTGCTAAGAGGGCTGGTTATACCACAGGCTGTAAGTAAATATCTGCCATGTTCATTCGGACATTGAAGGGCTAACTCCTCCAGTGGTTGTTACAACAGATATAACGGACGCGACTCCAGCTTGCTTTGCCTCGCATGTTGATTACCGAATGCAGGAGGACTCGATAGCTTTACAAGAGGTTGGAGAACATCCTCTTGGGCATCGAGTTGTTGATTTGATGCTAGGCGGTGGACGCTGTCACTTCTTGCCCAACACATCGGAATCTAGTTGCAGAGCTGATGATCGCGATGTCACAAAATTGGCGCAAGACAAATACGGGTGGACATACATTGATACCAGAGAGGATTTTGACGAGTTGAAGCTTGGAAAGAAGGTTCAGCTGCCACTGTTGGGTCTATTTTCTGATACAGATATCCCTTTCGAGCTTGATCGACGAAACATGAACGATGTCTATCCTTCTCTTGATGAAATGGCAAGAACAGCTTTGACCGCACTTGAAGCTGCAACGAAGGATAGTGACAAGGGTTTCTTTCTCATGATTGAGGGAAGTCGAATCGATCATGCAGGCCATGGGAATGACCCAGTAAGTTACTATAGATCACTTGGAGGCGACATTATAAATCTCAGCACGAGTAGCATGACTGACTAGATTTTTTAGGCTGCCCAAGTTCACGAAGTACTTGCCTATGATCGAGCTTTCCAAAGTGTGATTGATTTCCTGGACAAGAGCGATACTGAAGGTGCTCTTGTTGCTACAAGTGACCACGAGACTGGAGGCTTAGCTGTTGCAAGACGTAAGATATACCAGCTCGACATACTCATGAGCTAATACTAATCTTATATTCAGAACTTAATCCTTCATACCCTCAATATTTATGGTACCCTGAGGTATTGGCAAATGCTTCCCATTCATCAGAGTATCTTTCTAGGGTTCTAAGGGCTCATGTTGCTTCTTCCGAAGCGATTGCCAACGGGCGCCCTGTGAGTAGGCGATTCGTGAAAGAAGATCTCATTAAAAAGGGTCTTGGGGTTATGGATGCGAGTGAGGAAGAGATCGATCACGTACTTGACAATCCGGCGCTTTCTGCATATGCTTTTGCCGATATCATCAGCCGCAGAGCACAGATTGGTTGGTCAACCCACGGTCACTCTGCTGTTGATGTCAATATCTATGGATATGGTGCTGATGTACTTCGTGGAAACCACGAAAACATCGAAGTCGGCAAATTTTTGAGAGATTATCTCAATGTTGATGTTGATGCAATCACAGCAGAACTAAACAGCAAGACTAATGGACAAAGTCTCTCAACTGCTTCAACCCCCGATATTCCAGATTTTGGACGATACGAAGAACGACTCAAGAAGAACTTGCCACAATAAGTCGCATTTCGTCTTTTCATTATACCCAATCTTATTAGAGCTAGAATCATTGAAATTTCACGAAATTGTTTCAGAAATTTGTTGAGCAGGATCCTAGCTTCCCGTGACCTTCTTTAGCAAACTGTTTCCTCCGACTAGAGTAACACAAAATCTTCTTTGCCCGTACCAATCTTCTCATCCTTCACTTGATACCATGCATGAAACAATCCTCATCACAGTCAGAGATTCAACAAACAGCTGACGCAGGACCCACTATCTCATCTTTTTGTGTAGCCGTTTGAGGTTTGCAAAATGCCAAACTCAAGCATCAACACCACTTTTCGCAATCTATATGATGGTGAAATTCCGATCAGAGGAATAGCTATCTGCTCGCGACTTTTGCTTGTTGTCGGAGGATTTTCTATGAATAGTGCGCCGTTTGAATAACCGGGGATGATGGCCCGCCTTACAGCGAAGAGCATTCTTTGCGTACAGCAAATGAAGACTCATATTGTGAAGAGCAAGTGTGTCACATTGATCAATGATGGGAATCTTGAGCTATAGGAGAACACTGAGAGAGCTTGTGTTTCCGGTATAAGTATACTACTTGTAGCTTCGTATCCCGAAGTCCTTTTTTGAACAAGTTTTTGTATTGCAGGTGTCATAATTGATCTCCCTCCCTTCCTGTTCGAATCGACCATCATCCACAATTCATCTAGCTCTTAGTTCTAAGCTCCCAGATTCATACTTGTTAAATCTCTCGTCTGAACTAAAACCAATCAAATGTGCAATTACTGGAGCATAGAGCCCCTTTGCGGCCACCGCACTCTCCACGCAGGACCCAACTGTTACCTTCTCTTTGCACAGTTAGCACGCATCAATGATCCACGAGAATTAGCACGACCGGGTTTACCGTTCGAACTTCCGAATGAATGTTTACCGAATCGCTGGAATATTCGGCCGAAATATGTCAATGGGTATTGTTCTTCGGAGTGTAGGAACAATGGGATTTTGTATGCAGGAAGAAGGTGCGGAGAAAGGGATGCGAGATATGGGCCGGGGAGTGAAAGAATTGGGGTAGGGTGGAGGTATTGATGGTGTGGTGTTGGACATGGAAAATTAGAAAGTTCGTGATCACCTGGTGGATGATGAATCGAGACTGGGCGTTGATATGAAATGGCTGTGTATGGACAGTTTGTTGACGCATTGGAGGACAAAGTTCTTGATGAACGTACATAATCAGGGTTGAAATCAGAATTCGGTGTTCGTATCGAAAATTGGGCTTTAGAACCGCATTGCAGGAGTTTTTGACGGTAATGAGAATATGAATTGGATCCATGGGATCTTCAAATAGCTGGAACTTCAATACGTGTGATCATTATGCTACAGACTTCGATGTAGCGAGACAGACTAGCTAGCATTTTTGGCTAGACATCTTGATTATCAATTCTATTACATCAAAGATTTCGTCTAGTATACGCCCAGTATGCCTTGTATGGCAACTTCCATTCTCTTGCCCTCAGTTCTGGCCTGAATACATCAAAATCGAGTTGTTCCAGCCTTTCCAGCCATAATCTCGTAGGAACTGCCTGCATAAATACACCAAATCCTCTCTCTATATCACTGACTTGGGTGTTATCACCTTCTGCATAGTAGTGACCATCCTCATCTTGATGCTCAAACTCGTGACCTGCATCTTTACCCGCTTGGAGGTTCTTCAACATCTCCCTGGCAGTAATCAAATGATCATTTGCTCTGGTCGCCACTGTGAAAATAGCATCTTTCAAACCAGGAGCTTCTGCGCCATGCCTCAATACATCCTCCTCTTTAACACCAGTTTCGGCCATGACATCTAATGGTAAAACAACTGCTCCTTGTCGCCCACCACCATTGCCACCCAGAGCGCCACCAAAAGCTGCATTGTTGCTATGATGATTTGGTGGTGGTGGAAATGCTATGAGTGGCAAACCTCTCAAAACCGCAGCAATTCCAGCCGCTTTACCGATATGACTCGCGACATGATCGGCTGCCATAGATTTTAGAGGTAAAGCTGCTAAAGTCAAGTACATTAATGTTGAATATGTATTCTCCGCGTACATCTCAAGCGCATCCATGTTTGTATAAGGCCGATTATCCATATATTGTTCCCTTGTATTGATCACTTTCATAAACCAACCCTTCATCACACTTGTGCTGATTCCATCATATCGCGATTGAAGAGACGTGAGCGCATGATGTAGGAGAATGGCGACAGGTTCTTTCGGAGGTGTATTCGCAAATGTTCGGTTCAAATTGTCTCGCCAGAACTGCATGCGCAATGCCCCTACTGTTGGATTTGATACAATATCTGGTATACGAGCTAATTCAATATTGAGAGCACGAATTGAAAGGTAGGCATCTTTTGTTGAGGGAGGAATAAAGGTTTGAAGAGTATACGATGGCGAATCAAACTTTCTAGAAATCAATTAGATATTGGGAATTGAGAAACTCACAGGGCTCGCAGAACTAACTGGATAAGATTGGAACAATATGTCCTGGCTTGATTTATATCTTCTTCAGTCAACCGGGAGGCAAATGGCGCAGGTGTACTGTAGGAGGTAGTAGCATAGGCGCATCTCGAACTGATATATGTCTTGGGACAGCTTTGGAGCCGACGCAGAATTCGGGATTTGTACATTAGGATTATTGTTGTTGTGGGTGACCTGTCAATGAACTGTAAATTGCAAATTGCTTTTAATTGTCCCTCTTCGAACTCTCTTCGAGTGGTTATATGTACATTGACAAAGCTGTTAACAAAATAATTTACAAGGATAAGATAAGATACCCCGACGTCACTAAACATCTAAATTATTTTTTGTCGCGTCCGTCCATCGCGTGACTGCGCGTTTCCATCAAATCAGCAGTGGAATATTACTCAGTTGCCCTTGCTTTTTGTTTTTATTTTGAAATGACAAATTTAATTCGGGTGAGACTTCCATAGCTTCTGCGGATATGGAGGGGCCTCCGGCGAAGAGAAGAAGGTTCTTTACGGAAACAGCTGTGGGTTCGGATTCTTCACCAGGTGAGGAGGCGACAAATGTACCAGATGAAATCGACGCGCTGCCTCCAGAAATTGCCTGCTCTACAAACGAAATCAGAGACCAGAATCCTCAAGATGATCCAGTTTTGGAGGAAAGAACACTTGCTGGAGATTCGCAGACTACATTCGACCAGGAAATGTTTGAAAACTTCATTGGCGACAAAGTGACTCGGGAAGAACTGAAAGGGTTACGAGAGGCGTCTGGAAATGATATAGAGAAGGCTGTGAATATGTACTTTGATGGATCTTGGATACGGCCTGCGCTCGTTTCCGGTCTCTCCAGATCTTCGTCAAACTCCAGAAGCGCTTTTAGTTCTTTCGCGAAGTCTACCAATGGTACTGTTGATGGCCCCAAGCCAAGCTCTGCAGAATCAAACACCTCGTCAAGAACAGTCTCGCTTCATCGAGTCATGCCAGAATACCGGTATATAGGAGCTTTTGGGGTTGGAGGCTGGGCTACGAAGAGTGGAACAAATTTAATCAAACATGGCGAAGTTGTGCGGATAGAGCGTCAAAAGATACAACCACCCAAGGCACCGGCCGGAAGGGGGAAAGGCAGAACATCAGTGGCTCAAACATTACCAAAACCTAATAGTGCTGCAGCACGGCGTGTCGATGTCATAGTACGTTTTACCAATTCGAAGGGGTTTGAAGTTGGTCGTCTTCCTCAGGAAACGGCAAATTGGGTTTCTACTTTAATTGATCAAAGGATATGCAGGTTCGAGGGTACATGTGTATATGCGCCTGAAAGAATTCGTACCAATGATACTGTCTTTCTCCAACTCAGGTGCTCATTGTTAAGAACTGCTTTCGATGACCGCAGTTTCCAGGCACCTGATAATCGGGTAACTGGTTTTTTTGAAGAGAAAGAAAGTTCTGAAGAAAAGGGTCTAAGACTCCGTCAGGTCGCGTTAGTTAATTTATTTCAAGAGATTAATCTGCTTCCTACGCAAACGAGCGAAGCAACCGCAAAACACAAGCGTCAGGGACTTTTAAGTGCTGCAGAGGCAGCTGAACATTATGATAAAGATGAATCTAAAATTACTGGTTCTGGTACTGGCACTCCCCCATCTGAAGAGGTAGAGGAAGGAAAAGAACTTGAGCAAGACCAACTTGACACGTTATATAGCAAAGCTCAATCCTTTGATTTTATTGCTCCTGAGGCAGAACCAGCAAAAAGCTTTGCAATGGATTTGCGACCATATCAAAAGCAAGCATTGTATTGGATGATGGTGAAAGAGCGCGACGAGAAAGATAACAAGAGAGCAGCCTCGATGCATCCTCTGTGGGAAGAATACGCTTGGCCTTTGAAGGACATGGATGATAAAGAGGTCATTCAAATTGCTAATCAAGATAAATTCTACGTCAACCCATATTCCGGTGCACTTTCCTTAGACTTCCCTCTTCAAGAACAGCATTGTCTTGGAGGCATTCTTGCCGATGAGATGGGTCTAGGCAAGACTATTGAGATGATGAGTCTTATCCACTCTAGTAAGTCTGATGTGGCTATGCGGCTCGATGAGAAACGCTCAAAGGCTGCATCAGTGAACAGTTTGCCTCGACTTCCAGCCAATTCATCATCTGTAGAAAGGGCACCCTGTACAACTTTGGTCGTGGCACCAATGTCTCTTCTTGCTCAATGGCAAAGTGAAGCTGAGAATGCTTCTAGGGATGGAACCATGAAGAGTATTGTTTACTATGGTAGTGATAAAACAGCAAATCTTCAGGCTCTTTGCTGTGAAGCTAACGCTGCATCGGCTCCCAATGTTGTTATTACAAGCTATGGCGTCATTTTGTCTGAGTTCAATCAAGTTACTGCTCGGAATGGTGATAAGGGTGGTCATGGAGGTTTATTTTCGCTCTCGTTCTTCCGGGTAATTTTGGATGAAGCTCATTATATTAAAAACAGGCAGTCTAAAACCGCGAAAGCATGTAAGTCAATCTAGATATATTATGGGACCAAAGAATGATAGCAATTGTTATTGTTAACATTCTGTGAAATCTGGCACTGGCTGACCCAACTTTTTAGGCTACGAGATTGCTGCCGAGCATCGATGGGCACTTACTGGTACACCCATTGTTAATCGATTAGAAGATCTTTTTAGCTTGGTTCGATTCTTAAGAGTAGAACCTTGGAGCAATTTTTCTTTTTGGAAAACATTCATCACAATACCATTTGAATCTAAAGAATATATGCGTGCCCTTGATGTCGTTCAAACGGTACTGGAACCTCTAGTGCTCCGTCGAACAAAAGACATGAAGACACCAAATGGTGAAGCACTAGTTCCTTTACCCAAAAAGACCATCGATATTGTCGAAATCGAGCTATCAGAAGCCGAACGCGAAGTCTATGATCACATTTTCACGAGAGCCAAACGTACCTTCTCAGCCAACATCGAAGCAGGCACAGTTCTCAAAGCCTATACAAGTATTTTCGCTCAAATCCTCCGACTTCGCCAATCATGCTGTCATCCCATTCTAACCCGTAACCAAAACCTAGTAGCAGATGAAGAAGATGCTGCTGAAGCCGCAGACGCTGCAAGTGGTCTTTCAGACGACATGGATCTTCAACATCTCATTGAGCGCTTCAAGCTCAACGAAGAATCAATCGATACTAATATCTTCGGGGCACATGTCCTCGAACAAATCCGCGACGAAGCAGAAAATGAGTGTCCAATCTGTTCGGAAGAACCAATGATTGAACAAACTGTCACCGGGTGCTGGCATTCAGCGTGCAAAAAATGCTTACTAGATTACATCAAACATCAAACCGACAGAGGTGAAAGTCCCCGTTGTTTCAGCTGTCGCGAACGCATCAATCCACATGATATTTTCGAAGTGGTCAAAGATGAAGGACATCCCGAGAGTAAAAATGGGAAAACAAAAATAAGTCTTCAGCGAATCGGCTCCAATGGATCGGCGAAAATCGCAGCTCTGTTATCGAATCTCAAATCCATACGGAAAGAATCTCCGTCTATGAAATCAGTTGTGTTTAGTCAATTTACGTCTTTTCTCTCTTTGATCGAACCTGCTTTGACGAGGTCCTCGATCCCATTCTTGAGATTGGATGGTTCGATGCCACAGAAAGCGAGAGCGGCAGTTCTGGCTCAGTATAAAGATAGTGAGAAAGGGATCGTGCTACTACTTAGTCTGAGAGCGGGAGGAGTGGGGTTAAATTTGACGATGGCGAAGAGAGTTTTCATGATGGATCCGTGGTGGAGTTTTGCGGTGGAGGCACAAGCGATTGATAGAGTGCATCGGATGGGACAGGTGGGGGAGGTGGTGGTTAAGAGGTTTATTGTGAAGGGGAGTGTGGAGGAGAGAATGTTGAGGGTGCAGGAGAGGAAGAAATTTATGTGAGTTTTTTTTTTCTTCTTTTGTTTTTTTCTCTATTCTTCGATCCTTTTGAGCAGCCTGTTCGAATTTGTCTCTCGGCAAGCATATCATCTATCTATCTGCATATCACATTACGTAAGTCAAACTATCATTAACAAGACTAACATGCGAATAGTGCGAGTTCACTAGGTATGATGAGTGACGAAGAAAAGAAATTACAAAGAATCGAGGATATTAAGGAACTTCTCTCCTAAACATCATATTCTAGAGAAAGGGATTATAGCTGTAACAAGCAAGCTCGCTGAAGTCAAGTGAGGAGCCCTGGCATAGGAGATGCGAGGTGGATAGGTAAATAAATAGATGGGTGGATGGATGAGTATAAGTCAAACGGCAGACGAAGCAAGATATACTATCCGAAAAAGGGATAAGCTATTCGTGTATTGGATATTATATCCTACTCCTATGGGTATAGACATATACATACATACATATATGTATATATATCTACATACCATAAGGTTACATACTCTTACGCGTTACCAAAATTTCCAAAGAGGGAGGGAGCGGGAACTCAAGGAAAATTTGAGGGAAACTTAAGATTCCAGTAAATCAAATCAATAAACATCTACGCAGTCGACGAATCCAAACAACCAAAATGCATGCACAAAATGAAAGAAAATAAAAGGAGGTGAAATCACAAACCGCCATTGTTCATTTGTACCTTATCCCTCATACCTCACACACCTCATCCATACTCACGATTTCTCATCATTTATCTATTTCATCTTATTAATCTATAATCTACAACCTCTAACCTATAATTCCATTCTACCCCCCCCCCCCCCCCCGCAACATCGATATATCCTCAGTACTAGATCGATTGAGAAGTAGAGATCATTCGGAGATTCGATATTTGGAATTTCGAGATGAATGGATATGGATGATATACATATATACGTATCTAGTGCTGTGTCGTGCTGTAAAGCTATTTATTTATTGTATAGTTACATGTTTAGTAAGTAGCTGTTTATCTATCCAATGTAATATAATCCCGTCTCATCTAAGCTACTCTAAGCTACTTTCTTTCCCCTCCTTCTCTTATTCATATCTATATCCATATCTATAGCTAATATACTAGGTAGACACTTAATCATCAATACAATACAATACAGTAAAACAGTAAAGTAAAACAGCAAAGTAAAGTAAACCAAGTATAATAAATACTCTTCTACTTCTACTTCTACTTCTATCTTACTATTTGCCTACTTGCTCACCTACTCACCTACTCACCTACTCACCCATTCAAATTAAGTTCCCTCTCTCCTTCTCCTCCCTCTCCTCACAACATAGCATACACGAGTAATCTCATCCTTATGACACCTAACACCCCCCAGCCCACCTACCCACCTACCCGACTATTTGAACAAGCAATATTCACCAGTTGCCTCCAAGACACCAGGTAGGTGGGTAGGTACTAACAAGTACATATTCACAAAGTATCAATTTAATCATAACCCTATCACAGAACTCTCCCTCGAAGATATACAGATAGACAGATATACAGATAGACAAATAGAAAGATAGATATATCCTAAAAGTTGAATCCATTTCAATTCATTCGATTAAACAGCTAATTAAGCAATACCACTTCTATGTATATAGGTATCTAAACAATTACTAATAAATAACCCTACGTATCTTCTCCTTTCTTCTCTTCTCATCCACACAAGAGTAGAATTGTATTTCCTTTTGATTAATTAAAAAAGAACTCCATTTTTGTTCCATTCCATCCCGTCCCATCCCAATTCATTTCAATTCACAAGCATAAGAATATGCAAGTGAAGATCCGTCCATAATGTAGGGGGTATATCCGAACAAAGTACGCCTTCCGCACAAAGCAAATATAAAATCCTCTTTTTCCCTCCTGGTAAAGCTACCGAATACTCAATGCAAATGCTTCTAATTTTCCCAAACGCCGATAATTTTCAAATATTCATGAGTCATGAGATATGTATCTGATTAATGAGCTCTGTGGTCACTTCCATTTGCGCCATCCAATGCTGGTAAATGTTCATAATCAGGAATGGGGGGTCCGTCATACAATTCCGTGTTGACATAAGTTGGGGGGCTGGCGGGAACATTCTCATATAGAGGAGGTTGTTCCTCATCCCATGAGATGCCCAACCCCGATCTCTCGGTAACTGTGAGGTTGAAGTGCATTCTTAAAACTCTTGCGCCTCCAGTTGGTGTTACTTGTGTTGGTTTTTTGATAGGTGCGAATTCTTCGGAAACAATCATCTCAACAATGAGAGTGTGGAAAACTTCCGTGCCATCTTCAGCTTTCATATCGCAAATTGGTTTTGCATCAGGACGAATCGAGATAGGAAATTCGATTTCAATGGCTCCATCCGCTGTATCGTAATTTGATTTCCATCCAGATTTGATCTCCTCAGTTGCTAGAGTGCGGGCATCTTGATGAGCAGCACCTTTCTTGCTCTCACCTTCCTTGGTCACTTTGGAGGCATGTTTGGGGCATGCTGGTGAGATCACTCTGTGAGTTTCATCCAAACGCCACGTCAAACGCTTCAACTTCCAATGGTTCTGTGTCTTTGCATCCACATTACGATTTACAACACCATCCATGCGCATGGAAATGTTTGCTTCACCGATTGGATAGATGACAGGAGGAAGTTGACAGTTCGCAGTCAAATTTGTTGGTGGAAAGATTCGGATCGAGTTTCGAGGTGTGTCGGAAGGGATGATGGCACGCTTAATATTGAGGATGTGGGAGAGTTTCATTGGCTCGCCAGTCTTTGGCACCAATGTAGCTTTGAGAACGTATTCGATGTTGGACAAGCTACCCTTCATACTTGCAGGTAGATGTCCAGGAAGGAGAAAGCTGAATGGAAAGTCATGTTCACCTATAAAGTTACATTAGAATTTTAAAACCCAAGGTAAGAATGCATTGATTGAGTAATTACCTTTGCGAAGTGTAGCTGGACCTTGAAGGAAATTCCACGTCGTTAAATCCTTTGATTGGTGGGTACATTCATGGCAATGCGCATGGAATGGTTTCTTTTGTGTGACCTCCAATGCCAATCGCATCTTGAAAGATTCAATTGCAAAACTCTCATCGTGAATGTGTAACTTTAATTGACCTGAGAGTAATGCGCCAGTGCTCGAACTGGTAGAACCATAGAGAACCAATGGTGGTGACTCAATGGCACAGTCGAGTGTTGCACCGTGATATTGAGGAATAGATTTCGAAGAAGTTTTGGGGGAATGAAGACCGGGTATCGAGATACGTTTGTGGGTAAGAGAAAGGTCGGGCATCTTGGCTGCTTTGTCGTCTATGATAGAAGAGGCTGATGGTGTGCGACTTTTCAACGATGGTCTACTACTTGAATTCCTTCTGGAAGTTTTCTTTCCTTCCGTTGGTAAATCAAATGGATGGGAATGAGATCGAAAGAACGACGTAACGTGCTGCATTGTGGCAGGCATTGGTGGGGTCTTTTTGGTGGCGTCCTGGACAAGGGAAATAGAGTTTTTTTCTTCTTCTTTCGTATGGCGACCGCGCAACAGTATTTGTACTGCTTTTAATAGAAAACTTTCATTCGGGTTGGAAGTTGTTTAGTTGGAAGTGGTGGTTTGGTTCAAAAGTATCCTGGTAAGTAAGAGTGAAGGAAGATGAGAGGCGAGAGCTGGAGAATTTGAATCCGTATTCTTTTTTGGATGATGTGATGAGTGAGATATCACAAAGAAGTAGAAGAGGATGATGTAATATATAAATATGTGATATGTACGAGTAGGTATGTATGTATTTTGAGTAGATATTTTAGTGATTGTGATATATAGTTTTTATATTCTCCTTGTTTGTGTGGAGAAGTGAAAGGGTATAGATAGATGTATATGTATATCTCGAGTATGTCTTGTATATATGTTGTATTTATGTATGTGTGAATGAAGTGATGAATAGAAAGAATATTATTATATTTTGATATTGAATCTTGACTTGAGTATGACGGGAAAAGGATTTGAGCTAGGTATGTATAGTATTATAACTATTATAGTATTGTATATAAAAACTACACTTGCAAAAGGGTTTGAGAATACTAAACTCCTACTAGACCATTATAGTATCACCATACATCCATCTCTTACCTACTCATTAGACGCTCATTAGACATTCTTCTCCCCTTCTCCCCTTCTCCCCTTCTCCCCTTCTCCCTTTCCTTTCGAGGAATTCTATGTGTCAAATGGATTTCTAGTCGACCAGAATTTGAAGTCTGTGATTTCATCTTTTCCCTGGTTACTAGGTACACATGCCAAAAAAAGATGAGCCATTGGCCCATTGCCCCTCACATGGGAAAATTCGAATTATCCCTTGTTGGTTCTTATGGGTCGTGGTGCATTGTTCCTGTTCCACGGCTGCCATGCTTCAAATACTAAATTTATTATCATTATTATTATGGGGAACCGAAGAAAAAATCGATTTTACCGGTGATGGAAAACTCAGGAATGTCGTCTGTGTGTATCATTACTAGTAATTCACTACCTAGTTAGAACTTAGTAGGCAGTTAGTCTGGACATGATATGTTTTTGGTCCAGCCGTTTTGTTTGATGTTTCTAACTGCTCCAGCTGTGACTTGTTCTGATTTTAAGCGGTTAAACATCGCACGAGTCGTAGATCGTGGGACTAGAGAGCTATTGAAATTCTACACCGCAGAATGAAGGATGTGTAGATGGAGGTAGGAAGTCTTAAGTAGGTAGGTACGTGTATGTGTATGTGTATGTGTATGTGTATGTGTATGTGTATGTACATGGCCAGGAAACTCTTTGAACCCTTTGAACTCTTTGGTACTAGGTAGGTGTGGTCTCAAGGCTAATGCTTTGTAGTCATCCGTGAAGCTTAGCTACTAGGTCGCGATTGAAGGCGTCCACGTATTATTACCAGAGCTCAATTGATTTGCATTATATTCTATAAAATTAAAAATCTCAAATTCTATCTACATCAGTGTCCAAGGAAGTATACAGTCATAGTCATACCTGTGTAGATATTCAATATTAACTAACTACCTACCTAGGTATTCAACTCCAAGCAAAAAGAATTGGGATTTCCCTTTTAGATGTCAGGTACCTATAGAGTAGTATTTGTAGAGGAGGAGCTACATACTCCCAAACACCTCCCTGGTAAGGAATTACGTTTAGCTTCTTCTGGGGTACGCCCTGTGGATCCAGTATATTCAACGTCAAAACTTTTTTTCAAGCCAGTTAAATTCACAGATTTCAACAGCTGATGAGCAATTAGATCGATGACTGGTCAAATTTACCTGTACACTGACTATACTGACTACACTGACTACACTGACTACACTGACTACACTGACTACACTGACTACACTGACTACACTGACTACACTTACTACACTGACTACACTTGGGTATGGTCGTTGAAAGCACGTCAGCAAGTTCATATTCCTTTTGCGATGCACGTGTGAGTCCATGAGTCTATGAGTCTATGAGTCTATGGATCTAGGTCGTCGATGGATCTAGGAGTCTACTTCGTATGGATCTATGACACTACCCAGACAGCCAGCCAGCTACTCGGCCTTGTGCTATTCTAAGATCAAGACCGGACCTGAGTCTTCTTTCCTAAGAAACGGCTATGTTATTATTGAAACCCTCGCAATTGTTCTTCCTCACCAATGATATACTACTATCCATTACGATTCTTCCAGGCACAATGACGGAAATCCAAGGATTGTTTTCAGCATTATCAAGGGGTCGTATGCCAAGCGATATTGATGGGCGAAGAGATATCACACTAATTCCTACACAGATGAAGAGTTCATGATATTATTACCTTGTAAACGGCACGAGTAGTGCTTGGATACCTATGGATATTGAGCATGGCAACTTTCACGAATACGATATTTTCTCAATTCCCCATTACTGTACATCGTGTTCGCTCAAAGGAGCTGCACCTCCTGAGTCCTAACGTTTCTTCGATTCGTGTTCAGCTCCGCAAAAACAAAAAAAAATCAACCTAAGATTGTGACAGCACGAAGAACACGATGGTGATATCACCACATGATGTGACGATAGTTGTGGACTCTTGAATGACCCTTATTAGAATCAGGTTGAACCAATCTCAAGCCAGTCAACGACCATCACCCATGTTATGATATTCTTCTTAGGCCATAAGGCTTGGAGCTCACTCCACCAAATGAAATATGGAGAATCTCGTAGATCATTCACACTATGAACCGACATGCGAGCATGACATCCATCCATCAATTGCAAACTCCATTTCGGCCCACTCCGACTTTTTTTTGATCTTCTAGAATCTTTTGGTTGTCAAGGGGATTCGCAATATACCTCTACGGTTAGCCATCGACAGCAAGAATCATCATGATATTACGAATTAATACTAACTCATGGTGCAATCAATTCCAACACATGCGGGGAAATGATACAATTCTCGAGAATCTACAGTCTACAGTGTCATGTCAAACTGTGCAACTTTTGAGAATTGCCTAGTATTTATCCATAAGTCTGTGACTCGTACATTGGGGTTAAATCCCAATCCCCCCCACAGAATGGCGTTGCACAATTCAATTTCTCCTCGGAGAGAATTATGTGCTTGACGCCTTCCAATTTGATCCTCTCCATCGGATCTATGCCTTCGTCTCATGCATACCATACGGAAGAGAACAAGCGACGACATGGCATTATTTTTTTCATTCTCACCGTGATACACCGGAACCTTTCATCAACTCTTCCAACAAGAATCCCCAAAATCGGGATATACCTTCCCAATCCGGCTGGATCTGACAATAGCCGCAAAACCCCATGTGATTCCATCGAGCAAGAAAAATCACATTTGACGACAAACTGGAAACACATCGTGCAACGAACCTCCATCTTAATTTTCATCGCTCTTCACAATTCCAGACCGATCTCTCGGCTGTCCAATGAAACCCGGAAGACCTTCTCAAATCCTATTCGATCATATTCAATACCTGTTACATAACATTAAACCTTATTTTGTCGTATCCTCCACCACTTTTCATGCCCTCATCAATATCAAGACTCAAGAGTGGAAGAATCACGGCGAGGTGGGAACTTGGAAGATTTACTCGATGAGATCCACAGGTACCTTAAGTATCCACTATCGTGTACTTTGGAACAGTTGAACACATACCCCCCCTCCTAAAAAAAATCAGATCTTCCAAGCTTTCCAGATGATGCTAAATTAGTATGAGAAATTTTTAAAGAAATTTTAGACTTCCCGTCGCTGCGCTCACGGTCCAAGTCGGCTGTATCTCCACTCATGTACCGCATGTACCCTCGATTATACTTTTCTAGAAATCTGATGTTTTGCGTGCGAGATGAATTCTACCGAGAAAAAGCGAAAGACGTGGCGTGACAAAATCTTCCGATTGGATCATACAGATTCGGGGATGTCCTTCCTTGATCTTTAATGACTCAGGGGGAAGACATGCAAATTCTTCCCCGGTTCGGCGGCTGTTTGTCTCCATGTGAAATTTTTCTTTGACCAGCAGGGCAGAAAAAAACTTGGTGCGAAGCTTGAAGCTTGAGCCTTGAAGCTTCTTCTTCGTTTTTCGCTCACCGATCAAAGCCGATTCTGTGGATCTTCTCTACCTCCACAATTGAAAAGGAGAGCAAGGAAGCCCCGAAATAGGAGAGATTCTAGAGTTCCAGAATCTGCATGGTAAAAAGCCTCATCCTTTCACCATGTTACCTTGTTGGCAAGCCTCAGGAATTGAAGATTCATCATCACTGTGGAAACGAACGGTGAAGAACGTATTGTTGGAGAATTGGAGTTTGAATGAATAAATGTGAAGAGTGGAGCTTTTTTTTTCTGCTACGTACGGAGTACGTGCATTGTTGCATTGCAAACTTGCAATTGACAGATCATGATGGATGAAACGAAACGTCAAATCTGGACAAGGGAATGTGGTCCTTGCGAGACGAATGATCATCCTCTTGTGAATTTTCTTCACTGTTTCTTCAACGGTAGGCAGGTGGAGATTAGTATGGGTGGGTATGAGAGGTGTAGAGTGTCGAGACTCGAGAGTCGAGACGGTTTTGAATGTGATGGATGCATCAGTTAACGTTGCTGGCATGTTACAGATGGCCGAGTATGTGTGTGTATCGTTGGCTTTCTCCACACGTGAAAGAGTCCAGATGCATATGGGCAGACTATCAAAGTCGACAGAAAGTCTATTCAACAATAGCATGTGTTCAATATACATACACTGTATTTATTCAAACAGCAGTGCTGTGGATTTAAGATCATGAAAGTCTTCTAACATTCATCGCAACAGGATATCATTCCACTGTTTGGCATCAGGTTATCACAGTCTTCATCATTCTTGAAGAATAAACCTGCATGGCGAGCGCCGGTTTCCGTTATGGTGGTCAGCTAAATCGTTAGTAGGTAATCTTTCCCACTTCATATTCCATACCCATAACATCATTGACTATTCTATCTCAAACTATCATCTTCTTTCTCGATCTATATCGGATTTTCTCCCTCTTCCCCAGTAATTCTAGATGAACATCATATTTTCCATCCATCTACCTACCTCCGTATAACACTTTTTCCCTCTCCCCTCCCCTCCCCTCCCCTCCCACAAACCACAAACCACAAAAAAACGAGCAAACGCACGCACGCACGCACGCTCCCGTCCCTTTCCAATATTCTGCCCTGCCTAACTAACTAAGTAAAATCCCTTACTAAAAAACCCCTTCCAAACTTCTCCCCCACCAAAACCCAAACAAATCCTCAATCTGCCCCACATCCATCAAAATCAAAAAACACACATACCATCTTATTACTCGCTTCATACATCCCAACCAAAACCAAAACCAAAAAACCAAAACCAAAAATTTGAAAAAATTGCTGAGAAAATAAAAGAATCAGCAAACTCATTTGTTTGACCTACGCAGGGATCGAACCTGCAATCTCTTGATTCGTAGTCAAGCGCCTTGCCATTGGGCCAGCAGGCCGGTTTATGAGTGTTTGGATGATTTGTTGAGGGAGAAAGGGGGAAAAGGATTATGTTGATGGGAAATTGTGGAGGGAAATTTGGGGATTTGGGGGGAAGGGGAGGAGAGAGGAGAGGAGGAGATAGGCTATAGGGTTAGGTTTTTGGATTTGAGGTTGGAGTTGGTTTGGGAGTTTAGTCAAATTTGAGGATCTTGATTTCGGAGAGGAAGGGAAGGTGGGCGTGTGCTTTTTATGTGTACTTTTTGTATATGTATGTGTGTAGGTATGTGTATTTCTTTTCCCACCTTCTAGTAGAGAAAAAGATGTGCAGCTGTAATCTGATAGGGGAGTAATATAGGAGTAAGGGTTAAATATCTAGGGGATGGATATAGTATGAGTGATATGATGAAGAAAGAATGGAAGGGAAGGGGAGGAAGAGTATTAGGTATGAGTTTCAATGCCTTTTTTTTTTTTGGAAATGGATGGGATGGGATGGTTGTTGGGTGGGTATGTAGGGGGGGATTTGGTGTGTGTGTATTTCAAATAATGGATGAAGTTGGAAATAATTAACTTCGAAAAATCGAACTGAGAGTATATGAGTTGATGAGTTGAGGATGATTTGGGTGTGAGTGTGAGTATGTGTGTTATATATATATATATATATACACAAGTTCTTGTTTTCGGAGGATAGAAAGGGGAAGGGAGGGGGGAAGGGGAGGGGAGGATGAGAAGAAGAAGAAGAAGAAGGAGCAGGAAGAGGGATGGGAATAGTATGCTTTTCTTTTCTTTTCTTTAGTTTGTATAGATGAATGGATGTGTGTATACTTGGTCAATACATTTGGAATGGGAGTTGTTCATTGCGGTATTGTTATGTGGTTGTATGTGTGATGGTGGAATAAAGTGTATATATATATCTTTCTTTTAGTAGAGAAGGAGGAGGAAAGGTAAAGAAGCAGAGTACGGGGCATCTTTCTTTCTTGAAAGATTTATACTGACTACGTTAGCTATAATATGTAGAGTGAGTAGAGTATCGTTACTGTTCTTCTTATAAGTAAATGGTGATTCGAATCTCTTCTCCTCTCCTCACAATATCACACATCTCAATAATCAATCATTAAAATTATCATTCTCTGCTGCGTTACATCAAAATAACATGACATTTTTGAAGAGAAAAAAAAGGCGCAGGAAAAATGTTAAAAGCATTATATTCCAGAAATAGGAAAAGGAAATGTCATTATTGATATTCGATACATCAATACATCAATACCCATATCAAACCATAAATTTCATTCTCTCCCAACTCAAAAGTACAAAGAAACACCTCCGTCCTCTTCTTCAGAAGTATCGCCAGAATGATAATCTGCTTCTGACATATTTTGATGTTGCTGGTGTGGAGTGCCCTCATTTTCTCTACTCGTTTGTGAGAAATCAAAATGTTCATTTCTTATTTGCTTGTCGTCATCATTATTATCATCATCGTCTTCTTCTTCTTCTTCTTCATATTCTCCAACTAGAGATTCACAATCCTCCTCCTCATCATCACCTACTGCAGACTCACAATCCTCATCCTCATCTTCAATACCATCACCTCCCACTCCACCCATCTCATTCCCTACAAAAGACCCACAACCCATCCCCCCTCTCCCCCTCACCTCCGATATCTCCGTCAAAGAATCCGGTTTCCACCCCCCGGGCTCTCTCATCTCCTTAATCTGCATCAAAACCTCCCCCCTAAAAACCCTCGACATCTCAATCAACACCCCCTCTCTAATCTTCTCCCCCCTCTCATCCCCCTCCTCCACATCCGGCGCTCTCCAATTCAAATAATGATTACAATGACTTCCTGGCACTACAAACTTTCCCGGATGCACTCTAATATAATGATAACAACAATAACACGCCGGTTTACTACACGCGATATAGCGATCATTGTCCACGAAATGGAGATTCCTTGAGTGGAAATGCTGAAGCAGGAGTAACTCGGCGTGGATTTTCGGACGCCAGTTGGGGTTTGTGCAGTGGGAGGAGAGATGGGTGGAGAGTTGATATTTGTGGTCCATTTCTGCGAGGGCGGCGCGGTAAGAGGTGATGGCGAGAGGGTCGCTCGTGGTTCGTCCGATGAGGGCGGAGAGGGTAGGGTTGCGAGCTTGGAGGGGAGGGGGAAAGGACGAAGAGGAGGGGAGGAGGGAAATGGTGAGTTGGGTGAAGAGATGAGGGAGTCGGTTGCGGGTGGATAGGAGGATTTGGATGGCTTTGGGGGTATGATTTAGACGGCCGATGGTGTGGCGGATTTGGGTAAATCGAGTGGCGAATGGAGAACCGAGTTTGATGAGTAGTTGGAGGTGTGTAAATTCTTGTGACACAGTTGTACATGTTTTGTGGCAGAAACGACAGAGTTGAGATGGATACCTGGTGAGACTGAGAAGCCCTTGAAGCCATGCGTGAAGATGGGTCGAGGATTCTTAGAAGTTGATTTTGTCAGATAAGAATACATATAATGCATATGAAACTTCTTACCTTTATCTTGCTTATCCTCTCTAATTGTCTTCCATTCTCTCAACACAAATTTGATATCCCGAGCCAAAAAAGATGCATAGGAAGAAATTCTCTTCTCAGCATATTTTACCGATAACTCAAATATTCTAGCCTCAATATCCTCCCTCTTTTTCTCGAAATCCTTAATCCAATCATATCCAGCGCCACCTAGAAGTCCCAGCACTTTTTTCAAAAACTCCACACCCCTTTCCGGTCGCGAACACCTGTTCCAAGCAACATGATATACGATTACCCCCTTGTTCATCTGCTGCAACGCAATTGCAGTCGTGCTATCACCTCCTTTTTCATAATCGCATAGATAGGCAAGATGTCTTGTAAATGATCTCCTTAGCTTGGTTCGACTCATTTCGTCCATCTCGTGCTTTTTGTTCACATCAATATCCAAAATCTCATCGTCGAAAGTATCTGTTGGGGATTCTTCCTCTAGAATTCGTGAGCCTCGGTTAGAGCCAAAGACGGTGAGGAGAATTAATGCTTCGTAGAATCGCTTGAGGAGCTTGGGGGCAACGGGGATGAGAGATGGGGGTGGGGATGTAAGTGGAAGTGGAAGTGGAGGTAGAAGTGAGGTTGTGAGTGTTATGGTACGATGTTTTTTGGACTGAGGTTGACCTTTTGGTGGGGGCTTGGATAGAAGTTGTGTTGATTTTGGGGGGCTCGAGATGAATGGAGGAGTGGAAGCGGTTAGGAGGTGGGATATGGATAAGTTGTTCTCACTGAGTCGGTGAGGGCCTGGGATGGTCCTTTGTATACAGTGTTCTTCTGGATCTTTTCCTTTCCCTTTACTCTTCCCTTTCTTTGGAAGGGATTTTGAAGGGATCACACATATCGCTGGAGAGGTGACATCCTTCTCCCGAGAATTTCTGGATCTGGTGTTGGGCGAGTTGACGATAGGGTGGCGCTTTATAGTTTTTTCACCTTTTGCTAACTTTTTTTTTGAAGCCTGAGATACTTTGCTTTTCGCTCCCCTTTCGACATTGGAGAAAAGCGGTTCAGTGAAGATGGGAGAAGAAGAAGTAGAGAGAGAAGTGGATGGTAGAACAGAACTCAGTTTTGTCTGAACTTTCTCTATAGTCACCCCCTTCTTCAAGAAACTCGTACCTTTTTGACCAGTTGCTGGTGCCTTTTTCCTTTGCTCCTTCGCATTACCTCCTTGCTGATTTAGACCATGCAATGCAGTCACTTGATCACCACTTCCACTCAATCCAGTTTGTGATACACACTCGGACGTACTTTTTGATTTTGTTACAGATTTCGTCATGATTAGTATTCATTGATAACGTCCATGAAGAACTATCTCCGTCGAGATAGAGTGCTAGTAGAGAGAAGTTTTTGTTTGATGTTGCGATAGCCTTGTTCTACAATCATCCATGTATATATGCAGGCATCCGCTGGCGCGAGTCTTGACCCCCAGCTTCCCGGTAAGTTGTCCAATGAGCAATAATATTGCGTGCGGGGTAGACTTCTATAATTGACTGAAGCAGACGCCCGAATCGAGAGTTTCGGAGGGAGTGCAAAAATCACACATGGACCCTTTCATATACATTTGTTTTGTTATACAAAAAGATGTAGAGCGTTTCATTGGCTCATGTGTAGTTACACTGATCGATAAGGATGCTTATTTAAGAACTATAGATATATTTATCATGTATTATCCTGTGGAGTTAAGAATGAGGTGATGGCTTTAAGTGTGTAGAATAATTCTCGTCACATATTGAAGTCCCGCGTGCATTTATCGAAATGCTATATCCTTATACCTAGAAAAAGACGCTTAGGTTTGGGTTATAGCTTCAAAGATAATGATACTACCCATCCCTGAAGCTGCGCTGGCATTTCATGTATGTAGAAGACTAAGAGTTGGCATATAAATTTTAACACTCCACATAGACTCCCGGGTCTTGCTCTTAGACTGGAGAAGAACCTTTAACCAACCTTGCAGCGTAAACAGACCATAGGTGGTTATGGTATGTGAATTAAATGAGAGACATCGGCTTCAAAAGCTACAAACTCAGATACAACTAGACTACAAATTGTAAAACGACCATCCAGCGTTGCGAAGACTCAATGTTCGAGCTTCATCAAATGATGAACATTGTTTTTTTGCATTCGAGTTAGGTAGAAATCAGATCAAATCGAGCATCCGAATGTTTACAATATCTTACCATTTCATGGGGGTTTAATAAGAATCAGATTAAGATATACCTTGCATAACTTGCTTTGAAATAACTAGGAACGTGTATAATGAGAAGTATGAAGATGAACTTGTTTAATAGAGCAGAAATACTCCACAGATTACGATCTTCTGATGAGTCAATAAAGCAGCTTCACCAACTTCTTGACTGGGTACAAAAGATGATAAGTCCAATTGGGTTTATATTAAAGGAAAATCGAACACATTGACCTGAATATACATAGAGATATAAGTACACGTTACAAGGGATCGTGCTTTCAGAAATTGCATTACAGAACCCAAAATCAGAACAAGGCAGACCAACACTTTATAGTTATGAAATCTATAAGGATTATCAAAATGACTTATTTTGAATGGGATCTGATGGACCTGGGGACTTTCTGGGGACTTTCTGGGGACTTTCCGGGTCCAACAAAAACCACTCACTACTCATTCCAGGGAAAATGCTCAGTAGGTGGCCTGCAAAAATTGTGAATCCAGACAAACAGCACATCAACAGAAAGACTTGAAAGCTTCTAGGAACATGTTCCATGAAGTGGTTCATTTGGCCAACATATACGATTTAAAGAATTAGAAAAGTAAGCAATGTTCGAATAAACATTAGTAGGAACTCGAGTGCAATAAAACATCGTCAAAGTGAGACATGGAGATGATAAGATTTTCACTAGAAAATGGGATGTGATCGTAAGTTCCAAATCGTGTAAACAAGCTCACTGTGCTTTCCCAGTGAAGTTCTCCCACATAGGCACTTCTCTTCTGAGGTGCTTTCGAGGTATCCGTTGAATGCTTGAAATTCAAATCGGCAGGCATTTGATCTGCAATTGATTACCTAATCCGAGCCGAGATTCTCCCAATCTAGCTTACGATAACCAAAGCTCCAGAGCTTCATGCCACATTGGAGGTCCATACCCCATTCGACATCATTCATTATGCGACTCCTTCTAAATTTGCTTTGTCTGACTCTGTCAATACTTCCCAGAACTTTGGCAGTCTTCGCAGACGAAGCTTACACGGTTGACTACCATCACGAATTACTAGGTCTCCCACAATCAGACACAACCTTCTTCTACAAGCCTAGGGAAACTGAACAAGGCGCGCTATTATATACATTAAGTGATCTTGGCGTCCTTGGAGCTGTTAATCCAGGCACGGGGGACGTTCGATGGCGACAAATACTGGCGAATGATGATAATCACGGAGAGGGCTTTCTGCGACCAGTCGAGGGAGCTGGTACAATTATTAGTGCTTTGGGCAACAGAGTAGACGCTTGGGATGCGAAGAGTGGAAGGGAAAGATGGGGAAACATTTTCACAGGACAAGCAAAAGATATGGAGGTAGTTGAGGGGTTTGACAATGTCAAGGATGTTTTGACCTTATTCGAAGATGCTGGAAAAATCGTGGTACGGAAACTTAATGGAGATAATGGAGATGTTGTTTGGGAATATGTTGATGCTAGTGGTGACTTACCTCTACAAGTCAGCACAAATGTTAGAGACATTTTTGTTGTCACTCTTCATGGTTCCTGGGGAGGTTATAGCGTCAAAGTTACCACTCTGGACCATTTGACAGGCAAAAGAGTTACCGAATACACACTCTCCACCAAAGGAGATGTTCATACACCGGAGGATGTTTTACTTGTCGGAGCCAACTCTGCTGCTCCTATTATTGCTTGGACCGATAGATCGCTGAAGAGTCTCAAGGTCAATATTCTAGGTAAACCAAGCGACTTGCAGACATTGCCTCTAAAAGAATCGGATGGCGAGCTTACAAAGGTCTCTATTCACGCGCCTAATTTGGCGCAATCCTTGCCACATTTCTTGGTGCACAGTCACTCGGCAACTTCAAACAGAGCAGATGTTTATCATATCGATATGAAAAGTGGTAGCATTAGTAAAGCATATGAGATCCCCAAGCTTGCAGGGAGCGGTGCTTTCTCAACCAGCTCGCAAGGTGCCAACGTCTACTTCACTCGTTTTACCGAGGAAGAGACCTTTATCTTTTCTTCAATGTCTCATGGAGTTTTGGGTAGATGGCCAATTCAAGCAGAGAAGCAACATGACCGACTTCGATTTCTCCATGGTGCATCAGAAGTAGTCCAGAAAGCACCTGATACTTATGCTGTAAGATCAGCTATGGTGACTGTGGAACAGGACTGGGTTCTCGTGCGCAATGGCGCTGTAGCTTGGTCTCGCGTCGAGGGTCTTTCTGGAGTTGTGGCTGCCGAATGGGCTGAAATTCCAGCCTCTGAATCATTGGCAGAGACACTTGAGGCAGAAGCTCACAGCAACCCCCTGCAAGCATATATTCACCGAGTCAATCGTCATATAAATGACTTGGAATACCTTCCAGCATACTTGGAAAAGTTACCAGCCCGAATTTTAAGCGCCATCTTACCTGGAGATTTGGTTACACCAAATGAAAGTGTTTTAGAACGAGATAACTTTGGCTTCAACAAGTTAGTTATCGTTGCAACCCAAAGAGGTCGTTTGTATGCACTTGATGCTGGATCTCAAGGGCGCGTCGTATGGAGCTTTAAAGCTTTCGATATACCAGCTGGCAATAAGTGGGATGTTAAGTCCATATTTGTCAACAATGCTAAAAGTACAACAACCGTTCGAGGCAGTCAAGGAGAGTATATTATCGTGAACACTACAACTGGAACGGGACTCGAGGCTATAAACCCTGGGCAGTGGCCACCTGTTCAGAGCGCGGCTGTCGTTGACAGTAACCTTGGCAGGTGGGCGTTACCTATTGGCATCGATGGAAATCCTGGCGATATACCAAAAGATTGGGCACCAAAGGAATTGCTTGTGGTTCGAGGCGAGAACGGTGAAGTCAAAGGCTTAAAATTTGACATTCAAGGTGCTGATGCCAAACCTATCTTTACCTGGTCATTCCAGCCACCTTCTGGCCAAAGGATCGTCGAGGTAGTCTCCAAACCCGCACATGATCCGGTTGCGTCGATTGGGCGAGTCCTTGGTGATCGTACTGTTATGTACAAATACTTGAATCCCAACACTGTTTTGGTCACTGCCGTCTCCGATAAATCCTCAATCGCCTCCTTTTACCTTCTTGACACAGTTTCTGGCGATGTTCTTTATTCCGCAAACCACGAAGGCGTTGACACCAAGAAACCCATTGCTTCTGTATTCACCGAGAACTGGTTCGCATATTCTTTATGGAGCGATGAATTGTCAACTACCGCTTCTCTGCATGGATCAAAAGGATATCAACTCGTCGTCACCGATCTTTACGAGTCTCCTATTCCAAATGATCGTGGAACCCTCGGCTCGAATGCGAATGCATCAAGTCTTGACCCATCAGAAGTACCAAATGCTGGCCCAGTTCTTCCCCATGTTATTAGCCAATCATTCGTGGTTCCCGAAGCGATAACACACATGTCTGTTTCCCAAACCCGCCAAGGTATTACTACTCGTCAACTTCTTTGTACTTTGGAATCCAATTCCATCATTGGTATTCCCCGTTATCTTCTCGATCCCCGCCGACCAGTTGGCCGAGACCCTATCCCTGCCGAGCAAGAAGAAGGACTTCTTCGTTACTCGCCTGTCATCGAATTCGATCCAAAACTTATCATCAGTCATAAACGTGAAGTTCTTGGTATCAAAGGTGTCATTACTAGCCCTGCTATACTTGAAAGTACCAGTCTAGTTTTCGCGTATGGAATTGATGTTTTCGGAACAAGAGTTAACCCTAGCGCTGCCTTTGATATTCTAGGCAAAGCATTCAACAAGCTGAGTTTAGTGGCTACTGTTTTGGCATTGGGAGTTGGTGTTGCAGTTTTGGCGCCTATGGTAAGTTATTTTACTTTGTCTACGTATTGTTTAATGAGTGCTGTGCTAATAGTTTCATAGGTGAGAAGGAAGCAAATCAATGGCAGATGGTTGAATGCATGATTATGATTATGATTATGCTATAGAATTTTGTAAATTATGATAATATAAGGAGGGTTAAAAAAGCGTTACTCTCATCAAATACCAGGGATTTCACTCATGCTATTGGTAAACTGGTTTTTTTTGGCATGGTTCCATCTTGTTGCGGAATTTCTATCAGCCATATGAAATGAAGATAATGTTGATATTTTGATTTATAATTTTGGCTGACATATATCTTCACCTTGTTTGACTGCGGCAGATTTGTAACCAACTCAATCACTGCCAATGCACCTCATCCCCGTTTAACTTTTTGAGATAAAGATTTAGGAGCAACGCACATGGCATTAGCCATTCAAAGATGAAAATTAAACTTTTTCTTCATCATTCCCCAATTTCATAATCATTAATTGAAGATTATTACCAAGCAAGTGTTTACGCACATTGGGACTCTTCTTGATGGATCGTCGTGCTCCGCTTTGACGAGGTGAGGTTGAATTGAGGGGATTGGCTCGATTGGTAATTCATAGTATGAAGATAGTGTGGAGAACCGTTGTCAATTATTGATCTTCGTCATCGATTCTTTTAGTCTCAAAATAGGTGTCGGTACCCCCACCCAAAACACCCCTCCTTTTTTAATTGTGGAATGCAGGTGGAGAGAGCTTGCTTGTTGACACATTCGGATTTATCGCATTTAAGAGTTATATCCTCTATACGCGTAAAGATATTTTGAGTTTTGTTCGGACTTGTATTTATATACCATCTTTTCGCACTTTGGTTTGGGACTCGTTCATCCAGATCCTATTTCCTCATTCATCTATCTTATTCAATAAAATAGTCGAGTAGCAAACATGCCGGGAAAATACCAAAAGCTCGTTTCCAAACACGTTCTCGTCATAGGTGGCTCTGCCGGGATCGGATACGGTGTAGCAGAAGCCTCACTCGAAAGTGGTGCATCCGTTACCATTTCCTCTTCTTCTCCAGATCGTGTCGCCAAAGCAGTTGAGAAACTCCAGAAGAGTTATCCCGATGGAAAAATCAACGGGTTTCCATGCGATCTCTCTAAACCCACGCTCGAAGCCGATGTTGAGAAATTGTTTGAACAGACAGGGAAAGTAGATCACATAGTCTTCACAGCCGGTGATGCGTTAGCTCTTGCCCCGTTGGAGAACGCGTCGCTAGAGGATATGCAGAAGGCGGGACAAGTGAGGTTTTTCGGACAATTGATGGTGGCGAAAGTGGGGAGTAGATACCTTAGTGAGGGACCACAGGCTTCGATAACGTTGACGACGGGGGCGACGGCCGATAAGCCGATGAAGGGGTGGAGTATTGTTACTAGTTTTGCGGCAGGATTGCATGGGATGGCAAGGGGTTTGGCGGTCGATTTGGCGCCCGTGAGAGTTAATGTCGTGAGTCCTGGTCCGGTGAAGACGGAGTTGTGGAATGGAATGGGAGAGGAGGTGAAAGAGAAGATGTTTAAGGATATAGCGGGTAATGTGTTGACGAAACATGTTGCATTACCAGAAGAGGTTGCGGAGTCATATTTGTGGTTGATGAAGGATAGTAATGTGACTGGAACTGTTGTTAGAAGTGATTCTGGTTCGTTGCTTGTGTAGCTGCAGATAGCAATGCTCCGGAAATAGGACTAAGCAATACAACTATCGAGTGGATGTATGGTATCATTTGATAATTCTGGTTTTGACAATAAAGTGATAAAATCTATTAAGAATCGTTAGATGACATAGTAGAATTGATGTCATTGATTTTCCAACCAACTCCCTCACAAGTTTGCCCGTTGTCATACCACTTCAATAGTGGAAGCATTTGACTAGCAACCCATCTAGCTGTGGTGGTATGATTACTCCCATCCCCAAAAGGTTCGTCCGTACGATCGGGCCGACTTTGTGGATCAGACGAGAGCTCATGTCCCAAAATTGTTGATCGACCGTCAGCAAGTGCTTGAAAAATAATCAGTTGATCTTGAAGATACTCATCTACTAAACCTCCTTTTTTAAACTCGGAATCAAGATCTCCAACAACCTTCCCTGCTATCTCAATCGATATGTCTTCTGCAGTTCTATCCTTTGTCTTTCTATCGTACAGCCAGTCGCGCCCAAATACTAATCCGGTAGAGGTATGAGCGACTAAAAGTGTGTAGATGCGATGCGTATTCTCTCTTAAAACGATATTGATCTTTACTTCAGGAAAGCGTTGCTTAATAGTTGTAGCCAAAGCAGTTTCAAGCGGTTCCTGGAGCGTCTCAAGTACTAGAATTGAGATATCTATTTCCTTTACGCTTCCGCGTTCAGTTGGCCAATTTGGGACTTTCAGAGACTGGCCGAAAGGTATGGGATGTATTTTGAACTCTGCATGGCCCAGCTTTAAGGGACCATGTGACCATCCTCTAACTTTGAGTTCTCGCTCTACATAAATACCGAACCATTCGAGAGTTGGTAATAGTACTTGGTCGAGATACTCATATGATAGTGAGAAACTTCCATTGGTCCCTCCTCTTATTGAAAGCCTGATCGGACGGGCCGCGGCATCATTTGCAAATAGCACGACAGGAAGAATTGCCTGAAGTACAAGTAGGATGCTAGATGCAGAATCTGCATCAATCTTGATATCTCTATCAATAGTATAATGACGGAGAGAGTTGGGCTTAAACTCAATCGTCTTGCTCCCAACAAAACATCCAGTTATCTCACCGGATGTGATTTTCGCGATCCATTTTATAGCAGAAACGTGCTGTGCCTTTAGACCGCCATTCCTTTTGCCCAATCTTTACTTATGAGTTAACGTATCGGGTGAAATTTATAGATAAATGCTTTTTACCTGTTACCTCTGACATTCGTAATTAGGAGAGGGGTTCCGGTCAGAGCAGCTAGTGAAACCGCTATCCTGACAAGTCTGCCAAAAAGAATCAACAAAGCATGCAAAACTGATATGGTACTTGAACACTCACTGCCCACCACCTTCGCCAGTTCTCCCATCAAGCTTTACTGATTTTTGTGGTGCCGATTCCGCCATTGTTGCGTCTGTAGACTCTGTCGTGAGAATAGTAAAGGTATTTATATGCCGTATTGAACGATTTGCTTTCCTACTTGCAAGACTCCAAGAACAACAATGATTTTGAGACTGTGACAAAGGGCACGATCAAGTCACAGATTACTTGATCTTATACCTCTGGTGTACATGAATGAGTCATTGACCGAATAAGGAGTTCGGACTGTGGCCATGCTTATACGTGAAGTTGTTCAACAATTTATGACCCGAAAGCGATCGAGATAACATGCTGTCAAGACACTGCTCTCCATATCGCGCTCAATACTTCTTCTCGAATTCCCCCTTCATACACTGGTACATTGCGTTATCGATGGAGCATATATTTGTGGCACGAGCACGAGCCAGTTGAACCACATGAACTATTCTCACCCCGCAAACTGATCCGCTCAGCCTCTCCACAAATCTTTGGTCCAGACCTTGGCATTACACTGCCTTAGCAAGAGAATGTCTTGTCAATAGCCTTACATATATTGAGACATCATTGGAATCCTCTACGGCGCCGTCCATAATGATCAACAAGAAACTCGAACTCGACACACTGCTCGCAGGAAAGCCGACAAATTCCACATCACAATGTCGCGAATGGGGCGACAGCAATCGCATGCGAGTGGTTTGAATTCCCACTTGCATCCAAAGCCAGGTCGCTTTTCACTCTGGCCCGGGAGGAGAACAAACGTCACTGCCGCGAGAGAGGAACCTGCTATAAGTAGTGGTTCTGGGTTAATGCTTGATGTATGTTCCGAAATATCCACCTTTGCGTTCTATGAACCCCTTCATTTCGTTAACATCTCCGTAGCCCCCGCACAGCGATCTAATCGTTAGCTCGCCCGTTATTCTCCCGGAAATCGAGTTAACAAAATCCAATATATCGCAAGATCTCTTCATCGGCGCATTGCATGATCCTAATTATATTCAATTGCAGGAAAATGTGAGGAAGGTGCGTAGAGCATTGGTGGGACCGGAACCTAAAAATATAGATGCCGCCTGGGAGGTTTACAAAAGACAGAGAGAGGAGTCTCTGGAACATTGTCGAAAATTGATCGAGAAATCGCGTAAGTCCTTTATTATTTTGGGATAATTCACAACCTATTTATAACTTCATTCTATTTGTTCATGAAACTAAATGCAATAATTCATTTAGAAGAGCATCATGCTCGAAATCCATCATTCGAATCCAGCATAGGCCCGTTGGATACGCGATCGTCTCTCAGCAGTGGATCATTTGACGATGGATCTCTACCATTTCAAATCAATAACTCGTGGCTGTCAGCTATTTGTGATTATAAAGCCTTCCAGGAAAAACTTGCCACTACCCTTCGTACTTCTCTTGAAGTAACGTATGCTGCCTACGAGCCCGATGCATCTCAACGCCAGCTTAAAATCTTCTTAGTAGATAAGGAGCATCGGAAAAGTGTTATTACAAAATGGCGAGATACAAGTGTTCGTAGAGTGAAGTCGGAAAAACCCGAATTCTTCGAAAAGTACAAGATACGATCCTTGAACTTCGACAAACTGAAGCATGATATTGAAGAAACGGAAAGCTTGTTCGACACAGGTCATACACCAAATAGAGTCGTTCGTGAATCTATTATTTATAAGAATGGAGACACAATCTTAGAATTTGCAAATCGCCCTTCGGATAGTCTTCCGGTTATTAGATTTCGTGTGTCGTCCCATTTTTTGAGCCCAGACGATGTTTCACCGTTATTCTCTCAAATGCTCTGCCCCGGGCCAATGATTCCGCCAGATATGAAAGATCTCCCCAAAGCACCAACCAAGATCTTTGGAAAGGACGGCATTGGAGTAAATGTGTATCGTATGCCACAGATGGAGCCTAACAGCCATGAGGCACTGGCACTTCTCTTCCACGCTATACATGGACATACCCAAAGGCTTCCACGGGAAGATATTGATTTTCCAGTTTTCGTCAGTATTGCAGATGTATGCTTAAGGTACAGGTGCACATCGCCTGTAGAGTTACAAGTGGAGTATCAATGGCTACCTCAATGGGAATCTCAAGCTACTGAAAGCAATCCTGAAGAACTTCTACTTATCGCGTATACATTTGGCGCAAGAGATCTGTTCACGCGTATCTCTAGAAACATCATTTTAAACTCGAAAGATGGCGACGATGAGAGTCAAGGTCAAAGACTTTGGCCGCAAGCTATCAAGAACACGATCAGAACACGCAGGGCAATATACATGGAACAAATCCTTGATTATTGTGCGAGCGTTATAAACGAATACCTTCAGCCACCAAGGCAGAGCGCAGAAAGATCTGTTCATGTAGGATCACTTGAGCTTTCCACGGTACGATGCCCAAGAGGATCCCATACTTGCGACGCCACAAATCTAGGCTGGCTCATGCTAGTGTACAACGAATTGGGTGTCTCTCCTCTTTCCCCCAAACCATCATCGAAGCGCAGTCTAAAGGAACTGATTGACTGCTTGAGATTGATGCCTAGTCCACCCCAAACTCATATTGGTGTCTGTGATTTCGCTCCTGACTTTAGAAATAAAATAAATGACATTTCGAATACCATTATAGGTCTTACACTTCACGATGTCTCGGGTCAACATGGATGGGCCTTGAGTAAGGGTGACGATCCACAACATACCGTTCCAGAAGAGATCTTTGAACTACCCGCACGCGTTAGCACAAAAGAGTGTATTGTTGAAGCCGAGGAAGCAAAACAGGCAGCAAAAAGTGCTGTCTGCCTCCGAATTCTCTCCCTTCTCGAGAATTTAGAGGATCTCCATGCGGCAGCAATGATCGATAAGTCATTCTACGGGGCCTATATCAAAAATGAAGGAAGACTACTTCGGAACATAGTAAAAGCCGGGTTGAAACATGCTTCCCGCGTAGCTGAAACACAAATTAGCCCAGCGGCTCAGATGGCCCAAGATACTACAGAGTCTTTGGAAGCTACCGCTGTTGACCTTATTGACGACTCTGAATCTGCTGTGTCTTCCATTTCGGAGAATGAATCGTTTAATGCTCAACACGGAGATCTATACGACGTTTCACCACCATTTTCACCCATTGACATAACTGCAATGCCTGTGCCCACATCAGAAGAAGAGGCACGAGAACTCCTCACACTCAATGTTGAAGCTACCAGTCGAGCCTGGGCGATGAGAGACTCGATGCAGTCTTCCGAAAGGCATGTAAATTTGACACAAAAAGAGAAGTTTCTGGCAGGAGATTTTGCACATATAGAAGACAAGGCTCGGCTAGAGGAAGAAAGCAAACAGTTACAAGCTGAAAGGGATAAAATTATTAATCTCAGAGGATAGCGACATGTCTCTCATCATTTCATTTCATTTTTGAGGGTTTCGTTGCGGTGTTCTTGGTCAGATATTGGATACAAACTGCATAATGATGATTCATGAGGATTTGGTCGGAAAAGTAACAAGGCGCCATATACCCAATTTGAAAGAAAGGTTCAATTTCCACGTCAATCTTTTATAGGGGGTTTTAGACATAGTTAGAGATCCTCCGATAGTCATCAATATATGCTCCATTACTTTAAGAAGGAATTTAACTTACTCGATCAAATTCCCATCGGGATCTCTACAATAAACACTTCTTAGCTTGCCTTGAGCACCAGTGCGTATCACAATTCCCTCGTTAGTTTTCTCCGGGCTCAAATCGACCATCTCCACACCTGCGTCTATTAGACGTTGGCGAACATCTTTAACATTGTCATCCGTTATGAAGCACAAATCTGCACTTCCATCTTTCACATTTTGAGCTTTGGGCTCGAATTCCTAAACGAGTTTCAGCGCGGTGCATTCCAAGAAGGGCATTGATGCAAAGCTACCTTTCCGAGCTGATGTAGATTTATCTTCTGCGAACCAAAAAGAAGAGAATGACGAGTGATATCTGGTGTGGAACTTGAGATGAATTGCTCGGCTTGCATGCCAAGATTCGCCTTATACCATTGGGTGGAGCGGGGTATAGAGGCGACAGTCAAGACGAGGTGGTCGAGAGATTTGATGTGTGCTGCTGGTGTAGAAGTCATCTTTCGAATGTGTTGAAGATTGTTATGGTTGATCAATTTCGGAATGCTTCTTGTGGACATAGACATAGTGAAATACCGTAATGTTAAGTTGTCATCTCATGAATAGAACATGAGACAATTAGCTGGATAATTCACTGATCCCTATCCGCCCCTTGTGTCATATCGCGCTAATCAACACCCGAGCACCCCGCGACGGAGATTGCCGTCAACTTTTTGTGAATCTCAAAAAAAGTTTCATGTGAACGACGGCGATAATAACATGCGACAAATTCTACAATGGCTTGTGTATAGTTGGAAATAGGCACCTACATGAAATAGCCTAATTCCATCATTACGATTACGACGATTACGAAGACCAACGATTTTGTTCCTCTCACGACAGACGATTGTAGTCCACCATGTCGAACTTGATCAATCGCGTGGGAAATTCCTCACAAGCGCAATTTACAGCCACTGCTCTTGTATCTGGTGCGGTAGTTGCAGGTGCAATTTTTAGTTACCAAGCCTTGAGAAGACAGGAGAAAGTGGAAGATCTAAAGAGCTCGATACCTAGTTTGGGACGAGATCATCATGCTGATTTGGTATGTTCTAGATCTGCCACCTGGCAATCGAGTGAGATTGTACCCAAGTGCTTATACTGACGAGAGAAGTGAAGCTTACGGATATGGGGATTGCGCCCAAGGGTACGGGCATGAGTAAAGAAGATGAGAGGGGAGCTGCGTTGGCGGAGAGAGCGAGAAGAGGCGATTACGATGATGGTACTTTCGATTTCTTCCACAAGAGCCCATGAGCATTACTGATTTGTACAGAACTCATTTTAGAACAATTGGCCCGAAATCGAGTCTTCTTAAAGGATGATGGATTACAAAAGTTACGCTCAGCATTTGTGGTTGTGGTTGGTTGTGGAGGTGTTGGATCGCATTGCACGGCAGCTCTTGCGCGCTCAGGAGTTTCACATATACGTCTTATCGATTTCGACCAAGTTACTCTCTCGTCTCTTAACAGACACGCTGTTGCGACGCTCGCAGATGTTGGTACACCGAAAGTGGGATGTTTGAAGAACCGTCTACAACAAATTGCCCCATGGGTAAATTTCGATTTAAGAAACGAACTTTTCCATGCCAAAGCCGCGGACTCCCTCCTTAAGGAATGGGATGGTAGAAAACCGGACTATATTGTAGATGCTATTGATAATATCGATAGTAAAGTGGAATTGCTGGAATACTGTTATAAAAACAAATTACCAGTGATTTCCTCTATGGGCGCAGGATGCAAATCAGACCCTACCAGAGTCTTCGTTGGAGATATCTCTGCTAGTACCGATGATCCACTCTCTCGCTCCACTCGAAGAAGACTCCGTTTACTAGGAATCACATCTGGTATCAATGTAGTATATTCAACAGAAAAGCCTGGACCAGGAAAGGCGCAACTATTACCTTTACCGGAGGAGGAATTCAAGAAAGGTTCAGTTGGCGATCTTGGGGTATTACCTGATTTCCGCGTACGAATACTGCCAGTTTTAGGCACTATGCCTGCTGTCTTTGGATATGTAGTCGCCAACCATTTGATCCTTCAAATTACAGGCTATCCATGTGAATACGTTCCAGCCAAAGGTCGAGACAAGATGTATGATGGAATACTCGCCCAACTTCAAGGATTTGAAGAAAAGCTAGCACGTGCCACCACTGAACATGAAGATGCACAGGGACTGAAGGTCCCATTAACATCTGCCGATGTGGGATACATCGTTGAGGAAGTTTACAAGGGAAAATCGGCATTGAGTGGGGTATCAACAAGATTGTCATTGACGAGGTGGAGGAAGCCTGAAGAAGGAAGTACTCTGGATTCAAGTGTTGAGGGACAGAAAGTAAGCAAAGTTAGGGCGAGAGACTTGGTCTGTATGACAAGGGAGGAGGCAACAAAGCACGAGAAGCTTGTATTCAAGGAAGGAAAGAAAGTAGAGGATGTGTATGATAGTACCACGATAGAGAAAGTAGAGGCGAGGATCAGAGAGGAGATTGGGTATGAAAAGTATAGATGAGAAGGAAATAGAATATCAATATACTATACCCTAAAAAAGTAAATGGTTATAGAAGATGTAAAAAAAATTGTCGTTGAAGATGTTCAATGTTACTACACAATATGATTTGAAAAACGCAAGAGTCTGGGTAGAAAACTGTAAGGAAATTGTGTGAGGGTATGGGAAAAAACGTACATCTCTTGACGTTGAAAGGGGATATACATCTATGACGATTAACCGTTTGAAAGATCGACAAAAGGCGGTAAGAAGGGGGTAAACGAAGTAGGGAACATGAAGCTATTCCCAATATTCGAGTTGATCTGAACTTTAATTTATTATTCATCAATGAATCACTATTTCACATCATTTCTAAACGGTTTGTATTACCATTGAGCGATACTATAATGTAGTATCTCTCAAAACACATTTGCTAGTAAGAGGTGTTTACATTCGAAATTTCGAATAAGTTCGAGAAAGTATTCCTTTCTACGCCCATCTTCCACCTTTAATTCTTTCAACCTTTTTCGAAATCTTATATTATACATCTATATCCTCTCTATGGAAGTTTCGATTCCTTTCAAAGTTTGAATATTTCATTCTTTCCCAAGTATCTGTACTGTAAAATCGGTTCGGAGGGGTGCCGGGGGATCAAAAGTTTAAAAGAAGGGAGAAAACTCTAATGAATAGTGTTGGTAAAAGTCTAAAAAGTGGTTTCGGCTGAATGGGAAGAAGGTTAGAATTCAGAGGGATAAGCTTATTCTACTCCTTTCTGTATGAGTTCAAAAAATGAAAAAGGGGATGAGATGTTACGATTGAACATCTGGAACGTAGAGTTCCATACAGGATGGGATGGATGGCTATGGAATTCCTTGGGGATTCTGATGGTTCGTTCGTTGCTTGCTTTCTCCTGATGGTATTGACCATACTCCAATTCGTATGGTCAGCTATTTAATATGTATCACCAGGTAATATAAAACATACAACATATAGCCATAGATTGAGGATTATGAAGTTATATCTACATATCTACAGGTTGTTGTCAGAATTGTTTCTATGATGTGATGGTTCCTACAATGCTATGAGAGCAGGAGTAGCTAGACCCAGTTAAGGTTAGTGCTAGGAGAGATCTGACACACCATGGCTTGTTTACTTCACCGATTCCTCCTTTTCGGATCGTTGTACAGTCTGAATGCCTTCATTTTATAGTCCTTATACTTCCCGTCTTTCCTGTGAGAAGTTATAGAGTTATACTTTGATAGAAATATTTCCATATCAACAAAGATCATGATTGGCTTTTCTGAAAATTGTGGGAACAGCTTGAAAGATCAGGCACGGCCCGTAAGCCCAATTTTATTCCACGGTATCCAATGATATGAATTTCTTCTACGTTTCTCTCTCGCGTTCGTTTACTAGCTACTTCAGAAATAGTCAGCGGCATATTATCAACTGCAAAGTCCACTACATTTCGGACGAATAGGATAGAAGAAGCGAAAGTAATCTGCTTTCAGCTCGCTTATGTGTTCAAATGCCTATTTTTGCTATCTCATCGTTCCATTGTGGTACGTGCAGTATCGACCTTTTAGTCTTTTTAGATCTAGATTGCTCACAAGTAATCTAACACACTTACCTAACCCTGCGCGTGGGAAAGCTCTTCAATTGCGTTGATACCAAGGGTAGTTAAGCTTCACGCTACAGTAGTCTGTTTAAGCTCAAATAGATCTAGAGACATGAATCTGTTTTGCTTGAAGATCTTAGATCAGGGGTTCAATTTCTCCATACCCACTTTCTGACTCTTTCTCCAATGAAGCAAAACTTTGACCATGGTGTATAGATCTGGGAAACCCTACCAGTACCTTATTCCTATCAAGGTCATCTAAAAATGTGCAGCCGCAGAAGCCTCCTTCTCTCCATTCATCTGGATAAGAAAACCTACGCGCTGCTGATTAAGGCCTAGCGCCACGGCTCAGAACTCCACAGTTCAAGCTATTGATATTGACAGCAGCATTGAGCCTTCGATACTGTTTCTCTGCGGTTCAAACTTGATGAGAAGCTCTCTTTGGGTGCATCATCCCCGGACATATCCGAATGCAGAAGTTCTTCTGGTATGTCCCAACACGGAGGTAGACCTTCGAAAAGTACTTATTTCAGTGGTTCCCCATCTTCCCAAGGGTTTTTTGAATCGATATCATAGACTCTTGAACCCTTCTTTTATTTCTCAGAGTCAAGCACAATAATCTTAATAATGGTTTCCACGCTCCTTCCATTGGTTGTCCTTGCGACTCCAGCCGTTTCTACCATTTTGTCAAATGGTACATACCCAGCTTCAGCACTTGTCGATCAATTGTCATGTACCACCTCATTTGCTTCAATAGCACCATACAGTGTTCTTACATCTTCCAAGACAGAGACTTCAACCCAGATTGATACAAGTATAGTCACTTATACTCCCTCCCTTTCCTTGACCCTTCAAGCAAGTACTCTCACTGTGGGAGAATTCGCCACCACCACCGAAACAACTATTGTTCCTCAAGTTACCGATACGTTTTACAGTACATCAACTTGTCTCGCTACAACCTCTATCACTAGTGCTATTGTTGAGACCGAGACCGAGACTGCTACAACCACAATCAGTGCAAGTCCAGAAACTGTTCACATCGCAGCTCCATATGGCTTTACACCAATCGCCTCGGCTATTCCTGGTGTAGCCAAGCGTAGTGAATGCGGACCGGCCCAGACTTCCCAGGCACCACTCACCGTCACAATCACAGTAACATCTACCCTTGTTTATTCAAACGATGTATACTATACTGTCACGAAGTCAGGCGAGTGGAATCATCAACGACCAAACACCTTGCAGTCTCTCACAAGAACTACCACCGACTCTCAATCTGCTCCAGAAGCTGAGCAGCAAAGTACAGGAGTGCCTGGATTAGCTCCATCTGAATCTTGGTCTAGATACCATTACTACAACACCACATCTCGCTACATTGCTGCCTCTGGATATGCACCATCTGTCAGTAAACCTGTGGACACCGCTACCAGTAGCGACATCAAACCATTAGAAGACCCAAGTGCTTCTATGTACGCACCAACTGGCGTCATCCCATCCAGTAGAGTTAGCTTCACCCACGTTATCAGTGCAGACCCAAGTCCTTCCATGTACGTACCAACTGGTGTCATTCCTTCCAACGGAGCCAGCTTCACCCCCGTAAGCGAAAACTCAACCATCAGCTCTGCCTCCGTGCCTGGCTTTGTTCATAGCACATCTTACCCAGCAGCGGTCGAATGTACATCCACCTTGAACATTGAATCTATCACCACAATCACCGAAACTGCAGCAATGGTTACCAATCTTGCAACCCCCTATGTCACAGAGACTTCAACCTCTACTATAACAACAACAACAAGTGTTATGGAAGAAGATTGTTCCACCACCCTTGTAGCTACCGAATATTCAACCATCTCAAGCATTGTCTTGGCCACTTCTACAACAACTCTCACAGCCACTCAAACCGTCAGTGAAGTTTCTGGCGCAACCCCCACCAGCTACGCCGCTTGCGCCGCTAACAACTTGATCTCTTCCGTCAACGGAGCACCCGTCACACAAGTTCAATTCCTCACGAGTGTCCTCTCCGCGTCGACAGCAAACTCTGCTTATGATTGTTGTGTAGCGTGTCAGACCGCTGCCGGCGGCTGCGGTGGTTCCGTCTATTTGAAAAGCGGCGCTTGTTATTTGGCCGCACCAGGAGCGACGTGTGGCATCAACAGTATTGTGACGAACAAATTCTATACTTCGTCGTCGGCAAGCAGTGCCAATGCCTTCACTATCTCGAATGGAATGTGTGGACAAATGAGCTATAGTGCAGCATATTAAGGGGAAGAGGCATTTTTAGATATGTAATTGAAATTGATAAATTTTAGAATAATGAATTAAACATACAAAAAAACTAAAAACTAAACATTAATGAGCTTAGGGTTTTGCAAGATGTGGTGATGGATATTTGGTCTATCCATATACACGCTATATAGTTTTGACGTGAAAGTTTTGTTGTTCAATAGTTTTATGGAAAATGATGAGATAAGTGTCTACCTCAGCCCTAAATTATATCTCCATTGGAAGTTTCATTGGAACCTATAAAGCTTTGGTGTGGCCATCCCTCGAAGACAAAAATTCAAATACGCGAGTTTGAGCTTCAGTGAATCCAGTATAAGCGATTCGGACCGAAAGAAATTCTGAACACTTTCCTGCTACACTAAACAAACTCCCAATTTCGATCAATTAAAAAATGTATTTGCATATCCAATCTTTCTACTTGATTCCCTCTCCCTTTCTCGTACTTCATAACTTTGAGGGTCGTAAGTAGATTATATTCCTTGTTTGTCAAGAGTGCGTTTTAGGAACACCTCACACATTAACATATTGATAATTATATTTTAAATTGAAAACGGTTCTGCCACATACGACCATAGACTGAAGAGAATTGGGCATCCCGTCCGCTCTGCCATACACAAGCTTCAGATCGGTGGATTAGTAGTTGGGTGGGTGACCACCAGCGAATCCCCACTGTTGTATGTTTTTTTTTTCTCTTTTGCCTCTTGGATCTTCTATATATGGGTGGGGCGGAAAGGATGTTGGTGGTTGATTTGGATGCCGGGGAGACTTCGTCGTGAGATGTTTCTTTTGCTGTGATGAAGAGGGAGAAGGTTCGATCTTATGAAGGTCGAGAGTCTTCCTGGGATTTATCGGTCTCACGAAGAATGGAAAGTTGTGCTTTCCCTTGAATTGTCAAAGATATCTAGTGGAAAAAGCAGATTACAGTATGACTTGATAATTTCGATGTATACGATACGCAAACAATCGAATGATGCGAATAGTTATCTACCTGCTCTGGTGGTTTCCGGACGCTCAAGTTTTAGACATTTAAATCGCCTATAGTCTGTGTCTGCTGGGTGCAAGAGATGTGAATAGGAAGTGAGGTGATGGATTGGAGATGATACGAGTAAGTTACAAAGCTAACCTCTTTCTTTCTGCTTCTACTTCTACTTCTACTCTACTTCTCTTATCATTGATAAAGCTTTTGGACTTTGTAACTTTGAGAATTACATATCCGGGGAGGGGAGCTTCAAATCTTCGCGCGTAGGGGCTGATTTTGTTGACAGCCCTTACTTATTACTATACAATTTTATCCATTAATCTACTGCCTAGGTAGGTAAGGATAGATTGAGAAAAGCAAGGGTTATATTAGGATCACGGGAAATAGTGAGCTAGTGAAGCAGAGTGGTTTCGTCGTTGGCTCACTGGATTATTCATCAATGCTTGACATCTCTATTGAATTGACTTATTCTATTATCAATCAAAGGTTGTCCACAATTCAACAGCGGTCTAATTGGAATCTGATTTACTGTACCCCTGCCTAGCGTATTCTGGCACAGCGACAGCTGCAGCCCTACAAATGGCTCGAGCGTTTTTTGGGAAAATCTGGGGTCAATGCCTTTGATCCCGTTCCCAAATTCATTATTTAAGGGCTGTTCATTTCATCCTCCAACAAACATCATATCTACCGTCATCATAACAAATATACCGAACTACCTCAAGTGATATACCATTCTTCCAGGTTATACATTTGCAACTCGTCGATATTGGCATCATCTCTCCGCCAAGTATTTACACCTGATCAAGATGTTTCGGCGAACACTCTTGAGATCTGGATCATCCATCATCTGGAGACCACATCGCATCAATTTTCATAGAAACATGCAGAGTCTATCTGGTTTACAGCAGGTTCGTACTTCTATGTCATCGTTTTTGCAGTTTCACATTACATTATACTAACAATGATTTAGCAGGGAAAAGCAGCTGATGGATCGCCCAATCACTCGGGAGGCCAGGCTTCCACTTCTTCTAAAGATAAGACGCAAGATCAAACGGAAAGTCTTCTTTCGAATCAGCCAAAGGGGAATATACTCACGAATCATGGTTATTCCCACAATATAAACATCATCACGGTCAAAGAGATGCTAAGCAAGAGGGAGTCAAGACTACAGATATTGGAATGCGATTCGCCATTTTTGAAAAAGGAACTGGACGATATTAAGTTAAGCCAACATAAATTGAAAGACGATATCAAAAAGTTACAAAAATATAGGGACCGAGAATATGCTGGAGGGGTGGTCAGCATAAGGAATCGACTAGCCCAGATTTTTCTCAGCTCAACGCAAAATGCACAACGTAAACAGCAAATAGCTAATCCAATCGATGTACGAGTCAATGTATACGATCAAGATAAATTAGCATACGATGTCAATTTGTCAACAACAATAAATCAAGCTGATATGCACCCTGACTACTTTGATATCTGTTTAGAGACGGTTTTCGGAGCACCAAAGGATCTCATCAATGATTTACTTGAATGGGATGAGACTCGTGAATATCAAGTTTACAGAATCCTCGGTGACCATGGAGAAGCTTGGCACAAGGGCTTTGCTAATACCTGTCCAAAGTCTTTCAAAACATGGCTGTCATCAATAGTTTGTCTTCAAAAATACGAATCAGCCATATCCCATGATACATTTCCCGATCTCGAAATCCTTATTCAGAATCAAAAGTAACAGGTCAAGAAATCAATTCAAGAATGGAATTCAAGTTATGCAACGGACAGGTCAAATTTCAGAAAGAAACGAAAGGAATGTCGAAAGATAATTGAGGAAGATTACAGGGACAGAGGACTGATTACATTTATCAGGGAGAATTGATTCCATGGGGTAAAGTTGGATCAATAGAAAAGTGATAAGAGGACGGAGACCAAGAAGGGAGGGGGGAGATTGGAGATGCTTTTCATTACAAATTTGAAATTGAGGGATCAGCGACTAGAAACTTGGTCATAGAATCAGGCAAGTGTAGGCCATGAGTATTGGGAGTTATTCGCAAGTTTATCTACTTGATATGAAATACAAGACACATCTCGCATCTCACATCAGGCCGAGGGAAACTCCAGCAATTTCAGATCTGGTGTGGGTGATTCATATATAGTCTTACGCAAATTTGTGGAATGACTCTTGAGAATCCATGTCGTGCATATTGGCTTCAAATTTTTTAAATACATGTGATATCGAGATATCATTGAATTATTGTAGCAAGTTAGGCTTCAGTGGAGAGGGACGATTCACTGCTAGATGAGTCCAAACCATGAATTACAGAATTTAACGAACCAAGCAATGACGTTTGAGGATGTGGGCATTAGGTGGAGTACCATGAGAATGTCGTTAGAACGAGGGAATCATTGGCGTTTTATGGTGGTGTATGAACGAATCTTGGATTGCGAAAGTAGATTGAAATGTCTGAGAAGTTTTGTAAGTTCATCATCTGCATAAATAGATTAACCGTTGAGAGGAGTCAACACCTTTAATATTTGTCAAGCGTCTTTATTATTAGATATTGAACGCCCGAAACCAGTTCTACTTACAGAAATCATTGAACACTCTGATAATACCCCGAAAGCATTGTTAGAAGGCCGTGCTAGATTTACCAAACTAATAAACGCCAGACCTGAAATCTTCAATGTCAATCCTAATGTCTTACCCAACCGGAAAATATCATTTCTATAAACTGCGCTGAAACAAAACGTCCTCCTCTCGAATTTCTCTATTCAACCTAATGTATCCATCCTACCTATTCATTCCCATACAACCATTAATATTCATCGCTAATCAACACTCACTTAGGAGAACTCAGATCTTGCAAGCTAGATCCACTCAGAGGAAGATGCGACTTTTCTCTCTGTTGCCTCCATCCGACATTCGTCAAGAATTTCGCAGGATGATATAGATTGAAGAGAACCAAAACCGGAAGCATCAATGCTGCCTCAAAGACATAGAAATTCCATTCGTGAACTGAGAGATATCCATCGAAGCCGGTTGTGAATTCTACCATTCTGTATATCGAACGAGCCTGGGTATATGTTAGCACTCAGACTCTGTGGCACTCAGGGTAACAAGGGAAAAACATGGGGGGAACATACAAAGATTAGCCCACTAGCAATGTTGATCGCCATCAACAATTTCTTCCACTGTCTATCCGGCCATGAACTTTCAAATTTCTTCGAGATGAAATGGAATCTTAGAGAAACGACCAAGAAAAATCCAAAGCATACTAATTGGATAACCAGACCAACTTTCATGACATTATAACCCCGTTGAACAACCTTTGAATCTTTGGAGGTGGCGGAGGTGGCGCCGAATACTTGGATTAGAAAGGCGACGATGTCGCAAGTTACGAAGATGGGTGTCATCCAGCGGGGTGGTACCCAGAGGTTCTTGACGGTTCGAGAGGAGGAGGGAGTAACGTGAAAGATGACCCGACCCTGGGGTGAAGTTAGATTGATGTTATGGAAGATAGTAAGATGGGTAAGATGGAGAGAGACAGGGACGCACCATTGCCATATAGCAAGACGCAGCCATAAGCGCAGGCGCGAGGAAAATGAGAACAAATTGGACAATGTATGCGTCTGATTCGTTAGCATCTGAAATATCTATGCCGTGCTTCTTTACTCACTTCTGTTAGTTGTGTCATATACCGAGACCACTCGACCTATGTACCCGACAGACTCCACTGTTAGGTATTAGTATTATACTTCTAATCTTTTGTCTAGGATGTAGTAAGACTTACTAGCTGCCGCTAGCACCATGAATAACCAGAACCAACTTTTGAGCCATATGTACTGGAAAAGGGTGTATATAAAACTGCCTGTGTATAGTATGGCAAAAGCAATCGCGGCCCCCTTCGATGGGTCGTAGTCGTAATAACTAACATCTGTGAGATGGGCGTGAGTTCTTGAAGACCTGTCTTGCTGTGGAGAAACCTACCTTTGCTAGACATCTTTACACAGAATGTTTCTAAGTGCTAGAGACAGAACAGGAAAGGTTGTAGTTCTTTTTTGATATGTAGTGATCTGAAGAGTTCTGGATATTCAAATTGAGATTCGATATTGAAGGTCCACAGTATAAAAAATGCCTAACAGTAACGAGCGATTAAAGCAAAGATTGAAGAAACAAGAACGATAAAATAAACTATTATGGAGAACCTGATAAATAATGATAGAGAAGGGAATGGAGGATAAGATATTCATTTTCCAGATACCTATCTTAAATCAAAGCTCGGATCCATGCAGGAGAACATGTCAATATGCATATATCAACAGCATACCTCGTGTTAACCGAGCTACCATTCCATTCTGACACAGCCCACTCCCCATCCCATGTGTTGACGCGTCCGAACTTCCTGGTTACCCTTTTCGGACCCATGTGTGATGAATTTCGTATCTAGCGAGATCCGATAGGTCAATGCACATTCGCGAAAAGACTTCGGGAAACCATCATTTGTTGCGCGTCCAGTCACCTTCTAGAATTCGATAGGCAGATGCCAGAAAAAGCGTCTCGATTCATGGGATTGTGTAAGCAGTGTGAGGACCCGTAAGGCTGACACATGGAATGAGACAATGAGACTCCGCCCCCTTTGGTAATTTTGTTTCCCTCGCTTACACGAGAGATGTGGGCTGAGAAGCCCTTGCCAGACGGACATCGGGAGCGGACCATGAGTGTCTCCCACACCCGCCTTTGTGTATCTCCGTCCCGGTACCGAAAACTACGGTTCATGATTGGTTGTGGAACGGCACTGCAGAGAATTTTTTTAGGCTATGCTTAAAGGGGTTGATGAATCTGGACCCACAAACCAATGACAGGGTCCGTACGAACCAATAGCAGCTAATTGGGAAGAAATATTGTGATGTGGGAATATTTTTTTGGCATCTCATTCGGGTCGAGAAAGAAAGGGAGATTCCATAAAAGTCTGAGAAAACCAGGTTGTAGAAGTCAATGATGCCTTTCTAGGAATCTGCCCTTGGTTGACAATGTATATAGGGTGTATGAATTCCTTGCTAGATATGCACAACGCACTTCGTAGCAAATAGTCAAATAGAATGGGACAATTTCTTTGAACTGTTAGCACTAGTACTCATCTCGAGATATTGAAATAATCGATGAGCAAAGCCGTTTAAGTTTAACCAAGCCAGAGCAGAGCCGAGTTTAAATATCATCAGTAATTTGATGTTTGAGAGTGAATATAGATATCTTGACGGGACCAATAAAATACTTATCTCAGCAGTGATCCCGAGATTACATGTACAAGAGCGAGTATGGGGTCTGGGTTAAGACGCAGGTCTTGATTCAGCCAATAGAAAGCCTATCCGATTCGTATAAGACATGCAACAAAAGGAACTGGCATACGGAAGGGTGAATCTGGGTGTCAAGGGCGGGCCAATGCATGTCCAGTACTGTAAAGCGTATCCGAAGTCACAAATCTCGAGTACTGACTGCGTCTTGTTTGAATGGAATCAAAATAAATGATACACGAGCGTCAGTCTGAATGGAATATCTGAAACCGATCGTACAGCTCCTATTTAGAAATTCGGTGAATGATGTGTGCAAAGTTTGTACATAAGAAGTGCTCGGTCTTTTCTTTCCAAACAAACAATTCATAACCTACACCTTACTACAAGTATTTTCGCAAAGAAGAAATACATACAAGCACCGCATCAAAACAACTTGCATCTCCAATACAACATGGCGCTCTGGTATTGCTCCAGTTGCAACGCTATCCTGCTTACCGGCGACGAAATACCGATGTGCAACACATGCAATATCCCAATGACCAGTAAGCCGGCCGACTATTACTCTGAGATCCTGGGAGGAAGAGAATTATGGTTGAGCGGAACGGGCGTATTTAGGGGAAATAGCAACGAAAAAAGGTTGTTCGATATTCAATTCTAGAAGTTTCTTAATAATACCTAGTTAGTGCAATACAACACTCTATTCTGGTCTCAAGAGTCAATGATACCTTGTTGCATCGTTGGATTCAGTTTCATTACATCGAAGTGAATGAATGTTGTTTGCGAGACGGTTAACAGTGCACTTTAAAATATGTAATGTCCATCCGCCAATCTCTCACAAATCAAACAATATCCATTATTTCCGCTTCATATAAATCATTAAGATGACGACTAGGTATCTATCGCAGATCTTATTTCGGAGAGATTCGCTAATCTATAACACCAAGCTATGCCCGCTAATAAAGCAATTGAGATTATGAACATTTGCCGCAAATATGATACACGGCTTAGCTACCATCTACGCGTATGCAGCCCAACCTATAGATATTGATCAGCGTTCGCTCTGAATAGATAATAGGTAATATCGGCATATTAAACGAAGATATAGGAGAGATGGGGGGGGGGGGCATACCTGAATACAAAACTGCCAAATTCTTCTCATCCCTCGCTTGATTGATCAAATCATTGACTGTGGCCTCTACACTTAACGTCTTTGACAATTTCTTGTTGACCACGGTCAGAGCTTTATCAGCTTCACTCGGTTGATTGACAATTAACCTCTCACCACCTCTCTGGTGTCCCATACCGGGTTCCGGCGCAACACTCTGCGCCACCTGCAATTTTGCAAGTCGCACGGGTGATATAGACCAGCTGTACAATGGATCATATCGCAGAACGTCAAGAATAGTCATGATACTATAAACTTCCTTACGCAAAGCGGAAAGAGTGAATTCGCAGCAGCGTCTGAATACACCTTCGGTTTCTGTTATGCCCATCCCATCGACAATATCGCGAGTGAGACGGAAAGGGACCAATTCTGGGACCGGAAGAACCCGACCCATTTCAAAAGCCACACCAAGGTCAATATGTACTACCTCACCGCTCTCAAAATCAAGAAGAATGTTGTGACCATGCCTGTCGCCCAATCCGAGAACGTGTCCTAGAATCGATATAGCAGCTGTGCTACGAGTGTATGCTAGACGCTTGGTGAACCATTCGTCGGGATCGTTGAAATACTCTGTAAAGAAGTAATGCATAACGGGACGAAAACGGTCGATGACCCATCTATATTTCTTGATTCGTACTTCAGTTGGTTGACCTTGAACTTCCCCAATCTCTTTACGACATGCATTCCCTTTCAGATCTTTTGGATTGAAGCGCTCATGTGCTGGCATGAGATATTCATGCAAGGGAATTGTGTTGGGCACAAATTCAATGACTCCAGCTATGGAGGTCAATGGTAGGACTTTGTAGGTTCTGATGCTTAGGTTTCTCTGCCGAGTAGCTCTGTTTGTTTTCAAGAGTTCACTAACTTGAGCAAATACCTGTTCCATGATGGCATCTTGGCGCAGATCATCGTTGCCACCTTTTACCTAATTTACGTTAGCTATAATAGTGACTCATGTTGGATACTTACCAATTGTTTAAATCGCGCTCCATTATCCGCCACAGCAGTGATGATTTTCGGTGCACTTACTCCTGATGCTATACTCATCTGCGACTCGAATCTGACCATTTTTGGCACCTTGGAATAATCTTTATCTGCGCGAAGATTTATTTGTATTGTCGGAGGAGGTATTGGGTACTTCTTTAGAATGTTGTTGAGTCTCAGACCCCAGGGGGAATCTTTAATCGAGAGCTTTTTGCCTGTTTTGTACTTCTGATCATCTTTCTCGCCCGCAAGCTGAGTATATGGCTGGATAACATAATTCAACGCAGTCCAAATTGCCCGCGAACTCTCAGCTCTTTGTAGTTGCTCTGAAACCTTGAGGGTTGCCTTATTTCTCGAGATAGCTACTTCATCCTTGGTATTTGGCCGACTGTGGGACCCAGCATATATTTGGTACATGCCGTGGTATGGATGATCCATACAGATCCGTAGAACTAGACCAAAGAGATGCTGCTGAAATTTTGAGTCGTTTTCAAGCAACCGAGAACTGAGCTGGTTCATGAGCGTAGCAAATTTTCGACTAGGCACCTTGGGCAAAACTTTGGCTACAGCTTCATTTGCAAAGTTCTCTGCAGAGTTTTCAAGCCATAGAGCGGTGACTCTTAGCGCATTACTATCATGATTGTCCGAAGCAGCTAATGAGAGAAGGTAATTTTCCAGACATTGGCGTAGAAATTCGTCCCTGTTGGAGCAATGGCGGCGATATTCTCGCTCGTCTAGTCCGAGCCAAGTTTTGGCTTTCTTGAGATAACTTTGATGTCTTTGTCTCTCTGATGAAGATGTTGCATTCCTCAAAAGTTCCTCGTAGTCAGCGACATCATTAGATCTCATCTCGCTTAACTTCTTCATTCGCTCCAAATCTTCCAAACTATCAGGGTCCTGCAGTTGTTGATCACAAAACACGGCAAATTGATGGAAAACTTTCGCAGCTTCATAGCCATCGGAACCTTTCAAATCCTTAAGGGCAGGTTTTAGGTATCTCTCAATGATTCGATCAGGCTTCTCAAGTCTAGCTTCGGAAACTTGGTGACCAATCTTTGATAAGAGATCAGGACGACCAACAGATATAGTCTGCGCTTTTAGGAAGGATGCATTGTCCAAAGTTCGTAATATACCTATCGAGGACGTCATTTCGCCTTGCTCCCACAAGGCATTTGCGGTCTCCATATGAACAGCAGCTTCAATTTTTAAACCAAGAGACTGGCACGGTTTGATAAGATCAATCAAAGAAGTTGTCAGAGATAAAGATTCTTGTAAGGCGCCGTGGTCACGATTTAGTGATGAAGCCATGAGGGCAACATGTACCTCGACTAGTCTGGTATCTTTGGAGGAGAGATTGAGTATGTCTCGAAGACGCGGTTGCTGGCTTAGGGTGCTTAAAGTTGTCCCTCGACAAGAAATCAACTGACTAATGTCATCAAACCTATCTTCGTATTAGCTATGATTTCGGTAAATTGTATAGGGATTTTTTACCTCCCCGTCTTCATCCATTCGGAACGATTTCGAAACCTTGACAGAATCTCTTCAAACTCTTCAGATCCCCGAGAGCTAAGTACTTCATCCATTTCGGAAAGAGCCGCTAGGGTTCTAAGAGATTCGTGAAGAGCACTGGCGCTGAGATCATCTCGCACGAGTCGTTCCATTGTTCCCTCAAGTCCTTCGTTGATTACTTTCATGAAAGATCCACGGGTTGTGGCAACATGAGCTGATTGGAAAGCTTTATAGAGAGTGACTGAGTGATTATCGCTGGTAGGAACAGGGATATCCCATTGTTCTAGTTTACGTGCGGTGCGAAACATAGAATCTAAAGATGTGCCAGCTATTCCAGAACCCTGTTGTGCTTGTAGCAGAGAGTGAGAAAGTCCACTAAGGCTAAGCATGTCCAACGCACTAACAAGAGATTGCGCATCCTGGGCAGCTCTGGGGTCTCGCTGCTTAACGTGGCTGTCATATTGTGCACCTCTGAAAGCAAGACTTTTAGGCCCATCTTTCTCATATTCCAGTCTTGCTAATATGGTGCTTAAACTGGCTGTTTGCTGCACCCCGTAATATAGATCTGGATCGTCAATGTTCTCAAAAATTGAGAGAAGCAAGTCTGTGGGTATCTCGGGGGTCTCACCGCCATCTTTGGTCGTTGAAGACCGTCTAGACGATTTTACTGGGATCAAATGGTGTTCTTCAACGAATATCAAAGCCGTTTTGAACATTCCACAATGTATGGCGGCTGTGGCGACTTTGAGGTAGTCAAGATCCAGCCAATGCAGACGATCCGCCGAAGACTTCTCGTGAGGCAGAGGTTGCGTCCGTAAATACAGAATCGAATTAATTATAGCCTTTAGATTGTTCCTTTCGACGGATTTTCCTCTGGAGAACCACACCGCAAATGCATTAGAAATTTGATTACGGTTATTCTTTTGTGCAGGCGAATCGGTAGAGAGCACGAGGTGAAGGATGAACGGGAATGCTTGATTAGCAAAGTCTGGCACGTTCCGAAGAACTGGTGCTAAGGCGCACAGTATGGGATCTTTAGGGACAGCTCTGACCAATGCAATAGAGAGATCTCTTAACCAATCAGGAGAAAGAATGCAATCTGCCTCGAGATGTTTCCTTAAGCTATCCTTGTCATCTGTAGGTCCTGCCATCTCACATGGAGGAACAGGATAAGGATTCCACGCTGACGCGTCAAAAACTGGGGACGATAGAATTTGACGGCCAATCTCCAAAATCTGCGCGTCTGAAGTTGTAAAAATGATACGCAAAGCCGTTTCGACAATTCCCACCGTCGAGCCATTATCCCCCAAGACCAACGATTGTAAAAGACTCAATATACATGCTCTTGAATAAGAACTGACTTTGGATGATATTTTCAGTTCCTTAATTTTTGACAAAGTGGATTCCTGCAAAAGCTCCTGGTGCACATGCCCAGTAGCCGCAAAGGCTCTTCCAAGAACCCGCGCAGCCCAAGACATATATTGTTTGTTGGAAGAATTCCCTCTGCAGGACTTCCATACAACAGCAGCCATTCCTTCAGCAGCTGCATCCTCACCGTATATATCATTCCGGTAGGAGGCAGGGCATTCAAACTCGGAGCATAGCATACTGAGCGCGAGCTTCCGAGCGGGCAGAGTTAGTAACGCGCCGCCATTTTTTTCGTCCTCTAGTAGCCGGTCCAGCAGTGTACTCTCTATTGTTCCCCTTTCAGCATTTCCAATTGCTCGAACCTCCTGGGCAGAGGCAACGAGAGCTTTGAAACTCGAACTCAGAGACCCCGCTAGAACAGGAGATTCATAACGTGAGGCATGCTTCCCAACCCAGAGGTGAAATTTCTGGGCTTTGGACATTGTCGCTTGGTGTTGACTTTCCTGGGTGGTGCTAGACCTACGCTCCTGCATGAATACGTGCAGAGATCCGAGTATCGAAAGGGTAATGCTTGCAACAAAAGATGGGTAGAGCTTTAGATGCTCAGAACCATGACTCAGCAGATATTGCAGAATGCCAATAGCATCATCAGCACATTCAGGATCCTTGAGAAAGGGCCTTATGGATCTTAGAAGCATTTCCAGAGGATAACCTTCGGTTACAGCGCTTCCGGCAAGTGAGATAAGAACACGAAGCTTTCGCAACACCGAGCAAGCATGCAGCGAACCAAGTGCAGGGTGAATAGTCTTCAGCAGTCTTCTAGCAATGAAAGCTACTAAGCTTGGGGTGTATAGATCACCTGCCTTATGCACTGTTCTCTTACACAAGAGTTTGATTTCGTGAAAGAGGTACTTTGCCTTGAATGCAGGTTGCTGATTGGGAGGCAAGATCATCTCAGACGAGCTCAGAGATTTGATCTCTCCCATGATTTTTGCGGCATATCCTAAGCTCTCCTCTTTGGCAAATGACTTTTCCACGTGTTGCTCTTGATCTATAACATTAAACAGGGTTGCAAGTATATCTGTGAAATGCAAATTGACGCATTCCAAGTACAATTCCTCACCGAGGCATGTTTTCAGCCGATGCTCACCTTTATGTTTCTTGCCACTCGAAGGTGATATGCTTATCTCGTTAGCAATACAGTATGCCGTGATTTTGGCAAAACATTTCTCAAGCAGTTTGACAACAGGAATCTTCAACAATTCAGCGAGGTGTTCTAGTTGAGCATCATCACCCCGCATCATTATCAAAGCGGACACCTCTTCCTGAACGGATGCCAATAAGTTGCCGAGAGTGTCGAAGCCAAAGATTTGGTATGGTATGCCCTCTATCGCCTCTGCCTCGAGCCAAGTATAGAGTATTTGAGGCGCAAACAATGCGAAAAGCTCCTGCGGACAGTCTACTGCGAGCGCAGAAGCAACATCGAACAAGCACCGAGTAGCATGTCGAATAGTGCCCGGAATCCTACCCGGAATTTCGAAAATATGATAAATGCATCTTCGCAGAAGAGTTGACCAACGGGAAGCTAGTTTTGCCAGGACGTAAAGTCGAAACGCGATCCCTTCCCACAATTCTGGTGCAGAAGGTAAAAGTGCAAGCACATCTACAAAGATTTTGTCATGCTCCTTCAGCGTAAAAAGTTCGAATATTGTCGAAATCTGATCGCCAATGAAGAATTTAGTAGCAGTATTGCCTTTCTCTAGGAGCTCCAGTAGACTTGTACGCGGTGAGGGCTGAGAAGGGGCATTTCCATAGTTCTGATTTACTCGCAACAGTTGTAATAGCAGATTAACAATGCCTAGCTGCACGATTGTGGAATCGGCGTTTCGCCGGATCCGCATTATAAACCAATCATACAATTGCTTAGCGTGATTCACAAAAGAATTCTGCTCTTCCATTGACCAAAAAGGCAAAAGTCCTATCATTACGTCCAAGCATGCGCACATGGCAACTTCGCTGGCAAGGAAATCATCTGATGAAAGAATCTGTCCCACGCGCTCGAATATGCGATATGCATCTATCTCATTCAGAATGAGATCTGACTCAAGCATACTGCGCATGAGTGGACGACATGAGAGTAGTTCTTCATGCTTCATAGAGACCAGCTCTTCAATAAAAGAATTTGATACTACACAGCTTTCAGAGGACTCGTTCAGGTCGGCGGTCAACATCAGTCGGCCTATTGTATCTATATAAAAAGACGAAGAACTCATTTCCAGCGCCATAGCTCGCCTAGGGATGTTCAATCTCTGTGCTTCCGTTGACAAGTTACTTCTCTGGCTAGAAATTTCATCGTCGATATCCATGGGATCATCATCACGCTCTGGAATTGACTCTTCAGCTAAACGGCGACTTTTGATATATCCCGAGATAAGGGACAGGAACTGCAGCAGTTGAGAATTGTGTTCTGCGAAATGCTTGAATTGAGCAGTGTCACAAGGAGGTAGATGGGGTTGGATTGTTTGCAAGATAGTATGGACAAACTCTTTGGTGGCGGAAAAGTCTTTAGCATCTGAGCGTCTGAGGTATTCCAATAACTCATCGCTCAAATCCCGCAGGTCATCCCTTAGAAGGGATAATTGCTCTAAATTAGCGTTGGCAAAATGTGGTAGTAAATGGAGACTCGTGATGCATGTATTTAGTGAGCCTCGATACATATCAGTTGAAACCTGCGATCGTTCCGTATTGAAGCCTCTCCAAGATAGTAGAAGCTCGCTACACTTTGATGACAAGAACTCGAGTATCATTCTTTGGGTAGAACCAAAGTGAGCACTATCCAATCGAAAGATAACATCATCATCAGCCGTAGACTTCGGACAGTGTTGGCAGGTAAAATCTGCATCGACAGGTTCGTCGGCATCAAGTAGTAGGAGATAACGAAGAACCTTTTCATTATCTAAGTGTTGTTGCCATGCTTGAAACAGCGCGCCTCCTATTTGGCGACTATTTGACTTATCAGACAGTCCCGGTAGGCCAAGGCTTGTTCTTATCAATGCAATGATGCTAAAAGGGTGCAAATGTTTCCCGTATTGAACAATAAATAATCTGTCAGCTTAATATGTGTCAGCTCTGATCCCATGAAACACAGCAGACTTCGTACCTGGATTCCATCTTCCGAAAAGCCAACGGATCACATGCTGGTAGGCAGCCAGGCTCGTGCCAGGAGCTTCATGAACCTTAACTTGCAACAAGTGATTAATCAGAAAAATCGACGAGTCACAAAGGACTGGCGGGCCACTGATATCAGCCGTGGTGATGATGGCGTTTACACTGTCTTCAATATCACGATAATCTAAGAGGCATTTGGCATGAATTGTATGGAGTGCTAGAGCAGCAGCACGACAGGTTCCCGCAAAAGTGAGCGCTTTAGCTCCATTATACCAGTGCTGTTTCCAGTCTATTGATGATCCGTCTGCAGCACGTACTTGATAAGTACAACTGTGATTTTGTGGTCAGTCAAAATAAGTCTAAGGATAACATGGCACTGACTGACCTTGCTATACCAAGTAATGCCCATGATGCAATGTTACCACGCTTGTCCAAAGCAAAATTGCTCAATTGATCCAGTAATTCTTCTAGAGAAGAGGCTGAGAGTTTGCAGCTTTGTAGTACGAATGGGATCAATTGCAAACCGGCCAATAGTACTTTCTGATCGCCGGATTTGAGGGGGTCAAGTAGTCTTTCAGACGACTGTGAGATACGTTGACGCTTTCGTGGATGGTTATCTAAGTCAACTCCTGATTTGGGTTTCACTTGAAGCACGTGCTCTTTGACTCTCACCAATCGTTCTAGGACGGCCAGAGCGAGTAGGTTTGCCCAATTACGCTCGGCCGCGCGATTATTGTGAGATTTCAGTCGGAAGCAATGTAGACGAAAAGGATCGCAGTTTATCTTCCGAGTATTCAAATTTAGAATCTCCACATCGTCCAATTGAAGCTGATCATTGTCTGTTCGCCGAAAGTAATCTGCTCTCAAGGCGTCAAGTAAATCATTCAAATCACTATGCAGCTCGACATCCTCATCGCTTATGATATTGCTCTCCAGGTGTAGATGAGTGTAGTACAAACTAATCAGCATTTCATCTCGGACAGAGTTAACCATTTCGTCTTTGTGCAGTGCTTTAACTTGCCAAAATCGACATATCAAAGGAAGCAACTCTCGGCCAATTGAAAACGAAAATGAGGTGTGATCTTCACCGAAACATGATAAAACGATATTAAGGACTGAAAATGCTACTTGATGTAGCTTGCTTACACTCGAAATATGGTACTGCAGCAAGCGCATGATTACGGCGGCCACTCTCTCAACAATTGGAAATGAAGGATTATTGGTAGAATAGAGAAGCGAGAAGAGGATTTGGCAAAGTTCTTCTACGTTGTGCTGAGATACTGAACTTTGTACCCTTGGTATACTTCCAAGCCCAGAGGAAGACCTAGGCAGTGATGGGTGACCAGCCCCATTGCCAGACTGTGATAGATCTTCACCAGTATCTCCGAGGTACAATTCGATACCCATAATGGAGAGGTCGATGATTTCGACCCGAAGATTCTTGAGGCTTGCTACAATTGCTGGTTGCCCGAGCAAACAGCCCAGTGCTTTGAGATAGTCACTTAATATTGGCTGACAGAAATCCTTATTTGATATCGGGATCGTATCAAGAATATGCTCAATCAGAGCGTTGACAGTCGTTTTCTC